>NC_142082.1:73943138-74269084 GCF_054644295.1 Miniopterus natalensis | reverse complement strand
ATGACCCAGCAATTCCACTTCTGGGTATTTATCAGAAAAAACAAAACGCAATTCAAAAAGACATATGCATCCCCATGCTCACTGCAGTGTTATTTATAATAGCAAATATATAGGTGTAACCTAAGTGCCCATTAATAGATGATTGGATAAAGACAATGTGTTACATATATACAATAGGGTATTACTCAGCCATAAAAAAGAATGAAGTCTTACCATTTGTGACAACATGGATAGACTTAGAGTATATTATGCTAAGTGAAATAAGTTAGACAGGAAAAGACAAATACCATATAATTTTACCATATGTTGGATTTTAAGAACAAAATAAACAAACAAAAGGGAAACAGACACATAGATAGAGAACTCATAGATAGATGGCTGCTAGATGGAGTGGGGTTGGGGGACTGGGAGAAAAAGGTGAAAGAATTAAGTACAATTGGTAGTTACAAAATAGTCACAGGGATGTAAAGTACAGCATAGGAAAGATAGTCAATAATATTATAACAATTATGTATGGGGCCAGGTGGTACTAGACTTATGGGGGGATCACTTTGTAAATTATATAAATGTCTAACCACTATGCTATACACCTAATACTAATATAAAATAATATTGAATGTCAACTGTAATTGAAAAATAAAAATAAAATACTAAAAAAATGAAAATATATAAATTCCCCAGAACCATCACCCAAAATCACAGTATGTCAGGGGCGGAGCCCAAGTTAGGTTTTCTTTTTTTTTTAAATTCCTTAAGTTATTACAATGCACAGAGAAGTTTAGAATCTCTGACTTTATAGACACACAAATGACTTTGAAGATTTCAAAGTAGGTCACACAATCCCTTCTACCGCAGTCCAAGTCCAACACAACCAAATTACTTTAAGAATCTTCTATAAAGAGACTGCATTTTGTATTATTACAGTGTCCAGTCTGAGCAGCACTTATCAGTCAAAAAAAATTGTGTCACTTTCTATTCTCAGTACTAATCTTTAGATAGTTGAGCTTAAGGATAAGTTTTGTACACTTGAACATTATTGTCCTTTTACCCCCTAAGTAGAAAATATAAGTAATAGTTCCAAAAGAAAGAAATGATTCCCTGGAAACTCTTCTTATGAATGCAGACTCTCAACTTTAAATGGTAGCAGGCTTGAATGTCTAAAGGGACTGTATTTCCACAAGGACAGTCCATTGGCAAGACACATCCTTCAGCAGTTTCACTTAAAGATCATTTTTCCATTATGATCACTGAAGTGAAGCCAAGAGGGGGGGAAAAATGTGACAGCCTAAAGTCTAGAATCTTGGCTTCAGAAATGCCTCTTAATTCAGTACAATAAAACTTACAAACTCCCTATAATCCTCAAGGTGCTCTGAAAATTGAAATCGATTCTGTGAAACTGCTTTCACCTACCATCATTAAAGAAAATTCCATTTTAATTCAACTCTTCATGGGGAGGACATGAAGAAAAGTATGATGTCCAGGAATACAGAATGTTAGGAACAGCAGGCCTGGAAGAGAAATAGAAGGTGTGCTCCTCATCCAGACCTGACATTTGCCTGCTACTGCAGATCCTGGGTCTAGCAGCTGCTCATTTTCCTAGGGAATTCAATGGAGGAAATAACTCATAATTTCCAATCACACAGTACAGTTAAATAGTGAGTTGTTTTCCACAAAAGTTTTACAGTAAATGCACCCAACATTAAAAGAATCTTGGGCCAGGGCGAGGGGGAGACATTTATTTTCTTACATGGCCAGAATAGCAAAAAGATTTCATCTGACTGCAGAAATTGCAGGTGGGAAGTGTAGCTTGGGCTCATCCATGTGGTAAATGGGTCGCCAGGGCCATGGCTGGGATTGCTAGACTTCTGGGTCCTGTTCCCTGACAGTCTATTAATCTGCCGTATAACCTTGAGCCAATTCTTTTAAATTTCTATCAATTTCCCTACATAATAAATGGGAATAAAAATAAGCCTACCTTACAAATCCTATCAAGGTCAAAATTAATTTGTCTACAGGTATGTCGCACTGTTCCCAACAACTATATCCCAAACTGCAATGAAACTCTTAGAAAGAATGAGAAGTCAAATAGTTGCCAGGTGGTTTTTTGCTACACTCAGAGAATTGACTTTAAATGCACTTATTTATGAGAGTGGTTGAGAGGCCACGCTAGAGACAGACAGCTCTGTTTTCCTACTGTAGCAAGAAAATGTTTCTGGTAGATTAGCCAACATTTCTTCTTTCCCTTTAATTCCTATTACTCCACAACTCTTCTCCACATGCCAGGACCTTCTGCATTTACTATCGTGTCAATGACAGCTTACTGATCACCAAAGAAATGTGCTTCCACCCCTCCATGGAGTGATGATGTCACTGGGAAGTGACTGCTCAGCCAAGGACTGCATTTCCCAGCCTCTTGAGCTAGGTTGAGGCCACGTGACTGAGTTCTGCCCAAAGGAATATGGGTAGAAATGACACAGACTACTTAGGGACCATCTCTGCCTTGTCTCTGGAAAGATGAGGAACAGAATAGGATGCCTCATTCAGCAAGGAGATTCCTTAAGTTCAGCTCAAGAAAACAGATGAGGACCTCTTCTCCTCTGAGTGCTTCAGTGTCACATACTTTCCAGAGAATCAATGTAGCCGACTCCTTAGCCAGGATTCTTTAAAAATCAGACCAAACATCTATTGAATGCCTATGATACGCCAAGATCTTTCACATACAAACGCAAAATATCATTTTTAAGAATGGTAGAATTATTGCCATTTAACAGAGGGAGAAACTCTGGTCAAAGAGATGCAAATGACTTGTCCAAGGTCATTCAAATAGCATGTAGCAGTGCTGAGGTTTAAAGCTAGGTTTTTTAGCTGTGAATGCAGTGATGGTGGCATTATTCCACAGCCTCCTCTCTGCACAGTATGCCTGAAGGGATCCCCAGCTCTCATTCAGCTGTCACCCTCAAAGACCCAGGCATCCAAAACAAGATCTGAGGATAACTAATTGCAACCCATCTGTCTCTAAGGGGCATCCTACTTGGATTCTGAGGAAAAAAAAGTTTTCTACAGATTATTTGATTCACTTGAATGCATGGGCCAAAGGGCTTGCCCATCTGTCCACCATTATCCTTGTATGACTGACCACTGCCAGGTGTCATGCCAGCCGGCATAGATTAATTAGTTAGTATAAACCAAGTTCAGTGTAATCAGTCATGCAGACTTGAGCCCTTGATGTCTATTATTACTAAAAGCATACCATCAACTTGGAATTCATAACCAAAATGGAGATATGAACGAGGCCTGAATGCACCTGAATCATATTTAAATCAAGTCTGATACTCATTTGTCCAGCAGGGACTCTCTCAACTTGCTGTTGTTATCAATGAAAAATTTATGTGGCTTGAACACGTACGGATTTCTCATCATGTGACCCACTGTAGAAAAACCCAGACAACCCCTCAGTGAACCCTCCCCTTTGCTTGTTCCAACCAGCTAGTCCAATATAGTCTGGACCTACTTGCAAGACACAGGAGGATACTGCTGGGATTACCACGGCAGCCCCCAATGGCCCCCTTGAGAAGGGCTTCCATTTGCAGACCCCATTCCCTCCATTATGGGACTAAAACACATTTATCACCTTTGCATCCCAAGGAGGCTTCCAGACTATCTGTGCTATCGATTGTTTCAGCAATTTATCAGGTAGGGAATTAAAGTTATGGGTTAGTAATTTCTTATGTACTTCTACCTTCACTCCTTAAAGTTTGGTGCTAATTTAACCCTTGTAAGAACACTGCTGCCTGGATGCTCTGATGGTGATTAGAGGGCTAATTATCTGCAAGACTTATCAAAACTCTCTGTCAACATAACCCCGGCTGATGTCAGACACAGATCAGGCACCAAAAGTTTGTTCAGCCAAAAGAAAGAACTAATAACAAATAAAGGCCCCCACTAGATAGAAAATGCCAATGGCAGGGAAAGGAAGCTTTGCATTGTTCTCTGAAGGATCACAGAACTGGACATTGCCAGGTAGTTGGAAGAAGGGTACTGAACCCCCACAAGAGAGACGACAAAGGCAAGTATTACTCGGGGCAAGTCAGTTCCCAAGACAGTGCTCCAGTTCAAGGCACAGCATTACAAGTTTCTCTCATTATCCCAAAGTAGAGCATTCCTATGAAACTTCTCATAAGTTCAAGTGGCCTAAAGCAAAGAAGCAATTACCTTAGGACACATCTTGCTAAGGGATGCACACAATAAATAGAAATAAAGCACAGATGCTCACAGACACTGCTCAAAGCTCGGGTCACTTAATGCTGTGATGCAGAGTGGTTCCGAGGAAAGAGCTTGGTGGGGCCACTCTCCACGCTGGGGGTACAGGCTGCCTCTATATCAGCTGCTGCAAAATGAACGCTGAATGCTATTTTCACTTTCTGCCTTTTTTCATAAAAGCAAAATCCTCTTCATATTTTTTTTTCAGTCAGCAAAAACAGGTCTTTCAAAAATATGTCTTTCATAAAAGCAAGGCTATGTAGAGGAAATTTTCAAAAAATCAAATATTAGTTAAAATGTTTTTAACCAAGGAAAGCCAAGAAACATAAATAATCCTCACAGGAAAGCAAATTCCAGGTCACAGTTGCTGCTGCTGCTTCTCCTTCTCCTTTTCCTCCTTTCCCTCCCCCTCCCCTTCTCTTCCTCCTTTCCTTTTCCCTCCCCCTTCTTTTCCTCCTTTCCCTTCCCCTCCCCCCTCTTCCTCCTTTCCCTTCCCCTCCCCCTCTTCCTCCTTTCCCTTCCCCTCCCCCCTCTCCCTCCTTTCCCTTCCCCTCCCCCTCCTCCTCCTTTCCCTTCCCGTCTCCCCTCCTTTCCTCTTTCTTTTCCTCCTCCTCCTCTTTTCCTAATGTTTCTTGGATGATTGTGAATTTTTTTATTTCACTGCACTACAAATTCTCATTTTAATCGTATCTCCAAACAAGGCAATAGAGCCCAATGCATTTCTTCAACCTCCTTACTCCCAAAAGAAGGATTGGCAAAGAGTCTTGCCAAAGAATTGAGCATCTGGGAAATGGCTACGTACTTTAACTTGGGCCAAAGCCCTTTGACTATGGAAGTGTCTCCCACCTTATTTTCATTAGTGCACCTCCCCACACCAGAGCCTTAGACATGTTTTCCTAATCACCCCCCACCTATGAAATGTTAATACCGTAAGTATACAGCCACTCTGTATCTGTTTGTGCATTGTACATATACTTGTACTTTATATATAAAAAGAGTAAGGGGTTTTTTTGCCTTCCAAGAATAAATTTTGGCCCTCTTAGGAATGTTCTTACTCCTTTTGGGAGGAAAAATACAGGCTTAAATTCACCCTAAATGTGTGTCGGTTTACTCTCAGGATGACCTGTTGAGTGGAGAAAACTGGGAGCCTGGTGAATGGTAATCAGGGCCAATTAGGAGAGAAAGTACAGAGAGGCAGGGGACCCTTTATGATATTGTCAAGGGCCAGATTTGAAAATTGGCCTTATTACTGACACAGTTTTCATTCATTTATGAAAATCATAAATATCACCTCCAATTTCTAAAACCACTGCCCAGGTATATTTTCCTCCATGATATGTGTGTATGTGTAAGAGATTTCAACAGCCCAGCCGGGCGTGGCTCAGCGGTTGAGTGTCAACCTGGGATCCACACAATCGGGGTTTGATTCCTGGTCAGGGCACAAGCCCGGGTTGCAGGCTTGATCAATGACTCTCTCATCATTGATGTTTCTATCCCTCTCTCTCCCTCTCCTTTCCTCTCTCTGAAATCAATAAAGATATTTTTAAAAATTATTTTTTAAAAACAAGAAATTTTGACAGCTAAAAATAAAACAAGAAGAGAAAAGATTAGCGCATGTTGCCTGACATTATATCGCCTCTCAAACCACTTGCCGCCTCTTCAACCGGGGTAAAACACTTGATTTCAGCATTATTGATATTATTTCTTGAAAACCTATGAAATGAAAACTGAGCTTTAAAAGCTTTGTAGTTAATTGCTGCTGAGTTAAATATTCTGGCAGGCTCGGTCTTTAAAGAACATGTTCTACCATGACTGACTGTGACTGATAAGAAACACCTTTGTCAGAGCAGAAGCACCTTTCCTCGGCCCCTGTTCCCTTCCTCTGTTCTCACCACTGCTAGGTGACACCAGTTCCCCAGAAGTCCTTCCTCCACACTAGCCTCGGCCTTTCTCCCTGGCACTCTGTGCCATTCACAGTTTATTACAGCATTTCATAATTAGCCAAGAGCATTTTAGACCCATATTTTTATTCCTCCTCTCCCTGATTGATTTTCTAAATTATGTGTCAGCACAAAGGTGTTTAAAAAAATACCTAACTCAGCAGCAATTAACTGCAAAGCTTTCAAAGCTCAGTTTTCATTTCATAGGTCTTCAAGAGCCAGAAATAATATCAATAATGCTGAAACCAAGTTGTGTTTTACCCCTGGTTAAAAAGGCAGCAAGTGATTTGAGAATCATTATAATCTAAGGTAACATTTGCTAATATTTTCTTTTTCTCCCCATTTTTAGCTGTCAGAATTTCTTACATGCACACCATGGGGGAAAATATAGTTGGGCAGGATTTAGCTATAGTGGGCATTGCTCATGAAGATAGTGTTTGTGAGAATGTTTGAGATCTCTGAACATTTTTGGAAAGCCACCTTTTCTTTTGGGCAATGCTTACATTTAGGGCAGCTGGTGACATCATCATCCATTTTCTAGAACTGAAAACACTAAGCCTTTAAAAGTCTAACCCTTAGCAGGGCTATTCTCCAACAACTGAGAGTAAAGAGCATAAGCAAGAACAATAGACATGCCCCACTGCCTCTTTTTTAAACACTGTTTCAAGAGCCCCTAATTTGCAGGGAGCTTAGAGACCTGGTTATTTTGCAGCAATAGTGAGCAAATAACCCTTTCTAGAATTTGGTATCAATTGGAGGACAGAGCTTTGCTTATGGGGTATATGCTAAGATAAATGCACAGTTGAGGATTCTAGACATCCAAGCAATGCTGTAAATCAAGGAGAAGGAGATTGAAATAGCTGATGTAAGGAGAATCTGTGGTTCGTCACATAACATTGCAGAAAGACAGAGGCTGATGTCTGCTAAGAATGTTTCCTCCACTGCCTAACACCTGTCAGTCACCAAGTGGCTCCTTAAAGCCTTCTTTTCCATTGCCCCTTTGAAGCCTGTCCTTGTTGCTAATTTTAACCACATTTTACCTTCAATTTTTAACTACAGGAATGTGGGTATAGGGGGTGTGTGCGTGTGTGTGTAGCCACTCTTCATGATTTGGTTTTAGGATTCTCCTTCAGAAGGTGCAAAATTAAGCTTTTATTCTTAGTCTACTTGAGCTCACACACCCGAAGTTCTTTTGGCTTATAGCTTATTGTATTAGATAGAGACCTTTATAAATCATCCTGCTTCCCTTTTAGCCTTGGCTGCCAGGAATCTCAAAGCTAAATGCTATGCTCAGCTGCAGTAACTGGCTTTAGGGCACATTTTCCACCATCATTATCTTACCCCTGCCCCACACTGCCCATCACCTCATGCCCATTACACATTATTTGGCCTTTGTTCTTTTACCCTTACTTGGATATAACTTATACAATAAGCCAGCCTATAGCTTTTTTTGGTGAAAATATAAATTAAAAAAAGAAATTATCTTTCAGTGGTTTTCCACTATGGAGCAGTCTTTGAGATACCCCTGTGTTAACATTCTTATTGAGAAAGGTTGCTGTAGGGGTGGTGCATTTTAACAGGATGATTAGCACAGCAAGTTGGAATTCCTGAAACCTCTATACCATAACCTGCTCCACGTGAACAGAAAGTTATCTGAGCCTCCCTCAGTGCAGTTTCCCCATCTACAAAATGATAACAATGCTCGCTGCTTCTCCCTGTCACACTCACGTTATGAGGATCAATGCCACAGCATCTATGAAGTGCTTTGAGCTCCTCGGGGAACAGCGCTCTATAACTATAATTACCATTATTGGCAGCAGGGAGGAACTGCTGCAGGTTTTTCAAGAAAAAGTCGTGGCTGGGTCACCCGCCGGTCTTTGATCGGAGCTGCGGACAGGCTCGGGTGCAGGCAGAGCTTCCCTTCTGCTAGGGGGCATGCTTACTACTGGTTCCAATAGCCGACATCAAAGGAGTTCTCAAAATCCAGAAAGGTTCCAAGAAGGCTGAAAACAACACGTCAGCACCACTGCCATTAAAGGAAGGCTTGAAACACCCAACAGTACATCAGCGTAAACAGGCATATTGTGGGGACAGCCTGCAGCAGGTGGCACGGTGCCCGGATCCCGTTCAGTTAGCCTACACAAAGAAAAGCCTTTTCCTAGTTAGAAATGATTTTATAGGGTCGCATTCTTTTTTTTTTTTTTTTTTTTTTAATATATCTTTATTGATTTCAGAGGGAGGAAAGGAGAGGGGGAGAGAGATAGAAACATCAATGATGAGAGAGTCATTGATCGAGCCCACAACCTGGGCATGTGCCCCGACCCGGAATCGAACCCTGATCGCCCAGATCCTAGGTCGACGCTCAACCCCCGAGCCACGCCAGGCCGGGCAGGGTCGCATTCTTTACCTTGGAAAAATATGTGTGTGATGTCCACATTCATTAAGTTGTTGAGGTTTTTTATGACCCCTGTAAGACCCCTTCTACTGGAAGCCTGTATTACCCTTGTCAAGGAAACTCCAAGCTCAAGTCCATAAATTTGTCACCCTTCCTCCTGACTGTGACTGCAGTCACCCTACATCATTTTCAGCTTGGTCAGAATTCCACAGGCAAAGTCCTCTTTGGGCAGCTGATTCCTCCCCTGATCTGAAATATTACTCTTTGCCGCCGGTGGACTTTTCAGACAGTATTTTTTTTAAATCATGTCTTCTGATTTCTTCTCAAGATCTTGTTTTGAATATTGTCTTCCAAATCTTGTCTGACCCTAAAGAATGCCAGGACAAATCCTAAAATCCGATGACATTCACTTGACTCCAGAAAATGTACATTTGCCTGCTGTTATAAATACCTGGGTACAACTCACCTAGTAAGTTGGTGTAGTAACAACCGCTAAACAAAAATGTCAGAGACTAAATGAAATGAGATGGTGTCTGGGTCAGGAGACTGTAAAGTCAAAGCAAAAGAATGATTGGAAAGATACAGCTCCAAGATTCACTTGGGTGCAAAAGGAAAGCATGCTGTGCTTAGCGTTCTGCTTTGGATGGAGCATCCATGGCTGCCAGGAAACGCGATTTCAGAATATCAGAAATTCAACTGCGAACGTGCATTAACACGGAGGAAAGAGAGGGGAACATAAAATGACAAATTTACTTGGAGTCTTGCAGACTTTTTTTGCCAAATTGCTGGTCTTAGACAGCTCATCATCCCTGAAAGAATGTGAACCGCAGGCTTGTCACCTTCCCGGCTCTGTGCTAATACACGCTGAGCGATTATGTGTCTGCTTCCCAGTCAGCAGCCCAGTTCCTGTTCTCTGCAATGCAGTTAGAGCCAAAGAAGAGTCCTCTCAGGGGACTAATGAAGGGCTGTCACCAGAGCTCTATGACTGGGTAATAGCGGCATAAATGTCATGGACAAGTGGCATCTTTGCACAGAAAGTACGAGTCTCACTAACACCGAGAACAAGCTCAGTTGTGGAAGGCCCCTCAAGTGCAGCTTTAGGCTAACAAGATTCTGCTCTTAGTTGCTTCCATCCCCTGGCCTTTCCTCGGAGATGGCCACCTCATTGTCCCAGATGATCAGGCTTATTTTGATCCAGCCAACCTCTTAAACTGGGAGCTCGCCTTCAGTGAATGTTTTCCCAGAAACTCCCCCTCTGGTCATGAACTCTTGAGGGGTAGGCCTTAGCCCTGGCCTGACTCTAGATGCCCACATGGAGCTCAATAAATGCTTGGGGAGAAACAATAAGTGTGTGAAGTGATTTATTAAAAGCTTAGATTATGATATGCCAGTAAATGCTCTATTTCATATGAAGATATAATTTAATCATCACACTAATCCTGTGAGCATATCACTTTTCTCATTTTAATGGATGAAGGAACAGAAACAGGGTAAGTGAGATGCCCTGGGTCACGCAGCTAGTAAGAGTCTGGCTCCAGAATTCATTCACTTAACTTCCACACTGCAGCTCCTTGCATGGGACTAAAGGCCTCCTTTCCTGGCACTGACTCCCTGAAGCCAGCAATATCAAGGCAGAGAGCAGCACTGAGGTTCTGTAGGAGCTGCATGCAGCAAGCTACATGGGTTCTGTAAAACCTCCTTTCTGCCTTCTTCAGGCTCCCACGCACAATGCTGGTAAAGGGGCGTGAAGGCCAAAGGACAAGCCTAGTGCCCTTGAAAACCTGTCTTCCTGTCCCAAATGGGCATTTTTCTCCCTCTCTTCCCACCACCCCCTACACAACATAATTGTACACATGCTTCTGCACCAAGGACTGCATTTCTGCCAACTTTGGCTGCTGTTGTTATCCCCCGTCCTAACAAGCATTGAGAAGGAGGTTGCACCCTAATGCAGGGGGCACAAGGTAAATTCTAGAGTTCCTCTATGTCCAGATTTCCTGAAGTTCCTCCTGGCTGACCAAGGAAGTGCATAAGCCAGCCCTACCGACAAGACAGCTCTGCTAAGATGTGATACTGAGCTTTCCTGCGCAGGGATGGGGCTTCTGGGCTTGGTTAACATCAGGTACAATGAGCCGTGTTGATATGACAGTGTAAACCCACAATCAAAGAAACCATGGAAACTGGTTCGGGAAGGGCTTTGAGGCCATTTATTCCAACCCCTGCCACATGGTGCGAGAATGTTTTCCAGAGTAATTCTTGATGCTTGGTCTTGTCGTGTCAAATCTTATTTAACTGTGGTGGTATTTTATTCTTTAAAAACAAACACTGAAACAAAACATAAATAAAAACAAAATATAAATAAATCTCAGAGAGATTACTGCTTAATGTCCTTAAAATATGGTTGAGCTTGATAGTGCTAACTCCCTCTGTGTGTTTTTATTCCTGATTCTTACCTTCTGTTCACAGAAGGCAGAAGAAGAGAGGTTGGTGCTCTCCCTCCCACCACTGTGGCTTTCACACTGGCATTTGCAAAACTAGCATCTTTGTTGCACTTCAACAGCCTGGAGCCTGGGGACAGACTGGGGCCTGGAGACATATACCTTCTTTGTCCTTTTAGCCATGCCACTGAGAAATCTATAGGAATCAGAGATTAAGTTAACTTATTCAGAATGTATTACTATGTCAAGATGATGGCATCATTAATCTATAAAATTATTTTCACATATAAACTAAAACTAAACCAAAGTTTGACTTAAGTAGTTATCAATAAGCCTATATACTGATTTGAATGAGATAATAAATATCAAACTGCTTTGAAAAAGCTAAAACATTTTTCAGGATAAGTATAAGCTGAGAATGTGTGTGTTATGAGATATACAGATGATATCTAGGCATACATGTATGTGTGTGTGTGTGTGTGTGTGTGTGTGCCTATGTGTAATATATGTTTAGATGAAGTACTATTAGAATTGGTCAGAGCCTCTTGACTCTCCCTTTAAAAAAAACCCTTCTCCAACCATTAGTATGGATCATGTTGTTCATACATGTTCAAAGCCTCAGTCATCTGGGGCTCAGAGCAATTTCTTTCAGATTGGCTCTACTGGCTTTTCTTTGAGGGGATGGCTGACTGTGGAAGGGCCAGAGGACTCACCAGAACATTCCACTTGGGCTTGTCCCACATTCACTGCCCATGCTCACCGGCAGGGCAGGAAATTGCCGGCAGAGACTGTTGAGCACTTTTGTCTTAATTGCTATGCTTTTCAGTGATCTTTCTTGTAAATGATTTCTTTCTCACAATAACTAGAATGATCAATCAAGAGAGGATTTCTGCAGAGAAAAGAAGAAATTTCACATTCCAGTGGGGACAGTTTCTCACAGATTGTAGCAGAGGCTCCTGCAGCTCATGGGTAACAGTTGCAAGAGCTTGTCCAAAGGCGCGGCTGCTGCAGCGGGATGTTCCTGGCAATGCCCTTAAAACGGCATCAGCCAAGAGCTCGGCTCAGCCCAGAGAGGTTCAGTCAGAGGAATCTGAGCTGACAGCCTCTGTAAACTGAGACGTCCAGGCGACTAGGCAATAACCGTGACTTTCAGGCCTCTGTTCCGCCTTCAGAAAATCCCAGACTGGGAAAACGATTCCAACAGAAAACTCACCCCTCCCTCTCAGCATGCACATTCCTCCACCACCACCAACCATCTCACTCCTGCCACGGGGCAAATGCCCAGTGCCCCCTAGTGATGACCGAAGTTGGAGTCAGAGGTGTCTGGACAATATCATCAACTTTATGTGGTCTTCAGCCATATCAAACAGAAATTCCAAGATATTTAATTTTTTAAAATTTTTTCCCTATTTTATTCTTTTCAAAGCTCAGAAGTCACATGCTCACTGTAATACAAGAAACAACATAAAACTGTGTGGAAATTTAGTTATTCATCTCGGCATACCCCTCCTGTATCACACCTACATCCAAAATCTACTACTCGGGAATTCAGAATCAAAGAGGTTGCTGTATGTTCTCCCGGCCTCTCTTCTCACTCATGCGCACATATTCATGCAGACATGCACGTGTGCAGTAGGTTTTTCAGGTTTTGTCTGGAGTTTTTGCCAATTTTTTTTTTTAAATCACACTACATTATTTTGCAACCTGGTTTTTTTACTTAAGGACATTTTGGGCATCCCTCAGTATCAGTTAGCAATTACCACACCCATTTGTTTCCATGTTGTCTGTGGCTGTTCTTATCCTACAGCACAAGAGGTAAGTGGTCGTAACACAGATGATACAGCCCACAAGCCTAAAATATGTACTACCTGGCCCTTTAAGAAAAAGCTACCTTAAAACAGCAACCATTTATTTCCTCATAATCCTGTCAGGTTCAGCCTGACAGTTCTCCTGCCAGTCTTACCTAGGGTCACTCATACGAATACAGTCATTTGGCAGCTGAATCGCCCAAATGGCTTCAGTCACATGTTGGCAGTTGGTGTTGGCTGTCAGCTGGGCAATGTGTCCAGCAGCCTTGTGCACGTGGCCACAACATTCCAAGAGGGCAAGCCCAATGCACCGATTAAGCCTCTGCTTGCATCATGTTTGTACCATTGGCCAGAGCCAGGCCCAGGGTCAAAGTGAGAGGGTCTATACAAGGGCATGGATGCGGGAGGCCTGACTCCTCAATTGGGAGCCGTTGCTATAGCAATCTATCCCACCCTCCAAGTCAGTAGATGTAGATATAATCATAAAATGTAGATTTAATCCTAGTTTTTATTCCAGTTCCTTCTATCACAGTCACATATATGTACATAAATATATCATTTTACATGAATGGAATCATATATACCTTGAGTTTTTAAGACAGTATTTTTTCTCTCTGCTTGTCTCCTCCACCTTCCTCCCCTCCCCTTACATCACCCCCAACACACTCAAGTAGCAAGTGTTAACAACCTAGTGTGTAACTTTCCATACTTTGCTCTCCCTTCATAAAATCATATACACACAATTATACATAAGTTGATCATACGATACATGCTGAGTTTTTTAATAATACAATATAGTCTTTTTTCTTTTTTTCTCTCTCTTTTCTTGTCTTTTCCCTCCTTCTTTTCTCATCTTCACTATATTATACATACATACACATACACACACACAGACTACACGTACACCCCCTTGGGAAGGGGTGGGATTTTATAAAATCATTTTACACACACTTCTTTGCATCTTATCTTTTATATCTCTCAGAAATATTTCTGAATCAGCCAGTGTAATTTATTTCACTCTTTGTAATTATTGCATGTGCTCGTTACTGACCACTGATCCATTCAATCTCCATTCCACTCTCTTCCTAGTAAGAGAAATTGAGAAGCAAAAATTATATTTCCCAGACTCTCTTGATGCAAATGAATGCTACCAATTAGATGTCATCACATAAGGTTAGGAAGGTTAGAGGTAAGGTGAAGGTCATTTTCCCGCCCCTTTTGGTTGTTTCTGCTGGAAAACGAGGTCATGCAAATGTTGGTTCTGGTCTCAGAGCACATCAGTGTCCATTCTCCAGCCTCCCACGTGTCAGGAAGTAACTGTGGGGTACAGTAGGGGCCACTTTGTAGATTGCAACTGTTAGTGGTCTCTGGTTTCTTGGTGTCCAAAAGATCATAGCAATGACGACAGTGGTGGATTCTTGACCTCATCATAGCCTCAGGGAAGGCCTCAAGGGCAGGTAGTTCTCCTTATGGGTTAGTTCTATGATATTTTAGAAGTCACAGCTCTTCCAATGACTGTGTAAGCCCCTAATTCTTTGTATTAAATATCTTCTGCTTAAAATAGAGAGTAGTTTCTATATCCTACATTAATTCTGACTGATACACTGATACAATTCAACCAGTCCTTTATTGGTGGGCATTCATTTTGTTTCCAGTTTTTTTGCATTGTAAACAATGCATAGATGAATATCCTTAATTTAAATCTTTCATTTCTACACAGTACATTCCCATGAGATTACATTTAGAAGAGGGCAGGTAAGAAGGGTGCATGCATTTTTATTATAATAATGTTTTCAGAACATTTTTCAAAAAAGCAATAACAATTTTATTCCTAATAGCAATTCAGATTTCTCTGCATACCTACTAGCAATAAGTGTTATTATTGTTTTTAATTTTTGTCAGTCTGAAGTAGTATTAAAGTAGGATCTAAAATAATCTCATATAATACCAATTAATTTTCCTATTTGTGAATTCAAGCATTTTTGGTATTTCTGGCCATTAATATTTGCTATTTTCATAATGCCTACTCATATCTTTTTACCCATCTCTATTTCATTCAGAAACATCCAAGTGGCAGATGGAGGAGACACAGCCCAGGCCTCAGAGTGGCTTATATCCTTTCTACTACATTCCATTGGCCAAAACTAAGCACATAACTACGCCAAACTGCTAAGAAGATGGACAAATGTAGCTTTGCTATGACCACAGAAAGAAACAGAAATGGATTTTGGTAAATGACTTCTTGTAATTAAGTATCCATTTAATGTAGGGGCACTACCTCTCTTCAGGAAACACAATCCAAAGTCATCAAGACATCCAGTTCAAAATCTGGAAACTCCCCAGAATGTGCCAAAACAAGTTCACCTCCGCACCACACAGATCCCATCTGGAGGGAAAGATCAGGGACAGAATAACCCCAATAAAAATTCCTTTCTAGAAAACGACAGACTTGAGAGATGCGCAGTGATCACTGTTCCACAGAAGTTGTGAAGGCTTATTTGCCCGGAATGGTTGGAGCAGTTCCTTCCTAAGGTCCTAATTCTGCTCTCTGGGATGAACTTTCTGTTCTTATTCTCCACAGCCCTTGACACCATGACTCTCTCTCAACTTCTCTGAAAGAGTAGGAAGAAAAGTTACTCCTTTAATCTGATCCTTCCCACGGGTCTAAATTTTAATGGGAATTAGTTGTTCAAAATAGTCCTTAAGTGTATCTAGAAGTCTAGAAGCAGATAACTTTTCCAAACTTGCAGGTCTCCAATTTCTGGACCTTGTTCTCCATCTGCTGTCTGGACACTTGGGTCAGGAGACAAACTAAAGACTTTAGAGCCTCCACAGCCAGACTCTGAGCGGAGCAGAGCACGCCACCTGCCACCACCACCACAACGGCGGGACTTTATGAGAGCAAGAAAGGAGCTTCCACCATAAGCCTCTGAGGGTTCATC
Source organism: Miniopterus natalensis (assembly GCF_054644295.1). NCBI lineage: Eukaryota > Metazoa > Chordata > Mammalia > Chiroptera > Miniopteridae > Miniopterus > Miniopterus natalensis. The sequence continues at coordinate 74,253,304 of NC_142082.1, read as the reverse complement.
TGTTACAACAGGTAGCATCTCCTTAACTGCGTAATGAAGTGTTTGCTGCTATTTTTTTCTCTCCTCCTCATCATCTATCTCACTATTCTGATTTTTTATTTGTTTTGTTTTGTTGTTTTTTATTCAAATAGTCTCTTCAAATGTGGGCTGTGTATTTCCTGAATTATTGCATACTTGTAAATATCTTTCCATCCACACGCAATATGTACAGTATTTCCTTGGATCCAAGATTCCAGCTATTGTAAGATGCACCATTATTTTATGTATCACTAAGAAAGAAAGAAAAAGAAGCTTCTAATTAAATTACAACATAATGCTTTCCTATAACTTAAATTTTTATTTTATACTTATTGAAAGAGCTCTTTCAGCCTTACTTAGGCATAGATTTTTATCATGTTTTACTCTTGTGCATTAATAAGAAGAAAAACATAAGCACAATAAATTGGGCAGGCACTTCGAAAGCTTCTTCACATACAGGGTTCAGATATCCTAAACTACTCAGAGTTGTCAACACAATATTATCTTCTCTACCATCAAGAAAGTACTTTTAATTATTATCTCCAAGACTTTCATCCAAGCTACTAACTCCCATTCTGCAAACTTTCTTGCCAGCATTTTCTTAACCTTTTTGAACAATGTCAACACATCTTTGAACAACAGTCCCAGGACTCATACTTCTTCCTGGTCATTAAATTATTTGTTTGGAGATGGCACCTCAGCCATGACTGAGCTGTGGAAGCTCTGCAGGCCCCAGCTGAGGCCTCACTCACACATGGCTGCAGACCTGCCTTATCAGAAAGGGATGAAGAGCTGGAGTTGGAAATGGAATGTAGGGAGAGGTGGTGCAATCCAGTCACCACCTTCCCAGAAAGTCCTCAGCTCTTTACTTTTATGGCGGCTATAAAAGAGGGAGAATATCTGAGTGGAACATAAAGAAATGCTCAGCTACATGTACCATTTCACTCATTCCCACCACTGGAACGCCTCCATTGAAACGATTATCATGCCTTCATTAGAACCATTATCCTACACCACAGGAAGTAGCTACGCATTTTTTTTTTTTAATATATCTTTATTGATTTCAGAGAGAGGAAGGGAGAGGGAGAGAGAGAGAGAAACATCAATGATAAGAGTCATTGATCGGCTGCCTCCTGCACGCCCCCTGCTGGGGATTGAGCCAGCAACCCGGGCATGTGCCCTGACCAGGAATCGAACCCCGATCACCTGGATCCTAGGTCGATGCTCAACCGCTGAGCCATGCCCGGCCGGGCAGTAGCTACGCATTTTAACAATGTTCTGCCTGTGAGAACCCACAGTGGAATAGGAACTGATGATATGATACAAGATCAGGAGATAAAGCCTAGCAATGAATTCAGCACAAAGACACACCACCTCACCAGAGCAGAAATTCTTGTAAGACCAACAAAAAGACAATCCCAGCTTCTCAGAGAATTCATTCATTCAGAATGAGGACTGACCAGCATGTTTTGGGTGGTGGCATCAGGTCAAATGTGGTCACAACTTAGCCATGATTTCTCAGCAGTCAAAAGGAAGAAATATTAAATGTTCTGTGAAAATTAAATGAGATCACATAAGAGAAAACATCTCTTCCAGGGATAGACACAACATATTCTCATGTCATCCAGGGGGCGGTCTGGCACAATCTGGCTGGGCTCCCCAGGCTAATGAAACAAGGCAGTTCATGGCCATGATTGAACTAATTCACTCCCTACTGTGTTAACCTCAAAAGCTTCCAGATTCCCTGTTGAATGCAAGGATGGTGGTGCTTTCTGCTCATCAAATTTTAGTGACAAACTAAAGTGCTTAGCATAGTGCCATCCACCTAAAAGTACCCAGCAAATAAGAACTATTATTCTTTCCATCCCTCCCTCCAACTCTCCTGGTCCTTGCCCATTTCTCCTGTGTAGAATAGGAGGATAAGGTGCTCAAAAGAATTGTGAAGCCAGTGAAGGAGAGCAAGGGGACAAGAAAAGGAAAGAGGTGGGGTGAGGGGTGGCCTATGAAGAAGAAACAGAGAACTTTCTCTGATGTGGAGGAGAAAAAAACCCCACAGCACTTCCTAGGAGACAACATGGACAACATGGAAAGCGTTATTTTGATTTAAAAGCTTTAGATCACATTGAACCTACACACCTTAAGAGCAGACTCTGAAAAATCATAAAAGTTTACTGTGTCGCTGAATGATGTGTCCTTATACACATTACTCCACTCTGGGATGCTTAAGTAGGAAATCTCACAACATTTCATGAACAAATGAACAGACTGGTGAGCATTGCTACTCAGAGGACTACAAATAAAGGTTCTCTAAGATGTGGCAGCACCAGATCCTACAGGCTTACAGCAGAAAGCAAGTGTTGATACAGTCCTCTGCTGTGGTTTCTCTTTAATGGGATATGAAGAACCAGCCTCTGGGGCTTCAAAATAAAGTCTCAGCTTTTGCAGGACCCCAGCACTCAGAATATTTATGTTTAGCACCAAGTTCCATTATGCAAAAAGAACCACCTTGGCTACTGGGGCTTCCTCAGGTATGTCAGAAACAACCCCAGTCAAAGCTTCAGGGCATCCACGCGCCAGCAGAAGGGATGCAGGTTAGTAAACAGGAGGTCAGTTATTTCAGGCTGCTATACAGCTGCAAGTTTTCCTTCATTTGATTAGCTCAACTGGGTAAAAGCTGAGTCATTTAGTTTTCTTTTTTACCCTGTAATGAAAAAGTAAGCCAAGTATACCCAAAATATTTAGAAGACAAAATCCTCATCCAGGAGTCTCAAAGTTAAATCTTGTATTGAAATAAAACATAGGATATTATTTGTCTTAGAGAAAATCAGCTTCCCAGCTGCAACCTAAAAAAGCTCCAGTTTTAATGGTGCTATAAACATGTTTCATGCTGTTCTCAGAGACAAGATCTCCCGATTCCTTTGCGAACTATAAGAGAAATCTATCATTGAGGACTTGTGGGCAGGAACATAGATTTAGGGTGTCAAAACGCCAATCATTTCCATTCATGACCTCACCACATGAACCTCTAATTAATTATGGGTATCCTAATGCAAAAAATACTTTTCTAACTGAAGGGTGACCTATTCCCATTCATAAGCAGACCACAAATCAGCGATAACTCCCCAAACACCATGAAGGAGCTGCTCAGTTTGTATCTGTGTTGAACTTCAAGTGTTGCATAATTTATATCTAAAATCCACTCCCATACATCTACTAAAAGACCCACTCTGACCTTCGCTCCCAATCCCAACTGCATTAAAAGGGACTATAAATCACTGGAACACAGGCACCCACTCACAGCCCAGCTCTCTCAAAGCCAGACAACTTTCTTCCCTTGATGAGTTCATCCTCCCCTAGAACAGGTTATTAAAATTGTTCTCGTTTTGGGATACTAATTCAAAGGCCCTTTATTTTACACTGTGGTTCACTACTCACCCAGGTGAACCAAGCAAGCCTATAGACAAATGGAGCAGCCAGGTTCAAGAGAGGCTTCTCTTTATTCCTGCCTCAAGAAGACAACCCTCAGATTCACGCTCACACCTGACAATTGACCGGCCCTCAATTTAACAGAGCTCTGCTCTCGCATCAACAGACCTGATATCCAAGGATGGCACAAGATATAAGGATGTGATCCTTATATCTAAGGATCCCCTTGACTGTGGGTCAAATGTGAGAATACATGTTTACAGGAAGCCCACACTGCCCTTTCATTAGAGCAAAGCTTTACCTTGAAGTACAAACATTTCTTGATTTCTAAAAGGCAATATTTTGTTTCCTCAGTTTTGCCAAGAAAAAAAAATCTTTGAAAATTTATCTCAATCCCTGGATGCAGTTAAATCAGTTGTGCTGGTGAGACAGGTGGTGTGAAGTTCACCCCTGCCCCAAATCACTGCACAGAGAACCAAAGCCCTGCAGCAAGCAGGTCCAGCAAAGACTGGCTTCTTCCAGCAGTTTCCAGAGAGGTTTTCCAAAGAGATTCAGAAAGAACTGTGAAGAAGGCTTGCTCCCAACTGGAACCCAGAAGTGGGGCAGTTTGGGATTTTCAATGGCAGCCATGGTGTCATCTGTGTCTTAAAAGGGGTTTGATTCATCCAGGGTGGCAGTAGAGGGCTGGTGGGCTCAGACGATGCCAAGCTTGCTTCAGACCAGGCATCCCATGAGTGTGTCTGCAGAGAAGCAGCATTCTTGGAGTTGACATTTGTCTGTCTTGTTCAATGGATTCTGGGTCATTGACCCACCCAATAAGGCGTTTGACTGAGACCCTGTCCCCACAATTTGCAAGGAACACATGTTGGCTCCCTGCAGAGGCACCACAACTTGTGAGTGTCCTAAGCAAAGGCTGATTGCCCTGCTAAAAAGAAAGTGAAAGAGCTTGCAAAGTACCTCATTACCTTCTAGTTTGTCAAGAAGTTTGACATTTCCCAGGCAGGCTATGCCACAACAGGAAGAAAAAGGTTCCAAACGGGCCATCATATACAGCAGAACTAGATCTGCTGTACGACATGTCATAGCGAGAGTCTCATGTGGTGTTTGATTTCTTTCTTGTTTTTCTTTTTCCTTTTTATATATTTTTTAATCTATTCTTCAGTGATTACTTCTTTCTTGTGACATCCTCAACTGTGGTTAAAGACTCAGTAGAGTCAAGTTAGCCATGTGCCAAGTTGTTTGTTCTTCCTTATTTCTGGGCTGGAGATGTCCTGAGCTCTGTCCCTGGGGTACAGTTCCTTCCAGCTGGAATGGGTAAGAAGATGCACAAGGGAGCTCTTTGCCTCCCAGATGTCCTTCCATTACTCAGAGAAGGAGCAGGGAGACGTCACTCTGGGGCAAGAAAGCTAATTGTTCATCTGTGAAAAGGCCAGATTTTCAAAATGTCTTTTTGCCCCTGTCATCTGTTAGAAAATAAAAATCTGAGTTTCGAGGGTCAGAGCCAGCTACCCTTGGAATGAGAGGGTAGAAGCCGAAATGAAAATAAGAATCAAGAATTATTACTAGACAGGATGGTGAACAGAGCCCCGCAACAGTGAGACCCTGGCGAGGATTGAACAAAGCCCTGCATGCCTGGTCTCTGATAGACGATAAAGGTGGTGCCCAGCTGTATAAGGAGAAACGGCGCCCTTGGCAATGGCAGTGTCCATGGAACCGTAATAACTGGAGAGATAGTGAAATGGATTCTCCACGCTTCCATTCGCAGGCCAGTGGAACAATATAAAGTACAGAGAAGTCACAGGCATGGTTCTGTGAAAAGCAAACTGTCATCAACCTAACTTCATTTGGCTCCGAGGTAAAGTAACAGGGATAGTAGAAAGCAATAGAAGTTATCTCCAAAAATGTCAGTTAGGCTCTGGGTTCTCATTGCCACCAGCAACCTAAGGAATTGGTCTTTGAATGAGTAATTTTGGGAGTGGTGGCTGGAGAGGACGGAAAGCCCATCTCTGAGAATGAAGAGGAAGCAGAGGGCAGGAGTCTCTCCACCAGGTGGAAGAGAGGTCAGTTCACCTCTTTCTTGCCCCAGGGGTAGGCGAATGGCAGACCCCACTCTGAAAGCACCCAGGAATTCGGGGGTGCTGCCTACTGAAAGCAGCAGAATTCCTCTGGGCTCCAGGGAATTATTCTATTTGACACCCTCTGATTCATTCCACCTTATCCTATCTCATCCACTGCTTCCTCTTTTCCAGGTGTTAAAACTACTCTGCCAAAGTCAATGTTAAGAACTAACAACAAAAGGCAACCTGTTATTTAATTCTTTTCTAATGTAAAAGATGTGTCTTCATTTGGTGCTGGAGGCACCCCCAGTGGCAATGTTACTCATGCTTGCTTTTTTGAACTTGAGCTTAATTAAGCATTTACTACTTAATAACTATTAACCACTGTTATAGTGACCATTTGTCCTAGTTTGCCAACACTGTCCCAGTTTATGCCTCTTGTCCCAGTAAAATTATCCCCATCTCCCCTCTCGCTGGCATAGGGTCCCAGCCTGTGTGGTAATCATGCACTCAGCCCAGCCGTGGACACGTGCAATGCTTCTTTCCCTACCAGCCTCTCTTCTCCTAATAGCCACTTGTTTCTCTCTAGCCCATTACTTTTCAGTCCTACTAACGATCATTAATAATTTATTATTCATATCTCACTTACTTCCAACAAGGATTAAAATGGTACACAATGCATTCACTTTACAAATATTTACTAAACCTAAAGTTCCATGAATACTACCTGAGACTATAGATATGCTCAAAGTTGTTCAAATATAAGTTAAGAGTGAAGGCAATGAAAAACCATACCGAGAAGGAAGACTACTGAGAAGAGAACATGGATGAAACAGTAACTGTAATTCCTTCTATCTTTGACTTTCAACTTCCTGGTAGCAGAGCCAAAAAGTAAATTACAGTGAATAATATCAACTGTGTCACCTAAGGAACACAACTTTGACACAAAAGATACATTTTCTCCTGATACTAATTCTCATAGAATTTAATGATTCATTGAATAAATATTTATGAGTACCTACTATGTCCCAGGCAATATGCTAGGTGGTGGTGTACAGGAGTGAACAAGAGAGCCAAGAGACAGACAAAAACCCCTGCCCTCGGGGAGCTGACAGTCCAGTAGGGTGACACAGACAATAAATAAAATATAAAGTGGGTCAGACGGTGATAAGTACTATGAAGAAAAATGAAGCCGGAACAGAGCTCAGAGAGGGGCCTGCAGTTGTAATAGGATGGTTAGGAAACCCCTACATCCTGAGGTGATATTTTTGAGGAGCAATCTTGTGCATATCTAAGAAAGAGTACTTCCCATAGATGCCTTGAGATGGGGGCACAGAAGCCAGCATGGCTCCCGTGATGTGAATCAGGGGGAGATTACGAGGACATCACATCAGAGATGGAAAGAGAGAGATGGAGAGTGGATATCTTGAGTTTATTCCTTCCCATCAGACAGAAAGTCATGGGAAAATTTTGATCATGACACTGAGAAGGGTCCTGATCTGACATATTCTAAAGAAACCTTCTGGATGTTACGTTGAGTATAGGTGTTGGGGAACAACGCATAAAAGTAGGGAGATCAGTGAAAAAGCTTGTGAACTTTTCCAGAAAAGAGAAGGTGGTGTGAAATGATCAGATTCTGGATGTGGGTTAAAGGTAGAGGCAACAGGATTTGATAACAGGTTACGTGTGAAGTGAGACAGAGAGTGGTCAACATAGTTCTGAGATGTTTGGCTGAGCAGTGAGTTGCTGTTTACTGAGATGACAAAGACTGAGGAAGGATCAGATGGTAGGGGATGATCAAGAATTTGTTTTTGGACATGTTAAATGGAATACACCTACTGGACACCCAAGTAGACATGGGTGTCAAGTCAAGCAGGCAGTCCAATGAGCCTGGGTCCTCATGAATCCGTATATAAAAACATGGAATGGTGAAATGAACAAGATCTTTAACATTTATTTTTGCCAAAAGTGCAGAAACATTTGTTTGATGACTTTTTTTTTTAAAGAAACAACAGGTAAGTGGTCCAGGTAATTGTGAATCAAGGTCAAGGATTGCCACAGGAGACCTTAGAAGTCTTTGAATTCCAGTTTCCTCCATTGTTCCTTTTTTTTTTTTTTCATTCCTCACCCAAGCACATACTTAAAGAGAGGGAAAGAGCCTGGCGGGCATGGCTCAGGGGTTGAGCGTCAACCTAGGATCCAGGCGATCGGGGTTCGATTCCCGGTCAGGGCACATGCCCGGGTTGCGGGCTGCAGCCGATCAATGACTCTCTCATCATTGATGTTTCTATCTCTCTCTCTCCCTCTCCTTTCCTCTCTCTGAAATCAATAAAGATATATTTTAAAGAGAGAGAGAGGGAGAGAGAGAGAGAGAGAGAGAGAGAGAGAGAGAGAGAGAAATCTATGTGAGAGAGAAACATCGATTGGTTGCCTCCTGTATGTGCCCTGACTGGGGACCAAACCCACAACCCAGGTATGTGTCCTGACAGGGAATCGAACTGGCAACCTTTTGGTGCACAGGACAACATTCAACCAACTGAGCCACTCCAGCAAAGCTGTTTTATGACCATATTTACATCAGTCTGCAATAAAAATCAAGGGCATGCTTTTTAATCATTGCTAAGTGCAGGCATATCTGGAAGCATCCAAGTTAGTGTAGTAAATGTCCTAGAAAATACTGCCTTTGGGAATCTAGAACAAGGAAAGAGCTTACTGACACTGGAGGAATGGGCAGTTCACACGGACCTCTCTCTGTCTCTCTCAACAGTGATTTCAGATTTACCTTTAGCAAAATCAAGCCCCTTATACTTATTCTATAGGGAAGGTGGTCAGGTCTCAGAGTTGAATTTTGTTATGAAATACAAAAGAGTTGGATAAATTCTCACCCAGATCAAGACCCATCTCACCTTTACTTGGAGGCAAGTCACTGGGATATCTGAAAGACCTGCCAGAATTTTCCTTTAAAAGGATCTGTGAACTTACTCAAATAGCAGACGAATTCCAAGCTGAGACCCCAGAATGATAATCTGATACTTAGCAACAATTTGGAATTATCCAAGTTAAGATGTAATGTTTTCCTGGCAAAAGAGTAGATCTCAGACAGTGGCTTACACAGACAGATACAACTGAATCCTTTCTTCAGCCAAATAATAAAAATGTCTACAGCTCCTCCAGGTCATACCAGTTCGTAGGGGGAGAAAATGGGCAACTCTCAGAAAGGTAGAACTATCAAAAGTATATACCAGCGACATAAGCAGGAAAACTTATATCACAGCTGAATTTGTCTCTGAAAGTGTAAAAATCATAACCTTTTAAAATTCCTTGAAACAGGGGATTGAGTCTGTCTTGTTTAGCCCATATCCCCTCACCTCCCAGAGCAATGCTAGCCCAGAGTAACCATTCAGTGAGCAACTGACAAGGGAATAATCAGTTGACATTAAAAATGAAAACAAAACCCATAAGCACCATCTTGTGGAAGGCCTTATCATGACACGTCGGAGACTCCAGTCACCGGGCTGGGGAATGGACTCTGAAATTTCTGTGTGGCAGGGTCTTAGGGGACATGAACTGTTGGGAGCGGTGGGCTAGGAAACTTGTCTTGAAGCTGTGTTTGCAAAAAAACAAGTACACTTGTGACTCAGATTCAGATGGAGATTATAGGGGGCTTCGGAATTGCCCCAAACCAGCCCTTGGCATTGTCTGAATAAAACTGCAAGGCGTAAACCTAAGAAGCAGTCTTTGACCAGTTCTGCCCAGCAAAAATTCTTGTAAAGCCTTCCTTTGTGCTTCAAGAGATCCTTGGGAACCAAAGATCCAAAGATCTCTTTGGACATCTGGAAGCACTCTCTGTCTTCCTGTTTCTCCTCCCTAACTCACTGAGGCTCTTGCTGTCGTCCTATAATCCTGATATAAACTTGGCCTCTTTTCTGCTTTTCTTCAACTTTCTTCATATTGAGGGAAGGAGGAGGGAGACAGAAATAGTTATGGGGTCACCTTCCACTCACTAATCTCCTATGAAACTACCAGCAGAGCTGGAACAGCCAAGAACCACCAAGATTCTGTGTGTCCTATGCCTCTCCTTTTTCTGTCAAGAGCCTGGCACAGCCACTGAGAGGCAGTATGAAACCCAGAACCCACATTCCTGGTGTGCATGGGACACTCATGATTCTTCAGGTTTTATCGGTACCTGGAGCTTATGCAATTTGGTGGGTCCTCTTTAAAAAAATAAAAGTAAAAACATATATATATGAATTTAGGTGCAAAAGTAAATATTTTAGAATGGTAAAAGAAATCACAGAAAATTACTAGCACCTCAAAGATCCAGCTCCTTTTCTTCTGTCTGTGAAAACTGACCAGAAATGCTTCCACGGGTTGCAAACTGGCCTCCTTGTCTCACCTGGGCCACTCTGCAACTCCCAGCAAGTCCACTCAGAGCAGCCAGAGAATGTCAACTTCATCGGCTTCTTCCAACCCTTGACCCCAGATCAAATCCCTGACCTGGACTTTGTCCCCCAGGGTAGCTCCTTGCCACACACCCTACCTCAACAATAGTACTTAGAAAAAGGGATGGTCCTCTAGGCTGCTTAGCGGTCCTTGTCCTGGGGCCCAGCCCAAGTGAGTCTACTTAGGGCGCCTCCTGCAAAAAGCGCCCCAGCCAGCTGACCCTGCGGCCTCGCAGACCGCGTGTCCCTGTCTCAGAAGCCACCACAAGCTCGGCACCGGCCCGGGATTCAGGAAAGCTGACGCTGCATTATTTTGTAATTAGAAACACAAAGCTATAAAAATTACATACCATTAAATAAGTAACAAAGCTCTGCCCAGCCTTTGCCACCCCTGCTCTGCCCAGCGCCCAGCGTGGATTGGCAGCGGGGCCCTCTCCAAATACTGGCAGCCCGCGGCCCGCAGTTCCCGTTCCTCCTGACACAGGGGTCATGACGCAAACAGTGAGGAAACCATGTGAGCCACTGCCGCTTGGCTCATACATCCCCCCCCCCCCCCTCCCGCGAGGACAGAAGACTGAGAAAGGGAAGCCTATGTCAGGTCCAGAGAATTGGAACCTTGGACGGGCGCCCGCGAGGAGGACGCCGTTGCCATGGTAACCGGGAGCCCGAAACAAACGCAGGCGCGCAGGTGGGCGCGCTGGGTCCGCACCGTTGTTGGCTGGGGTAAGGCTTCGGTCTTCAGCTGCCCGGGCTCAAGGAGGCGGGTCTCCTCCTCCTCCAGCCCCCGCCAGGCAGGAGGGAGTGGGGAGCAGCGTCCAGGGTCTGGGGAACAAAGAAGGGTCGACGGCCAGGCTTCCTCGTCTCTCCCTCCCTTTCTCTGGCCCTCCCTCAGTCGGCCTTCCCGCCCCAGCTTTGGTCGTGCCTCTACTCTTTGCGAAGGGGGTCTTGGGTCACATACTTCTGCAAATGAAGGGAGACTGGGACCCTTTCACTCCAGGGAGCCCTGGCCCTGAGTTTAAGGAAAAACTGTGGGTGTGGACAGCACTACTTCCTTTCAGCCTGCCTAGGCCAGTCAACTAAGCAGGGGGGAAAATCTCCACCTCCAAACCAAAGCAAACCCCCGTAACCAACGCAAATCACTCTTTCCCCTTCACCTTAAAGTGGGAGAGAAACAGAGTCCTAGCCCTCCCAGGAGATGGCGAATAGTGGCCAATGGCTGGTGCTCCACAGAGGGTGTTCTGAAATCCTATTTATAAAAAAGGCCTCAGGAAAGTGGGTTGTTGTTTTTTAAATATATCTTTATTGATTTCAGAGAGAGGAAAGGAGAGGGAGAGAGATAGAAACATCGATGATGAGAGAGTCTTTGATCGGCTGCCTCCTGCACGCCCCAGACTGGGGATCCGCTGGCAACCGGGGGCATGTGCCCTGACCTGGAATTGAACCCCAGTTGCCTTGATCATAGGTGGACGCTCAACCGCTGAGCCACACCCAGCCGGGCAGGAAAGTGTTTTAATGAGTGCACTGGGGTGTCTATACTGCTAAAAACTGCACAGATGGGTCTGAGGGAGATAACAGAACTTTTGGCTTTGGTGTTTGCCCATGGCATTTTTCCATGTGGATCCCAATCACTGTGGTCATGGCACCATGGAACTCACCAAAGTAGGCCATCAGTTTCCCCAAGAGGGAAGGCAGGCAACTGGTCTTCAGCCAAGAATCCTGCCAGTTAGAGAGGTTATAAACACTGCCGAGGACAACAACAGAAACAAGACCTTGCATGGGCAGAGCACTATAGGATACCCCGGATCCTTTACAGAAATAAGACTTTGCTCCAGCTAGTGTTTCCAAGCCCACGCTGGCAGCACTGGAGCTACACCCAAGGCCGTGGCCCACCCATTCCATCAGCTGCATCGTTGCTGTCTGAGCCCTCAATCATCTCTGGGCTGTCCCTCCAGAGCAGGAGGGAAAGTTAAATGGATAGAGGCCTGCAAAGTCCAAACCAGAAACTCAACATGCAGTCAGTCTCCTGTGTGCCTTTCTTCCCTATGGATCATCCATTCAGTCCACAAGCGTCTGTTGAAATCCTGCTGCATGCCAGGCATTGTGCTAGGCTACTGCCCTATGGATAAGACAAGCAAACAGACCCAAACAGCAGATGAAAGAGTTGTGGGGAAAAGAGAAAAGACTCTTTCCAGGAGAGCCTGCTAGTCTTCACAGAGGAGGTGAATTTGAATTGGGTTTTAAAGAATAAACAGACTTAATTTAAAGTGATAAGGAAATTCAAAAGCAACGCTGGGACTCCAAAAAGAAACCCCCTCTGGAACAGCTGGCGAAAATGTATACTGTGTTCTCCAGAAAATAAAGCAGAACTGTTCATATGTTGGAATAGAAGACCAAGAGGAGACGGGGAAACACAGGCCTGGAGGACGCCAGGCAGGAGGACTGCTCAGTAGACGGAGCCTTCGGTCCTAGCTCCAAGGGGCTTGCAGTGCCCAGTCTGACCACAGCTAATCCCAGGCTGGCGCAAAAGCCTAGCCTCTTTCTAAGTTGACCCTTCATGTTAAATAATATAACAGTATTGACAGGAAAGACATGAGTCCTACAGGTAGGGTTTTGAAAAAGCTGGCCTGTTCTAAAACCAAATTTGTCTCCAGTCTCCTATTGGAAAGAATACATACAACTATCTACCGAAGCTTGAGGCATCTCTTACACCTTGAGACAGTGAAGCCCTGCCAGTCGATCACTGCTGGTGTCACCGGGGCTGATGCATACTGTTAAGCATGTCCCAGCTGCATATTCTTCACCCCTCACAACCCTCAGCCAATGATCGAATATACTGGTCCTCAACCCAGTACCTTCTGGTCACCTCCTGCACCTTAGGGGTTTACCTGGCCTCTTCCGTTTGGGTTGTATAGCTCAAAATCTTACTCTGGACATGTTCACCTATGTTCTTCCTGTCCTGCCCAAAATAGGAGGTGCTAGTTTAATAACGGCTATTCTTTTTCATATTTAATTCCTCCAAATGTGGAGCTAAACATCTGTGCCCTTTTATATTGATGTCTCAGTCTTTTAGAAGAAAGGGGTGCTTAGGGAGCACACTCCAAGTCCTGAGCTAGCCTTTCAGATCCAAATCATTGAAGATCACCAGTCCTGTTCTCACCAGTGGTTGTGATAAATTTCAGCTTATGTTGGTTCATAGATTTGAGCCAGGCTTTTGGAGCTGAGCTATACGTGTGTAGTTTGCACCCACCAATGGCCGTGCACTCAGTGCCTCAGGAGCTACATCTAACCACATTCACGGACAAAACTTTCTAAGGAAATAAACACTATCAGCACTTGTCAGGTATTAATTTTCTGAACTCCTGGCGACAGGTGTGGCTCAGCAGCCCTAACCAAATCAGCCTGTACAATGAGCTTCCTACAGGGTTTCAGGGATTCTAGAAAGCACTGAGGAGAGCTTCAGAGACAGCTCTCAGCTGGCACCTGACACTGGCCCAGAACCTACTAATTTAACTCTCAGGCCTCTGCAGCCTCTTCCCTGCGGAGGTTTCTTTCCTTAGGAGGGGCTCACTGTTTCATGGGTATCCTTGTTTGAACAAGGACATCGGTCCAACGTGGAATAATGGTTCTACCAAGGTCACCAGTTCTCTGTCCTACAAAATTCCTAATGCCTGGCAACCAGCAGGCTCCAGCACCACCCTGGGCTCAGCAATGTGAGCAAACGAGCCTTTTTGCCTGTACTACTGAGGACCTGTCTTCACACTGGGGACGGGTCCTAAATGACTGAGTAATCGTGCTTGGAAGAACTCCTGACAGTCATAACAAAAAGCCCCTTTGCTCTTTATCTTATCAGCCTTCCCAGGGACTATCTGGGCAGCTTCAGGTCACAAATAACCCCCTTCCTCTCGTTCTGTCTGATATCTAATTAAAATCTAAAATGCTCCTTGCTCCTCCAGACACCATGTGAAATCCAGACCTGCTAGCCCCTTCCATACATAAGCTCCCCTCACCCTCATCCTCTACACTTAATTCTCTTTGCATTTCCTCATGGTGGATAAAGCCTTCCCCACCCTTCCTATGTATCCCTGGGACATCCTCTGGTTAGCTTTTAATTAAGTGTGGACTCCCAGACCTCGCAGACCTCGAACTCCCAAAGCCAGAGGTAACGCTGGCAGTCTCCTACCTCCTACTTCCCCACCCCTTACCCATAATTACTCTTACAACTTACGTTAAGATTCTCTTCCCCCTTTTTAATTCATGATACAATCACACTGTACTGTATTTCAATTTATTTTTCTGTCTCCCTGCTTAAGCAAGAAGCTTTCTTGAAGTCGAGAGGTGTACCTCATACAACCTGGCAAGCCCAGTGCTTGACAGTGTCTGGCACACAGAAAGTCCTCAGCAAGTGTTAGCAGGGGAAAAAAAAGAGGAAAAGAAGAGAGGAAAGAGGAGAGGGGAAAGACTTGGAAGCTGACAGTTTTCAGTAGCGTGTTTTATAAGGTCTGGTTAACACACTGAAAGATAGAATCAGCTTCACAAATATTTCAGCAGCCTGAAAAGGCCAGTCAAAGCCAGCAAGATGAGTTTACAACTGATCCACATAAATATCTGCATCTGGCTCAAAAAATGAACTTAAGTTTAGCACACAAAACACCCACAGATAAAAAACATAAAAGCCACCTTCAGATATTTGCAGTCTGCTGTGAAGCAAATCTGTTGTGTGTAGCTCCAGAAAGCAGACCTGGGAAGGCTGATTGAAAGCCCAAAGGAGCAAGATTTAGCAGCAGAAGTCTAATTTGTTACATGCTAAATACAGTACCTGGCACACAGAAATGGTAGCTGTGATCTTTCTGATTGTTATTACAAGCATCATCGTCATTATTTATAATTTATAAGAGCTGTCACACAGTCGCCTCAGGAAACACTGAGCTCCCCTCCCTGGAAATGCAAGGTTATTGCTGAGTAACCCCTGGCCTCCTTTCCTCCATAATCCTGTGATCCAAAGAACAATGATCTGTATGTCATGGGTAGTGAAAGCGACAGCTACAACTCCTGGCTGAGCAAACTGTCTTTTACATGAAGAAGCCCTTGCATTCCCCACATTTATTGCAGCATGCCTCCTTCAAGCAACCCCTCCAAAGCATCTCTTTGATGTTGAAAATAAAATTGCTTTTTGTGAAAGCTCCTTTAAATATTATACAGATACAAATGGCTTGTACCTTCGGGGCTTGCCAAACCACTCATAGAATTTCAGAATTAATCTTATTAGAAAGTTCTGTTTAATCCCCGCCGCTGTTTGCCAGAGATATTGAACAAATTCCACACTGGTTCCTATTGCTGCTTTCCTGTGCGCCCTTCCTGGATTTAGTGTTGTCCAAGAAAAGGCATCAGCAAGCTTAGGCTGGACAATAGCATTCCCAGTTGGTTTAATGCTGTAGTGCTAGAAATGTTCCTTTAAATATCTTTATTTCAATTTCTTAAAGAAAGAAAAGGAAGGGGTAGGAGGAGTTTGCGTGTTACGAAGAACAACAAATGGAATGATGATGTTGCTTCATTAACTATCCAACTCAATAGAATTACTTATGATAAACCATCAGTATTGCTAAGAAAAAATGGAATTCATGTATGATAACTGTATGTCTCTATATTGTCTCTTCCCAAAGAGTATAAAAAATCCTTGATTGTATTACCTAGTTTGTAAAAATATATTTTGCATGTAAATGTATATTTTATGTACATATATTAGTATATATATCAAATGAAATTACTGACTTCCTTCTTTCCAACATAATTCTGTACTTTCTCCATTAGGAGCCATCAATAAATGATCCAAATATGCAACCATATAAAATAATCACTCATTTATTCATTTTGACAAATATTAATTGAACTCTTACTATGTGCCAGGCATTTTCCTAAGTGGCAGGACTACACTGGCAAACAAGAGAGCAAAGTTCCTTTCTCCAATATACAGATCAATTAACATGATACAAATGTTATGAAGAAGATAAAACAACATGATAAGATATATAATGATTGGGAGTGAGGGTGGAGGAAAGGGTGATTTTAGACCAATTTGCTGGCAGGTGATACTTGAGCTGAAATTTGAGGAGGAGGTGCCAGGATAAAGATCTGGATGAAGAACTTTCCAGACAATGGGAAGGACTAATGGAGGAGCCTTGAGGAGGGATCAGGCTGTAGCTTGGTGAGCAGGGAGAGGAGTGAGATTCCAGGAGGTCCATATAGGAAGCAGGGGCCAGTTGTGGAGGCCTTTGAAAGTGAAGTGAAAACCCCTGGAGGGTTTGATACAAGAGAGTGACATGCTCTATTGTGTGTTTAAAATATCACCTCTGAAGAATGAATTATTGGAATTTAAGAACCAAAGCAAAGAGGCTGTTGTAGAGATGGGGAGTTAGACAAGGATGCTCACAATGGTGGTGGAGAGAAAAATGGATTCAGGACATTTTTGGAAGATAGTGCCAAGAAGACTTACTGCTTTTTTAGCAGCTATGGAAAATGAAAGAGAGAAGAATCCAGGATGACTCCAAGTTTCTATGTCTGAGCAACTGTGTGAATGATACCAGAGGTTCCCAAACTTTGTTAGTTCATGGCACCCTTAGTGTCTCTGACTTTTTCGGTGTTCCCCAAGGCCAACAGAAATCTATACTTTTTCATTGATTGGATACATCCAAATAATAAACATTTTTGTCACACTTTTATGTCACATATTTATGTCACAACTTAAGACACAGAAATGGGAAAAAAAAATACTTTTACTTCATTCTTAAATAACCATGATGACTTGCTAATGGGATATGTCCCCTTTGAGCATTTCACAGCTTCTCTAGTCTTGGAACCAGATTGCACATGGCCACCTTCATTTCCTGTCCACGCTGATTTTTGCATGGCACTTGCTTTTTTAATCTTAGCAACTGCCAAAAACACAGCTTTGCAAAACATGCCGTCATTGAAGGGATACAGTATTCTAAAGTTAGTAGTTCATGCAATATCCAGCAGATGCTGAGTATTGCTGTTTTCCTCAAAAATTTAAAATCTGTTCCAACATTCCTGTGAGTTCTCTGTGCTGCCCAGGGAGCCTAGGTGCTCAGGTTGATCAGACCACTTAGTGACACAGGTGGAGATGGCAGAGGAGGTACTATAAGTGAGGACTGCTTCGGTTTAATTTCCGTGGTGGGCATTCAAAGAAAGTTTGACTGACCAAGGAAGGTTAAGAAAGACAGATGTGCGTCCTACAAAAATAAATTATATTAAATATTAGCCTATGAAAAATATCCATTATTTAGTGTTCTTAGGGAATGAGGTGTTCTCTGGCTAATTTTGGGGGTAACTAAGAGCTAACCAGAAAATGTTTTTCTTTCAGCTGTTATTGTTGAAAAATCTTCTGGCTTGGATTAAGTTCACTCCCTGACATTGTAAGTACAGAGCCGTGAGTATAACGGGGCATAACTGCTGCTGCATTCTTCTAGGTCCTGAAGGCTGCACAGTCATGATTGCAAATAATTCTTATTGTCCTCCTTATTAGCCACACTGTGATCCCAGAAACACCAATGTCAAAATAAATCTCCACAAAGTGGATTTTATTTTCCTACAGTAACTGCATTTTAAATGCATTATGTTTCCCATCAAGAGCATGGCATTAGATAAATCCTAGATGTTACCACCTATGGCGTCCAAAGAAATGTAGACACAGGATGGAAAGGCCTTATCTACAAATTCCGCAACCCCAAAAGTTCTGAAAACCGAAGTCTTCATGGTAAGTTTGTGGCAAATTCATCTGGGCACAAAACCTGACCTGCAAGAACTCAGTTGGAAGCAAAATCTGACCTAAACTAAAGCTGGGCTAAAGTTTCTCTTTATTGTGAAATTTTACATGTTTTGCTGCAGAAATATTGTAAGATTCACTATCGAGTGCTGTCCTAGAACCCTCTAAGGTTGTTATATTCTGTAATAGATTCACCTTAAGGCCAGTCTACACAAGAAAAAAAATTGAGTTTGACAATACAAATGGCCCTAAGGGTTTTTAATATGGGCCAGTTAGTCTTCATAAACGGGGCAGGAAAGAAACTACAGATCTTCTAGATCAATCCATTATTATAAATAAAAAAAGAAGCCTAGACACATATGTGGGAAGAGCAAGGATAGTCAGAGGGTTTTCCTCAATGGGGCTGGAGCCTCTGGGAGCTAGAGAGGAGGAGCCCAGAGAGTCGAGGGGGAGGGGCTTTAGAGAGTCAAGAAGGAGGGGCCTCATGAGTCAGGAGGCAGAGCTCAGAGAGCCAAGGGGGAGGGGATGCAAAGGCTTGGTCACCAGCTGCCCAGAGAAAGAGCTATATTCTTCAAGGCCGCCCCATTTTTTTCAGCAAAAAATGTTTGTAGTAGGATCCTTTTTCCTCCATTATGGTTCTTTTTGTTGTTGTTGTTTTTTAAAATATATCTTTATTGATTTCAGAGAGAGGAAAGGAGAGGGAGGGAGAGATAGAAACATCAATGATGAGCGAGTCATTGATCAAGCCCACAACCTGGGCATGTGCCCTGACTGGGAATCGAACCCTGATCGCCTGGATCCCAGGTCGATGCTCGACCGCTGAGTCACAACTGGCCGGGCTATGGTTCGTTTTTGATGCTCAGGAAAATAAAATTTTTTATCTCAAACTACTATTTGTCACTGTGACCCTCTTAATAAAGGTTATAAATCCTTCTCAATTTCCCTTAAAAACTAGCCCCATTTCCTCATTTATAACGTGGGGATAATTATGCCTGCATTGAGGTTGCTGTGAGGGCTAAGGGGGCCCTGCACAGTGGCTGACATAAAAATGCTAGTTCCCTCTCTGACTGATGAAGATCAGCCAGATGGGGGTGTTTGCCCCTGTCCTGAGGGCTCTCCGGTTTGATGTTTATACTGAGGACATACATGATAGGAAATGACTGGAACTCCAATAAAAACTATCAGAACAAGCTGGAGAAAATGTAAAGTCCCAGTTAGAGGGAAAAGAAATTCACTTGCCCTTTGGAGTGGGTACCCGAACATATTAACAGAGGTGACAGAATGAAGTGTTCTCAGGTGCACAACATGGTGTTGGGGAGATGGCTTCATTGTCAGGCTGGGCCTGGGGCTCTGGGTTCTGTTCTAGGCCATGTGTAGTTAGAGAGCTCTTGACACACTACAGCCCATCCAGAGGGCAGCTAAACTATGAAGGGCTTAGAAGCCACACAGTCTACTGAGTGGTCAAATTAAATGTGAATGGGAGGGATAATAATTCACACATTCGTTCAATAAACATTATTACCTACTGTATGCTGGGCACTGTTCTAGGCATTTGGGAGAATCAGTAAATAAAACAAAGATACCAGCCCTCAGGGAACTTTCTAGTGAGAGGAGACAGACAGTCATTCTTTACCTAAAGAATGACTAAAGTACTTAGTATGTTAGAAGGTGATAAACACTCTAGAGAGAAAGGGGGAAAGTAGAGCAGGTTAAGGGAAATCAGAAATGCCATGATTGGGCAGGTGGCAGCAAATAAGAGAGTAGGGGCTGACCTCATTGACCTGGTGGCGGGAAGGAGGTGAGGGAATGAGCCAGGCAGATACCTGAGGAAGCAGTAGAACAAAGGCCTCAGGTGGGCCAGGGCCTGGCATGTTGGGAGCCAGCACTGAGACCAGTGTGGCAGAAACCAAGGGAGGAAGGGAGAGAGCTGTAGGAAGGAGGTCGGAAGGGTGAGGGGGGCCAATCAGGAAGGACCTGCAGTCCCTGGAAGGGCTTTGGCTTTTAATGCGAGAGATGGGAGCCTTCACAGGGTTTTGTGCAGGGAAGTGAGATAATTTTACTTACATTTTAAAAGCTGGCTACCGTGTGAAGAGCAGACCTGCTAGGTGGTAACTGCAGCAGTACAGGCAAGAAGTGATGGTGGCTGAGACCAGTGTGGGAACATGGAGGGGGTAAGAAATGATGAGGGCCTCTGAAGGAGGAGCCACCCTGATTTCCTGGTCGAGTTGATGTCAGGTGAGGAGGAAAGAGAAGAGCCGATGATGGTTCCAAGAACTTTGCCGTCAGCTGAGAGGTCTGGGGAGGAGTGTGGGCGTGGTGAGTTTGACATGTCAGGTGTTGGAGCAGAGACCCTGGGAAGGCAGTTGGAGGGCCGAGTCTGGAGTCAGGAGAAAGGTCCAATTGCTGTCTTCAACCCCTTCAAAGCTGTCAAACGGAGGAGCAGTGAGAACTCTGCATTGTTCCCCCAGGGATGAAAAAGGCTGATGAGGGAGTGGAAGTCAAGGTGAGGGAGGCTCAATTTAATCCGAGAGCTTCTGAACCATAGCTGTCTGAAATGTGAATCAGTAGCCTCAGGAAGGCTGTCTTTCATTCATACCTAACAGCTTCCTGCAGTCAGGGCTGAGAGTTAGAAGACAGACTGACCCATTCTGAGGGAGGTCATGTACTGGCAAACAAAGCATCACCATGAAATTCCCTTGAGCCAGGCAGCCTTCCCAAGGACAGGTTACAGAAAATAAGGGAGCTCACCTCTTGCACTACCCGTCGGCCAACATTTTCCCTGGGGCCCAGCCACCAGGACTCACAGTAAAAGACAAATGGACCCGAATCTCTCAAATTCAGTCAGGTCCAGGGATCAAGGTCATGGAAAGCAGTGTTTTTTTCTCTCCCCATGCCCTGGACTAATGAAGGCCTCAGAAAGACACACAGCACACACTCACATATGCATATTCACACACATATGCACTGGTGCACACACATACTCACCTTGAGTGCTGGCTAGGAATGAGTATGCAATAACAACATAGCTCACATTTGTACTTGGCACTACCATGCGGACACAGATTGCCTCATTGAATCCTCACGGGAGGTTGTTACTATTGTTCTACCCATTTTACAGATGAGGAAGTTAAGTCAAGGGACAGTTAAGAAACTCACTCAAAATCCTTACAGCCTATAAGCAGCCATGCTGGCATTCCACCCCAGGAAACCTGGCCCTGGATCCTAACCATCCTGCCATTCTGCCCTTTCAGAGGCATATTTCTCATTCCTGCTTCAGTTCCCCTTTCCTTTTGCACACAGACGCCTCCCTTACTGATTGTCTGAAGCAGCTATGTCATGTTATTGACTGGGGACTCGGCCAATCTATAAGTCTGTGCCCTCCCGCTGGAGCGCAGGAAAGTTGGCAAGGCTGGAGGGGTCCATCACTTGTGTGCGTAGGACCCTTGGTGAGGGGAGGTCAGGCAAGAGAGTCCCAGCTGCAGCTAGGAGCTGTGCGCTGGAACTAAGGCCCCTTAAAAGACCCCGCACAGGGACCAGAGGGTGCTCAGGGTCATTGGCACAAGGCTTTCATCTGCCCTCCTTGTCAAGAAGAAGCCAGAGCCTTCCTTTGCTTTGAGAATGGAAAGGCGAGGGTGGTGATGACAAAATAACTGTACTTTGGTGCTGAGACACCTGGAGTCTAACAAGGTCCATGGGCTGCTTCCCAGGAAACATGTCTTTCTGCCCAGGGCCAGCACCTAGGGCCACATGAGCTGTACAGAGCAAGCCTGCTCATCCTTATGGAGCAGCCTGGTTTCCTGCCCCAGCTGTTCCCACCCAGCTGATAAGTCCCTTTGCATGCGTTTATTTGGTTTCCAAAGCACAAGCCTTCCAGCAGGTCAGTAGGGCCACAGCCCCAGTAGGAAGGACAAGAAACAACTCAAGAAGAGCATCATCCTCTGCTCTTGGAAGCCAGAGGAGGGACCCTGCTAGCCCTCAGCTAAAAACGAAGCCTTAACATGGAGCCCTTAGGTCACTCACCTCCAAACAGGGGCTGTTGTTATTATCATTCCTCTTTTCAGTCTAGTCACTGAATCAGCCATTTACAGAGGGAGCATTTGTTTGTTTGTTTGTTTGTTTGTTTGTTTGTTTTAGTGACTTGTGTCTTCCTCATTAATCTCAACTAAGAACATTTCAGAGATCCTGGCCTCAACCCCTCAGAGCAACAAACAAGATCCAAAGAAAACCTCTGTTTCTCCCAATGCAAAGTGGAAGGGGTTAGTAGACAATAATCTACAAGACTGTGGCAGTGTGTCTACCTCTAATATAAAGATTTATCTCTCTTCACTAAATAAACGTATGCTCATAATCAGTAAATATACTTGCAAAGCGCATAGCACATTATTAATGCTTTTCTTTACTCATTCATTTATTCATTCAGTAGTGTAATTTAATTCATTATTACCGAGTGCCTGTTATGTGTCAAACACCATGCTGGGTGCTGGCATTCAGTGGTGAGCTATGCACACAAGGCTCCTGCTGCCACCAAATAGCCTGGAGCAAAGGCCCCACCTCTCTGCGCCTGAAAACATAAAGCCAATGCACGTGTAGGCAAAGTGTGAGGAAGATCAGCCCTCCCACGTGTGACAGACATGGCTCCATTTTTTGATAGAGACAGAAAACTATGACTCTACTATAAGAAAAACAACCCGGCACGTGTGATGAGCTTGTCTGAGAATTGAGCAGAAAGTAGGGACAGAAGCAGAAATGGAAAGTGCTGTCCCATTCAAAGAGAGCAGTATCACCGGTTCCACATGGGAAAGCCAGCCCATGGTTGCCCTAGACTCCTATTTCCAAGAGAAGTCAGAACCCCTGATTTATTTGTGAATTCTGCCGATCCTAAATATTCAGTCTAATTTTTTTTTAATTATTTAAGCTGAACAAAAATGTCTGACAGCCGCTTTGATTGAAGCAGTCATTTTGTGAGGCTAGTCTAGAGATTAATGAGCTATAATCAGCTGGCTATAATCAGCTATTATGAGGTTGGCGTTTCCTGTTGTGACTGCAAAAATTAGCCTGCAATCTGTCAGAAATCAGGGTCAAAACGAGTCAAGGTCTGAATCACAAGTCAACGTTTGCCTCAGACACTGGGTATCTGGTTGCCATCACTATTTCTGCCTAACGGCTTTTATAAATAAATTTCTAGGATAATTAAAGGAAGAGTATCTAGAGTACAGTTTCTTTTCTAATCTTTGACATGAGAATGCAATGACTGAAGCCTTTTTACACGGCCTGATGAGTAAATGAAAAGACTCTTCGGGAGTGACAGCATGCTGTTGATAAATGCATTCTGGGCTGCTGATTTTAATTTTTTATCTTAAGCAGCTAAAAAATGTGAAAGGTAGGAGATCCTTGAAGTGTAAGCACAGCTCAGATGGAGTGGCTGGTGCCCGAGTGTGCTCCTTCCCTGCTTCCAGACTAGGGCTGGACAGACACCATCTCAACTGCTCTGGCCGTCCCTGGTCCCTTCCTCCTTGCTCTGCTTACAGGGATGACATCAGAAGCAAGTGGGATCAGAAGAGTACATCTATATTTGTGTGTTTAGATTTAAAGTCAATTTAAGGTTGGAGGGGTTCCTTTAAAACAGAAGAGGCTCCCATAGACATAGATATGGGCCCCATATCTATGCTTTCTCTCAGCTCACCCTTTGCCGCAAAGACACTGCCCTCCACCCTCATCTCATCTATGACTTACACCTCACCTCCTCCAAAAACCATTTGAGGTAGCCTACAGGCAAAGACATTCATATACTACTGAGCGGTGTTGACGAAGAAGAGTAAGTCTACTGCAGGGGGAGCTCCCAGTCTGCTAGTTTCTGACTTCCTGGTAAATGGCCAAAGGACCCTCTTGCTCCAGAGTTACTTTAATCCTAATACTTTCCTAATCACCACCCAACACAAGATGCTTAATAATGGGTTTTAAAATTCCCTGTCATGGCTCTCCCTTTACTTCTCCTGCTTTGTCATCTCTTGGCCAAGTCAGTTTTCCCTGTGCTGGGCATGTCTGACTACTCCTCACCCTCTCAACCTTCTACAGTATCAAACTATCCGTGAAGCCACTTCACTTTCTGTTTCCCCAAACTGGCAGTCAATTCTTTTCCAGATTTATGTTTTATGAAACTACCTGTCACAGCTTCAGGGTGGATTCTCTGAAAATAGACTCTAAGGTACAAGCTATTGTGATGCAACCTGTTGAGATGCAAACTATTCATTAAGGACCAACACCTGAGAAAGAAAGGGCAAGGACACAGGGCTGGCAGGGAGACAGTGCTGTGGAATAGAGTTAGCTAGCTTGTCTAACCTAGTGCAAATCTCTGGGGTGAACGCCACCTCTCAGAGGTGTCCCACCTGGAGTCAGCTAGATTTTTATATCCCCACCTTGCTTAGTCTCAGATGCAGACTGGCCTGAGAAGGGCATGACTTCTGGAAGGTGGCTCTCTGCAGCTGAGGCAGATCCTAACAGAGCTGGAGGCTCATGGCTGTCTGTTGACCTCATTCCCTACAGCTGCGCACCAAGCCTTTCTCGGAAGAGTTCTGGGCAGCATGCCTCTATATTCACCACACTGCCCTAGGCTAATCCTATTGAAATCCAATAATCCAAGGGCTCTAGCAACCCTGCAGGTGGACAAAATAAGCCCATTGGACCATTATAAAAGTCTTCACACATCACTTCTCTCATCTCAGGCATCATGTTGCATATACGCTAGAAAGTGATCCTAATTATTTTATCTGGCTGGGTCTCTAAAACAGAGCTTCCCAATCAGAAATCCAAAAACAGGTAGGCCAAAATTTCTTAAGTCCTTGGAGCAAACAGAAGGATTCTGGGCAGGTGGCTTCCATAATGAGAAGCCTCTTCAACTTAACCATTGTGCAGAATAAATATTACAATATTTAAAACTTTGCGATGCACTGCTCTAGAACCATTTATTCTTGGCCTTTCATTCAGTCAGTGTATTCATTGGAAATCTATCTATTCTGCATCAGACACCTAGCAGATAGAGTGGGAAACAAGTCACATAAGGTCACTGTCATTGAGACATTTGCAGTCTAGTAGAAAAGAAAGAATGAACAAATAAACAAAGAAACAGAAACATAATTAGAAATAGTGGGCCCTGGTGGGTGTGGTTCAGTGGTTGAGTGTCATCCCATGCACCAAGAGGTCACCAGTTCAATTCTGGTCAGGGCACATTGCCAGGGTTTCGGGGTCCATTCCCAGTAGGGGGTTTGCAGGAGGCAACCAATCAATGTTACCCTTTCACATAGATGTTTCTCTCTCTTTCTCCCTCTCCCTTCTTCTCTCTCTAAAATCACAGGGTAGGAGAGTAGGGAAGGAACAGTAAGAGAGAAAGTCAGGGAGGCTGGCAGGCAGCAGATCTCGAAGGGCCCTGGAAGGCATGGAATGGTGTTTACATTTTATTCTAAGTGCAAGGGAAAGCCACTGCATTATTTTTAAGCAATAAATATCATGATCTGACTCACATTTTCACGAGAACACTAGCAGGGCGGCAGCAGTGGTAACAGGAAGGCCATTGGAGAGTGCACTGCAGCAATCCAGACTAGAGATGACATGGCTCACTGTGGATACTCACGGTGGAGATGAAGAAGAGTGGAAGGATTCAAAATATATTTCTAAACAAGACTCAATTCTTCGTGCCCTCAAGATGTTCACATTCTGTTGGAAAGACAGACATGCAAATAAATAATATAGCAAAATAGTTACTTTAATGGAAATAAAAATGGTACAGATGGAGCATAGCACGGAGTCTGGAAGACTTCCTGGGGGAGCCAAGGTGCTCACAATCGTGTTGAAACTGGGGATTCAAACATTAGTAAAGTGCTGAGTAAACTAATGGTGGGCGGTCCTTCCAGCAGAGGTGGTGGTATGTGTAGAGGCCATGATTATGTGCCACACAGACCCCCACCTACAGGGGCCTTCACTGACCAAAGACCAATCACCATGTCTATACCTCCCGGCCTGTGCCCCTCCCGCTGTGCTTGTCACTTTATATATAGAAATCTGTCTGCATGACTGTTTTTCTCCCCAGATCTCAATCTCCTGGAAGGTAGTTTCTGGCTTGCTTACTGTGGAATAAATATTTCTTGATGGATAAATAAAAGTTTTCTTTGATAATTGCACCACTAATCACATCTTCACTGTCCAGCCGTTCTCATTTATACATTGTGCTGTAATTTCAAAGGCATTGCCGTCAGGTGTGGCCCCTCCAAAAGGTCCTTGAGGGTAAAACTCCTGTTCCCTCCTGTTCCCACCATATACTGATCTGCATACTCAAAGGGGCATCCAAAGACTACTGAATGAAATGAGTATTTTAATCACATTCAGTACAGTTACTAATTAATGAAATTTTATTCCTTTGTTGATTACCAGGGTGATGAAGCGACTTTACCTGCTGCTGAAGGGGTAATGCTGCCCCAACATGTCTGCCAAAGATAGTCAGTCATCAGGAGAGTCATCAGGAGAGTCATCACCCCTTCTTCCCATCACTTCCCAGCAATTCACACAGATCTTCTCTTTGGAGGAAGAGTATTCTAAGGGAGATGAGGAGAGTTCAAATGAAGACTCTCTGTTTTCTGAGGAGGAAGAGTCTCTGGAGGATGACCAGTATCTAGAGGAAGGTGACTCTCTGGAAGATGACCAGTATCTAGAGGAAGGCGACTCTCTGGAAGATGACCAGTATCTAGAGGAAGGTGACTCTCTGGAAGATGACCAGTATCTAGAGGAAGGTGACTCTCTGGAAGATGACCAGTATCTAGAGGAAAGTGACTCTCTGGAGGATGACCAGTATCTAGAGGAAGATGACTATCCGGAGGAGGAAAATTTGTATGAGGAAGGCTATCTGGAAAGGGGTGAGTATCTGGGGGAGGGCCTCCCAAAAGATGGTAACTTTGGTTCACCACAGTGCTCAGGAAAAAAGAAGAAATTTGAGATCTAGCCAAAGCTCAAATTGTCAACCTGCCCATGATGCTGACACTAGGAAGACTCATGACTAACCAAGTTCTACTCACAGCTTCAATAGCCAGGCCCCAAATCACCATGTCAGCAGAGCAGACAGGGAGACCTGATGAACATAAAGCACCTGTTCATAAAAAAAAAAAAAAAAAAAAAAAACCTATAATTTTTATCTTTTTTTTTTCCTTACTGCACAAGTGATACATATGAATGTTTGAGAAACTACATATAAGCAAAAAAAAAGCAAAAACCTCTACCATCCAGAGATGACTGTTCTTTCACACTTTGGTTATATACTCCCCAGACATTATGCAGTGTTTGTAAACTGCTTTTAAAGGCACATTTATTTGTATACTTATATATTATAATTATAAATAAATATTACATACTTATATGAATATCATTTCATTTATTAAATTATCTACAGATCATTTTAGTGGCCACAATGCACTATATTGTATAACACAATTGTATAATACAAAACATAATTTTTTTTTAATACTCACCCAAGGACATCTTTTGATTTTTAGAGAGAGAAGGAGAGAAAAAGAGAGAGAAACATCAATGAGAGAGTGAAACATCTATCTGTTTCCTCCCCATGTGCCCCGACCGGGAATCAAACCTACAACCTGGGTATGTGCCCTGACCAGAATCCAGCCCATGACCTTTTGGTGTATGGAATTACACTCCAAATGAGCCACACTGGCCTGGGCAAATCATAATATTTTTAATTGATCCTCTGTTATTGATTAGTCATTGCTTCTGATTTTTTGTTACTTTGATAAACATCTTTATAGCTAAGTTTTATCAATGACCTCTATCTCCTAGAATACATTCCCACAACCTGTTGCTAGGTCAACAGACACTAGTAGCTTCTCAGGGTGCCTATTTGGCCCCAGGAAGGCATCATCTTACCCTGCTGGTGAGTATTTAACTTTGGAGTTATTTCTCTCATCCTAGGGCTGATATTTTTTTCCAATACTGTTTCTGCAATTGGCAACTTTTGCTTAAGTTGGGTTTAGTTATTTGGCAGTGGTCCCCTCGTGCTGTTGTTAAAAGTGGCTGATGTGCACTTACTCATAGGCCCACATGATGTCTTCCCTTGATATCATGACTGCATGGCCATATCCACCTAGGTACAGAAAGTTAAAGAATCCAAGTCATGCTCAGCATCTTAATGTTGACCTAGAAATAGAACTAAACTATTTTCCTGGATCCAGTTCTGCTGTCAACTACAAGCATCTCAGGCAGCTTGAATTTTATTTATTTATTTATTTATTTATTTATTTATTTATTTATTTATTTATTTAAATTATTTTTTTAAATTTTTGTTCAAAATATTACTACAGATGTCCCTTTTTCTCCGCATTGACCCATTCCATCCCGCCCCAACCCCTTCCCCAGTCCCTCACCAGACCATTGTCTGTGTCCTGGGTTATGCATATATGCACATAAGTTCTCTCCCCCTCCACCCACCTGCCCCCCTCCATCCCTCTGAGATTCGTCGGGCTGATCCATGCTTCCATGTCATTGACTCATTTCTGTTCATCAGTTTATTAAGTTCTTTAGATTCCACATATAAGTGAATTCATGTGGTGTTTGTTTTTCTCTGCCTGGCTTATTTCGCTTAGCATAATATTCTCCTGGTCCTTCCATGCTACCCCAAATGGTACGAGATCCTTCTTCTTTACAGCTGCATAGTATTCCATGGTATAAATGTCTCACAGCTTTTTTATCTACTCATCTACTGATGGGCACTTGGGCTGTTTCCAGATCTTAGCTATTGTAAATTGCTGCAGCTTGAATTTAAATCTACCTCTACATCCTACACACGACCTAAATCCTAAAGGCTGTGTGTTCTCAGCAGCCACACAGGCGTTTCACCTTTAAGTCTCTCTTGATCAAATCAGATGTATTAGCATTGGTTCCAACTACCCTCATGGACGTTTAGTTGGGGCATTGAAGAGATAATTTCTCTATTGCTGGGAAACCCTCTTTTCTGTGTGCCTCTACCATTAAGCTCCTTCTCAGAATCCTAATATCCTTGCTGTTCAAGTACCAAGTGTAGTTCTAATACTGAAAAATAACATTCAGGACATTTCTTTTGCACAGTATGAATCAAGCATTCTTAATAAGTCCCCTCCATGCACTGGACCTTTGTAAATAACTACCCACTAGAGTAGAACAACTACAGTGGTGTAAAGCATAGAGCTGTGTATAAAGCATGGGGCAATGGGTGCACAATGCAGTGTGCAGATGATGTTTTATTGAGTTGTACGCTTGAAACCTGTGCGGTTTTACGAACCAATTTCACACCAATAAATTCAATTTATAGAAAAGAAATTAAGAAAAATGAAAATAAATGCCAGCAAAAATTGGAGAGCACTGGAAACTGTAGGGAATGTTAAGATGCCTTTAAAGGCACATGGAAGAATGTCTTGGTCTCATGAAAAGCCATTGTGTAAGAGGTTTACAAGAGGATTCTTAACTTTTCAAAACAATTTACATCAAAATTAATGTGGAATAGTGTCTTCTTTAAGACATAACTTTGTTTATCCTTTGTTTTAAGCCTCAGTGCATAACAAGAGTACCTTCCAGACCTATATAGCAGATATCAGTAAATGCAAATTGAATCAAGTTCAATTTCATTCCTTTCATAAAGTCAAGCATATATATATACACACACATTTATTTTTAAAACAACTTTATGAATTAATTAGGGCCTATAAAATGAGCCGACAAATGGGTTTCCACATCTCATGTTGATGGATTAGTTATGAGAGGTTAGTGGTGGAACATTATTTAAGAAGGATTCTGAGTCTCCATTTGGGATCAACAGGAAAGAGTGCCATGATCAACTAGCCATAGGACCAGGTGCATGGAGAGGAGCATAAGTGCCATTTATTTTTCTATTTGGTGACAGATACTAATAAGCCTGTCACAAAGAGCTGTTTTCTTCCTGTCTCAAGAGCTTGACTGTCTAGGATTGAATGCCAATTCTCTTCCACTTATTAGTTCCACAAGGCTGGGCAAGTCACTTAACCTCTCTCTGTTTTGATTTTCTTAACTGTAATTAGGAATAAAAATTGACCTACCTTACAGGATGTTAGTGAGAATGAAGGGAGTTATGTAAAGCATTATGAGCTATGCCAGGCACATAGCATTTGAAGTCTCTTTAAGTGCGAGCCATTATTATTATTATTATTATTATTATTATTATTATTATACTGTATTTTATACTCCCCTACCATTGACTTGTGAAGGGTGGTTTACACTCTTCCCCTGGCCACATCTTCCTACTTTGTAAAATAGGCATAACAAAAGGACAAGAGAAGATGCAATGAACTAGAGTGTGGGAGGAATCTCTGCCGCCCATCCAATTCCCTGCAGGCAGGTAAATTTCAGAGACTCCCACTACACTGAACAAATCAGGGTAGGGTCAGACTAACTACTCTCACCCCCTCTTTTCTTTACAGGGAAGGTTTTCCCCATGGTTTATGGGGAAATCCAATAGAATTAGATGAGCAACTTGAATATAAATGCTGCATCAATTGCCACTGAATAATCAATAACCATGTATGACTGAACTCCCCAGAATGTTGCAAATAGTTTTTGTAAAATGTGTAGAAATGCTGTGAGGTCAGAGCCAGAAGATCCAGCACATGGTAGGACCTTTGACCTTAGCATCTACATTCGCTGAGTTTCTCCATGTGTAAAAATACCTTTCTTCACAATGTGGAGAAAGAACACTGCTAATTAAATGAAAGCACATATCTGAGAATGCTGTGAAAGCTCTCCCACACCATACAATTAATCGTAAGGTACAAAAGTACTCTTCTGATCTCACAAGGTGCAGGAAGGTGCTAGAAGGAAGAAAGATGGTCTGCGTTACTATCATGCTGTCATAGAACATGAAGCCACTCTGTAAGAGGCCCCTTTGTTTTTTACAACCCAAGAATGAATGAATTCTTGGATGAATTCTGTTCTGTAGCAAATAATGCCACAGGGATGCCACAGTATATTAATTTTGATTAATCATGCTTTTGCTGAGTAGTATTGTGATACACATAATCCGCTGGCTTGATTTTATTTACCCTTGATAGCTCCCCACTATTGTCTGTGTCCATAGGTTATGCATATATGCATATAACTTCTTTGGTTAATCTCTTCCCACCCTCCACCTCCCTTCCCTCTCTCTCTGAAATATGATCGTCTGTTGCATGTGTCAATGTCTCTGGATCTATTTAGGTAGTCAGATTCTTTTGTTCATTAGCTTCTTCTTAAAGAAGACCCTTCAACATTTCATGTAGTACTGGTCTGGTGGTGATGAACTCCTTTAGCTTTCCCTTGTCTGAGAAGCTCTTTATCTGACCTTCAATTCTAAATGATAGCTTTGCTGGGTAGAGCAATCTTGGTTGTAGGTTCTCGTTTTTCATCACTTTGAATATTTCTTCCACTCCCTTCTGGCCTGCAAGGTTTCTGTTGAGAAATCAGCTGACAGTCGTATGGATGCTCCCTTGTAGGTAACTAACTGCTTTTCTCTTGCTGCTTTTAAGATTCTCTCTTTGTTTTTAACCTTTGGCATTTTAATTATGATGTGTCTTGCTGTGGGCCTCTTTGGGTTCCTCTTGTTTGGGACCCTCTGTGCTTCCTGGACTTGTAAGTCTATTTCTTTCCCCAGGTAGGGGAAGTTTTCTGTCTTTATTTTTTCAAATAGGTTTTCAATTTCTTGCTCTCTTTCTTCTCCCTCTGGCACTCACATAATATGAATGTTGGGCTGCTCAAAGTTGTCCCAGAGACTCCTTACACTGTTTTCATATTTCTGGATTCCTTTTTTTCCTTGTCCTTCTCTTTGGATGTTTTTTGTTTCCTCATATTCCAAATTGCCAATTTGATTCTCAGTGTCCTCTACTCTACTGTTGATTCCCTGTAAATTATTCTTTATTTCAGTTTGTGTAGCCTTCATTTCAAATTGGTACTTTATTAAGTCATCGATGGTCTCACTTGTTTTCATAATAGTCTTACTAATATCCTTGAGCATCCTTAGAACTGTAATTCTGAACTCTGTATCTAGTAGCTTGCTTGGTTCTATTTTGTTTAGTTCCTTTTCTGGAGATTTCTTCTCTTTTTTCCTTTGTGACATGTTTCTTTGCCTCCACATTTTGGCTGCTTCCAAGTGTTTGTTTCTATGTATTAGGTAGAGCTGCTATGTCTCCTGGAATTTGTAGAGTAGGTGTAGTAGGTGTCCTGTAATGTCCAGTGGCTCAGCCTCCCCAGTCACCTGAGCTGGGCCTTCTAGGTGCTCCCCTGTGTGGGCAGTGTGCACTGTCCTATTGTAGTTGATCCTTGGTTGCTGTTGGCATCACTGGGACGAACTGGTCGAGTCTGACTGCCAGGTGCACTGTCTCTGGGGCCTCCTGGGAGGTGCAAAGTCAGCTTCTGCTTATACCTTGCCCAGGGCCACCCAGCTTGAGCTACACAGCAAACCATAGATGGCTGCTACTTGTGCTGGGCTTAGAGATGTCCAGGAGAGGCCAAGCTATGAACCAATGCAGGCTGCCACTAGTGCTAGGCCTGGGGCCACTTATCAAGCTGAATGGGCCATGCTGCTGTTTGTTTGAGAGATTTTAGGAAAGTCCTAAACATGAAGCTCGAGAGGCCACTTGCATAGAAAAACCACTGGGAATGACTTGGATGATCCTGCAAGTAGGGAGGGGCAGGGCCTCTGGGAACCACCGGGGGGGGGGGGGGGGCAAAGGTGTGAGTCAGGTGCTGGCGATTCAAATATGGCGCCTGCCTGCCGGCTCTGTGGGGGAAGGACTCGCCAAAGGAGCAATGGCTTCCACCAACTCTTCTGCCTGGGAGAAAGCTGCTCCTCCACCTCTCCCCCTGATTTTAAGCAAGTTAGTTCCTCCCCAAGTGTCCAAGGTTCCTTTCAAGCTGCTGCCCAGCTCTGGGGCTCAGAGGGAGCGCATCTGAGTGAGTCCGTGTGCAGGCCCTTTAAGAGGAGCTGTTGGGGTTCCCGCAGCCTTCGCATCCCTCAGTGACAGGCCCAGATGGTTTTCACAGCCAGAAGTTGTGGGGACTTCTCTTCCCAAGCCCTGGAGCCCTGGGCTGTGGGCCTGATATGGGGCTGGGACCCCTTACTCCTCCGGAAAACCTCCACCGCTGAGATTCCCTTTCAGGTTTAATCCTCAGCACCAGGTGTGGGCCCACTGCCCCGTCTCCACAATTCAACCCCGATCTGCCCACATCTCCACCCCTCCTACTGGTCTTGGTGCTTCTTCAGTTCCCTGGTTGTAGGGCTTCTGTTCAGCCAGATTTCAGGAAGTTCTGAGTGATGGTGGTTCTGTATTTTAGTTGTAATTTTGACGTGGTTGTGGGAGGTGGCAGGTGCAGCTGTTACCTATGCCACCATCTTGTTTCTCCTCCAATAAAATTTATTTTTTAAAAAAGAAAGTTCACAGGTTGTGGCAGAGATTCCCAACCAGTGTGTCTTGAATTAGCAAATGATGGAGGGAGATGCTGGGCCCCAGGACCAGTTGCCCCCAGCCTCCACTCTGCTCCCTTACAAACAACATCATTTTCTGTTGTTCCTTGCACCAAAGGAGGTCGGGAGCACAGTCCAATGGCATAGGGTGTATATAGTATATTTCACAATCTCTGTCTCCTTTCATTCTCCCAGCCATTATTTACCCCTCACTTCACAAACAAGGAACCTAGAGTTAGAGAGAGGGTATGGAACATTCCAAGGTCATGGAAAATAATTAGAAGAGCCAGGAGAAGTTCCCAGGCCTTCTCTTCTTTCTCTTCTGATCACTCTAGAATTGATGGCATATTTTATCCCAGTGGTACATGAAATTCTTAATGTCATATCATTCAAGGCAAACAGTCTGGTGCTTAAATGACACAAATAGGTTCTTCAAAATTAATAATTTTTATATTCTCTGAACCTCAGTCACCTCTTCTGTACAGATATCCTTCATACTGTGACACAAAAAGCCCCCTTGATAACCCAAAAGATTAACACAGCAAACTTGAATTTCCAAAATCATGATTTCATGAAAATCATTTTCTGGAGTTCTTTTTGATTTTATAAAGTTTCAACCCATAATTTCTAAAGGAAACCATTTAGAGAGACGACACTAAGGAACAAGAAAAATAAAATAAAAAATTATAAATCAGGACCTCTCGACCCCAATCCCAGCATCACATACTTAGCAACACATTTTTATATAGAAGGAAAGATGGTTTCTTTTTTTTCCAATATTGTCTTTCTCTTTTTTTCCCCAATAGAACTCAAAGAGACTTCTTCATCACAAACTCCGTCTAATCTTAATGCAAGGTAATAGTTTCCTTTTTGGGTAAATAAGGTGGCAATTCAAGCTTAGGGATGGTGTTTCAGGAGCCTTTAGCTTTCCAAAGATTGGGAATGGAGGAAGGAGAAGGGGGTGCAGGGAGCAGGTCCCCTGAGAAAGGAGGGGTTTGATTGGGATGAGGTCTCCTGGAAGTCACACACAAGGACCTCCCAGTACTGCTCCCCTCTGCCCCTCAGTCACTCAGAGAGGGAGGGACAGGTACCAAAATCAGAGTCCTGGCACCCAGAACTACAGAGGTTAAAGGGCAGGGGGACTGAGTATGAACTGGACAAAGAGAGCAAAGGGCCTACGGGCAGCGCCTGTGGTGAGTAGATGAATGAATGCCCGAAAAGAAGTTGCAGTCTTCTGTGTTCGGGCATACTCCCAAGGTCTAAATGACCATTCAGCGAGTATTCATTAAACTGCCACAGGGTTTAGCACACACTAGATGATCAATAATATACCTATGGAATAAATGATAAAAATACCTTAAATGTATTCAGCTCTCTAGAAACCAGTGTGGGGGGGGGTACAAGACTTCTGATTCACAGTCGTTGTCCTAGAGTCTTGGCCCCTACAATCCCTTCCCAAGGAATGCTTATTTATCTCCACTTGGGAAGTGGGTTGACACTAGATACAAAGAAAGCACAAGGCCAGTTTGGTTATGGTGAGAAGCAGGACTAAAATCCCAGTGCTGCAGCACTGGGAAGCAACAGGTTACAACTTGAGGGCACAGGGCTCCACTCGGGTACCCCTCAGCTTAGCAAGGCCAACCCCCTCTTCTCCTCTCCACTGGCTCCATCCCATGCTTCACACCTCCAGAGGTGCAGAAACATGGCTCCGACAGGATGGCCCTCACTAAGGCAATGTGTAAAAGGGAGTGGCTTTTCAAAGGCCCCAAGGCCTCAGTTGCTGACACTCACAGACTATTAAGCAACATGGCAGTGAAGGGGCCTGACGGTGGGAAGGCTGTGAGAACAGGAACTCCAGAGCCTGGGTTTGAACCTCAGCTTCTCCACCCAGCCAGCTGCATACCACAGGGCAACCACTTAATGTCCCTGTGCCTGTGCCTCGGTTTCCTTATCTGTAACATGGCTACAGTAAGTTTCAGCCTCAAGGACTGTAGTGAAAATTAAATGAGTATTAACTCATGAGACCCACTGAGAACAGTGGTCAGCACTCAGGGCAGACCCAGTAAGTGCTGAGGACCATTTTTGTTCACAGTTCTGCCCTCCACGAGCCCACATGGAAACTTAGCGGGCCCAGAATGAAGATCGTGATTCCTGGTCAACTTTACTCCAAACACACCCACCCCTCTTATCCTGTTTTCAAAGTTTAGTCGAGTGGGTTTTCTGTGCCCAGGGCTCTAAGGAAAATGTGGTCCCAGGGCTTTACCTGGGTCTGTCCATGTGCTCTTTGGCTTATGCCCCCAGAGTCCAGGTCTGAACCTTGGGGTGCTCAGACAAACCCTAGATTTTCCTCACACAAGGTTGCTGAGAGAATGAACCTTCCATAAACCCCTTTAGGCAAGAAGTGTTACTCTCATGCTTGTTAAGGTAGGGGGTGAGGAAGGGGATCAGATTCAAGTCAAGCGTTTCATGGGTCCCTTATAAACAGGAATGCTCCCTCTCCCACTCCACACACAAGCCCTGAAGATCCCCCAAGCACATGCCAGACCCCTTCCACACTCTGAAGTGGCTGCAGAAGATAGCCTAGAACCGTCAATGCTCCCTGGGATCCAGGGTCCAATGGGTCCTCCTCATCCTCGCCCCATTGGGGATAAGCCAGGAAACTGGTGTTTGGCCCAGGTCGGTGGGTGCTGCAGCCACAGTGGAGCCCTGGCAGGTGCCCCAGAAGGCCCTGCAACATCCCAGACTGGGGCAGTCATGGCAGGGAGGGTGCTAAGCAAATGTACACAAAGATGTAGATGACCAGAGCGGTCCACTATTGCCTTAAGTATAATCCCTGTGTTGTTTTGTAGCTTTGACCTCTCAAGTTCCTTTCATGGCGATTTCCATTATCTCCTTGAGTATCAGTGGGCACCTGGTGAGTGAGGTAGGACAGCTATTATCCCACAAGAAGGATAAAGCCCAGGGGAGGCTCCTGATCTGGCCTTGAAGCCTGGAGCAGCGTAAGAGTTGGCACTTGCCTAAAGAGCTCACCTGTGTCCACTAGTTCTTGATCCCTGCGGTCACCTGACTGGACCCAAGCATCTTGCTGGTTGACCCTGGGACCCTTTTCAATGGTACATCCTGGGAACAGCTGCTCTGCTCCAGCCCACTGGCTGGCACAGACCCAGGGCCACCCACGGGGCCCTTGAAGTGGCACAAGACCTGCCTGTAACACCCACAGACGCTGAAAGAGAACAGCTTTCTGGTGGTGTCCCATGGCTAGAAAGAGCAGCTTCCTCCTCTCTCAACTTCTTCACTAGCACCTTCGAACTGTAGCTCCTGCCCCCCTCCCTGTTCCTGCATCTGGGAACCCTGACCCAGGAAGGGAAGGGCCTGTCTCAGGAAGGGCTACTGAACTTCTGACTTCCCCTTTGAGAATAACAGTAGCCAATATTGCCCCACCCGGGTTTTGGCCTCACCTGTGGGGATCTATGTGGGTGGTTTGATATTCAAAAGGATGCTAAAACACAAGTTAAGTAACTCACCCAGAGTTACTCCACTATCATGCAAGAGCCAAGACTTAAGCAGGAACCATCTGACATCAAAGTCCATGTTTTTTCTACCAACCATAGTTACCACCCATTTATATGTTGGGCATTTTTCCTCACAACTCCTGGGCCGGTTTACATGAGATGACTTCAGGGCCAAAGTACCCCAAAGACCCTTCTCATTCCTTTGAATTAAGTTTCTTGCCCCCAGTTAAAAGTGAGAGATTCCCGAGGAAGGACACAGTGTGCGTCAGGGCCTGTGACTCACACCCTAACAGCCTGCCATCAGGCCCTGCAGAAATCTTTTTCGATGATGGTGGTGTTTGTAGTTGGCAGGCTAGAGAGGCCAGACCTCGGTGCTTGATTTTAAACTACTGCAACATCTACTTTGGTATTTTTTTTCTACTGTGCCTGAGGCAGCTGTGGAGCAGGAAGGGCAACTGGAATAATCAGGGTAATGAGGGAGAAAGGACAGGGAATGTTCTGGAACATTGGACTGTTAGTTATCAAAGCCTGGCCCATTGGCCTTTGAAGGCACCCTTAGATTTTTCACTGTAAGTAAAGCAGCAGTTGGCAGCATGGGGCTCAGTTGTAGTTGGCAGGCTAGAGAGGCCAGACCTTGGTGCTTGATTTTAAACTACTGCAACATCTACTTTGGTTGTTTTTTTTCTACTATGCCTGAAGCAGCTGTGAAGCTGTGACCAAAATGGTACCCAGGCCTATTTTCCATGATCCACAGTCTGGTCACTTCTATCCTGCAACATCCACCATCTAGGATGGGCAGAAATCAGCAGTGCCACCCAACTTCCCAGCAGGCCGCAGCACTGGGTTCCTACCTGGCCCCTGTTTGGAAGTTGACTGAACCCTGTGCTCCCCTCTGACAGAAGCCCAGCTGCTGGCGTCTCTCAGGTGACTACCCTCCTCACTGTCCATCCTCCCATCTCTGAACTTGCCAGCAAATCTTCTTACTACGACACAAAGTCTTCCACATCCTTCACAAGGGATGCTGGAGGATCTCCGTCCTGGCAAGACCAGAGCACGCAGACGGAGCACGTCTACGGGACCAAGGGTAAGGGAAACCGAGCCTGTGGTCCATCCCACAGCTGGGCGCTCTGGGGGCTGGGGGAAGAATGCATTCCATGCATGTGAAGCATCGGGGCTCAAGTATTATTACTCATGCTAATGATATATACTGCTACCTGTGACATTTGAAGTTGTATTTTGGGTTTTGGGTAAGAATTAAACTCTTCTACTAGTTGCTACAGCCTTCCTCCATCTCATACCCCTCTCAGAGAAAGAGCGTCAACAAAGTCCTGAGACAATTTCCTTCTTCAGTCCTTCCCTGTCTCTTCGTTAGTCTTCCTGTTCTTGTTCTGCGTGAACACAGGCCCCATTTCCCTCACAAACGCAGGCCATTTCCTCCCCAGATTACAGAGCGGTCTGCTGAGGTGATAGGCCATATCCAGATATTCATGTGGACAGTGGGGAATGCAACTCAGGCCCACCCCAGCTCTGCAACGGCATGCAGTTAAAGGCAGCCCCGATTCAAGAACAGCCAAACCATCCTAGTGTGAACTTTTGTGGCCACAACTGGGAGACGTGCAAGGAAAGTTCGGCAAGGTTGCAGTGATCAGATAGCTTAATCCTCTACCCAGTTAAACCCAAAGGCCCCTCACTCTAGGATCCTGGGATGGAACATTGAACAGCATCTCTCGCCATTTTTAATAATTTAAACCCAGCCTTGGTGAGATTGATCCATCACGGATTCACAGATTCATTTCACATCTGTAGTCATGGCAGCAGTAAATTAGATTTCCCCATCACCTCACTTCCCTGCCCCCATCTGTGCCGGCTAAATTTTATAGCTCAAGTGTGATTAAATGAAATTAGGAGCCAGAAACCCCATGAGGGAGAATGGAGACGCAAAGGGCAGCCCACAGAAGCCAGAGTTCGGTGAAGCAGACAGCATACAATAAGGAGTATTTTACAGGCCAAATCAGGTCATGCCGGACCTTTGTCAGCATGTGTGTTCTGATGGGGCCCCAAGAACTGGAGTCATTTCAAAGTCAGTAAGCATGACAGCTGGGGAAAACCTGAGCATTTCTCTAAAATATTCATAAGCAGGATTCCGAAAGTCATTTACAGGGTAATCGCCTGTAAAGTGCCAATGCTAAGCTTGAAAAGATGTGGGAGAGGAGAAAGATAGGAGAAGGTTGGGGTGTGGGAAGGGGGCACCAGGGCCTGTCCATACCTCTGTGGACCCACCTCCAGAAAGAGGCCCTCTGGAAATTGTTTTATTTGGCCTGTTCATTCATGATCCTTTTGGTTTCTAAGCTTAATTTACAGAATTAGTCATGCCTGGATCTAACAAGTTTAAAGCACTCTGCATAATTTGGTCTGTGGGGGCATGTTTTACTGTTGTCTTTCCAGTATTGAGTTCCTAATGCCAACATATGTTTTGTGTTTAGTAAAAGTCTAGCCACCACCATAAATGCTTACTGGTCAAATACTGTGGAGTGGGTGGTCTGGACCAAAGGTATGGACTGTATTGGAGCCTCTAAACGAGGATCAATGACACACCCCAGGTTCCTGCAATTATGTGAGGGGATGATCATTACAGTAAAGATTGAAACACAAGGAAGAGCAAGCAATTTCCTAAAATTCATGGAGGTTTTTTCTTTTCCCTTAAGCCTATGGTTTATAACCTAACTTTCTGGAGAACATTGGTAATAACTGGGAAAAACTTGCCAGTAATAGGTACATGATTATATCTGGCCAAAGGAATGGAGCAGATATGTAACAAAAAAGCTTCTCTGAGAAGATGAATAGTTTCCAGACAAAGTGACAGAGGTGCAGGTGGAAGCCAGGAAATGTGAAGCTCCAGGAAGGTGGGAGAGCTCAAAACCTTTCAAGAGGGAGAAAGGAAAGTGACACAAGGCAGAGGATCTGCGGGTGGTGGAGGCTTAGCCCATGCCAAGAAAGAAAGCCAGCCCTTTGTAGCTGGAGTACAGAACACGAAGCATTCCCCAGCGTGGCAGATGCAAAAAAAAAAGAAAAAAAGCTACTTTCAGACCATGGCAGAAGCCACTCATCCTCTTGTTGCAGAAACACAGACAATCAAGATAAAAGCAACCCAAAGAGCTAGTCATTTGGGGTCGAGGGCCAGCAGGAGCAAGCAGAGGTGACAGCAGGTTTCGACACTGCTGATCTACAGGGTCCAAGACTATGCATCCCTCTGCTGGGAACCTGTATAGAGGCACATTCCCAGCCTCCTCTATCAGGATCCCTGCTTGCATTCTTAGCATTACCCCCAGAGGATTCTCAGGTGCAGGGATGTTGGAGAATCGCAGACCTCAAGCGCAGGATGAATGTAATGGGTACGAGGTTCCTACTTTTAAAACATTTTTTATTATGAGATTGTTCAATCCCCAAAAGTTAATATAACCAAATATAATTAAAATATCTTATAAAAATGGATTAGTCCTACTCTAGCCTGCACTGAGGGTCAGCCCAGGGACAGTGTTCCCTCTGAGAGCTACCACACTCTATGAGGGATAGAAGCAGACTGGTGGGATTTGGAGGAGAGGGTGGTGTTAGGCAGACCAGGAGACTACACCATACAAAGAACTGTTGAAGCAGAGGAGGTGTTAATTCTGGAAGACACGTGTCTCTGAGATGGCGCAACTGCCTTCGAATACCTGATGATCAGCCATACAAAACCGAGACCTCTCCATTTGCATTGAAGGGCTAACATAGGACTAGCTTCAGGGAAATATATTAAGAACTTCTTTCTAACAGCGAAAGCCATGCCATGAAGGAATGAGTTGGAAAGTTCCTTGTCTTTAGAGGGCTCAGAAGAACTAGTAGGCAGTGACACTGCACATGTGCAGAAGGTCCAGACACTGCCCACCAGGTCAAATTCTGATACTCCCAAGAGCAGATGGAGCAGTTTGCTTCTACTTTTTCTTCATGGGCCTGCTCCTCTCTACTATTAAGCATGGAACCTAGAGTGTGTGCACATATGTACATGCACACGTGTGCACGCATATGTTTAGGAGTAGGAAGAGGGACAGGTGAGGATGGGGGAGGCAAAAAAGAGTGAAGACTACAAAATTCCAGAAGACATAAAGTAAGCATCACCAAGAACTTATAAAAGTTCTCAAAAAACTACAGTAGCCTCCCATTGTGTATCTTACTGGATCTATACTAGACAGCCCGTGTTTCTAGCCAGCCCCCATTATGCACCTCTTGGAGAGCAAGAACACCAGAAACACCCACTTCTTACAGTGATAACCATACCCCATTACTTATCTACATGGTCTTGGAGCCACTTGGCTCTATGGTTCTAGAGCTACAAGGTGCACCCCCAATCCATCATGCTATCTATCCTGGGGACCCTTACTGGCCCCATGGTGACCAGAGGAGAAAGCCACAGAGGGGCTACATTTCATGACCACTGGTTCACTGCAGTCCTAGGAAAGAGGAGGAGGGCAGAGGGAGCATACAGTATATACCAGCAGTCCCCTCCAGTCCGTTTCTCCCCTCTGTTGATCAACCTTGGGTGCCAGGAAAGAACATCAGACCCTAAATGTCCGATATGAGCCCACTGGGAAGTGTGTAGTTAAAATCATTAATGGCCACCTTATTCTCTCTTTTAACAGCACCTTCAAAATTGAAACTAAAAATAGAACAAGA
This sequence comes from Miniopterus natalensis, assembly GCF_054644295.1. Lineage (NCBI taxonomy): Eukaryota > Metazoa > Chordata > Mammalia > Chiroptera > Miniopteridae > Miniopterus > Miniopterus natalensis. The sequence goes on along the minus strand of NC_142082.1, from coordinate 74,211,863 downwards.
AGCCTCAACAATTATAATACCCCCCTTAAAATTGGATTCAGAAGGTATCATTTTAATTTTATAATTTGATGATGATTTTAAATGACTTGCAGAAGTTACAAAACCATCCACAAGAAGGTAAGAAGCACAGAATTATCAGGCCCCCAGCCAAAGAGAGCCCTCTTTTGACCATTTTAGACTAGAGCAGCCTAATTAAGGCCTGTGACCAAGACATTACTTCCAAGGCTTGGTGTCAAGGCTCAAGGGTCAGGTAAGAAGCTGAGCCAAAGGGTAAAGTGCTTTAAATTTGAATCAACATTGAATCCTGAAAGGGGAGAAAACAGTATTTACCAGTGGGGTTAGGAGGGAAGATAATGGGATATCCATACTCAGTTCATCCCATGACATTTACTGTATGCCTACTGACATTTATTGTATACCTACTGTATACTGGGCAGGATATAAAGATGAACAAACCCATCATACCCTCTCAGAACTTAAATTCTAATGGGCAAGATGAAATATGAACAAAGGGAGAGGAATAAATATTTATTGAGCATAAGCTTCAGGCCTCAAACTGCTAAAGATCATGTAAGCTTCTTATCCCCAAACACATAATCTCCACCCTGGTCTTCCCAGCCATTTAGGAAGTGAGGTAATTTTAAATTGATTTCTTCAGGTATCCAAAGGTCAGGACTAGTTCACCATATCACATTCTATTAATAATATTTCTTGTTCTTTCTTGTTGCTGTCATTAATCCTCACCCAAAGATAATTTTTCCATTGATTTTTCAGAGAGAGTGGAGGGGGGGAGAGAGAGAGAGAGAGAGAGAGAGAGAGAGAGAAACATTGATGTGAGAAAGACACATCAATTGGTTGCCTCCCAGACACGCCCTGACCAGGGTCGGAGTAGAACCTGCAATCCAAGTACATGCCCTTGACCTGGAATCGAACCCACAACCCCTTAGTCTGCAGGTTGATGCTCTAACCACTACACCAGCCAGAGCAACTTTTCCTGTTCTTTTTCAGAGTGTTCTATGCCTGAAGTGCTGCAACAGGAAAAAAATGGTGAGAGTCCCACAAAACATCCAAAGATCTCTGCTCCCCACACAGCATCTGGGGATGGTGCCCCGGGTGGTGGGGGCCCAGCAAGTCCAGGCTGGACCAAGTCCTAGAGAGGACCTAGGGATATGCTGGGCACACAGCCCCAGAACCTGGATGTGCTTTCCTGTCCTTTCTTGAAGAAGGGGTATAGATCAAGAAACAGAGGGAGGGTCTCTGGAGCAACACAGAATGACCTGGGATAGGACAAAAAGTCCATCTCTCTACTCAAGCTCTGGTATAGTGACTCCCACATTTAAAGAGGGTCTAGTAGGTGGCTGGGTTCCCTGAGATCTGGGCAGCAGAAGCTGACTGGGATGCATGGGCTCCTCAAGAGAGCTCACCTGATGACACCTTGGTAGGGGATAAATTGGAGCCCCTACACATGGTCCCCTTAAAGGCTAACTACATTTTTATTAAGGAGGGGTTAGTTGAATCTTATGAGGGGGAAGAGCAAGGGAGAATCCTTATGGGAGTAGAATCCCAACTTGAATACATCACTTCACAAAGCAAAAGCCCTGCAATTAACCAAGCCATTCTATTAGACAATAATTTAGGGACTGTGTTCTGTTGTCTTGGAGCATGGTGGGCTCTGGGGAGAGGATCAGGGCTTTCATCCTGATACAAGTGGCTTGTCAAACAAACTCTATCAAACTCTAGACTGTGCATTCCAGCCCCCATCCTTCTGCCCCCAGAAGGGTACTGATAAGTATAATTTATTTTATTCCATTTCCAGTTGGGGAGGGTGTTAAGAGCTGTGTTGCTCAGACTTTAATGTGTAGAGAAAGAACCAGGGATCTTGTTAAAATGCAGATTCTAACTCAGTAGGTCTGAGATCCTGCATTTCTCACAAACACCAGCAGCAGCTACTGCTGCTGATCCACAGACCACACATTGAGTAGCAAGGTTTTAGAACAGCTTATAGATTTATGCCCTTAGCAACCAACAGACCAACCCATCCCTTGGCCCACCTGTCTAAGATAACAAGGAATTCACTTCATGAAAGGTAGAGGAGGTTGAAAAGACCACTGACTTGCAGAGCTGGGCTGCTCATTCCTTGGAGCAAGCACCAGGCTGGTCATTCATTGCTATTCCCCACCCTAATCTCATCTATAACTGGGGATCTGCCCTGCAGGGAAAACATGCATGGCCCCAACAGCTCTCCCAGACTCAGGAACTGCAGTTCAATCAAGAAAAACATTAGAGGACAGACATTGATTGATTGGATGGGGGGGAGTTAAGATTTGTTCTTAATCAGACATCGGGAAGACACACTCAACTTTGGGGAATCCTATATGCCAGGCACTTCCCTATATTAGCACTCCTCTTCTGAGCCACCCTGAAGATGAGGCTTCTTGTCCCCATCTCACAGATGAGGGGAGTAGAGTAGAAAGGGCTGTGTGACATGCTGGGCCTCCCTGACAGGCTGACACTCCCCACCTCACCTCACCAGTCGACCCTTACAGCAAGTTCAGGAGAAGATAATGATCTCACACCAACAAAGGCAGGGGTTGACGAAAATCCCCAAAGGGAAAGTTAATTAGGAATAAGTTTTTCCTTCTCATTCAGGCCCAGATATGCTTGTGTGACTGTGTACTTACTGTTCTTGTCTTGGCAGGTAGACAGTGCCATTAATGTTAATAAGGTTAATTATTATGTCGAATCAGACGCTTGTGAACACTGCTGTTCAATATTCAGGGCTGCCAAGCCACCTCTTCCCTTGATAGTATTCAATAAAGCCTGTTAAAGTAAGGCAAGCACAAATGCTGGGGATTGGCCAAGCTCTCAGGGCCAGGGCCAGACTCTTATTCTCAGTCTAAGGCAGCAACACTCAGAGACTGTTACCTGGAGGTGCTGCCACTCAGTCCCTGCAGCTCCTCTTGTCTCCTTTTCGATAACAACCAAAAGGAGCTCCCTGAGTGTTTAGTTGAATTCCCATGGGTTCTTGTTGGTCTTTCCTGAGTGGCTTTTTAAAACTTCTCTTGGCTGTGTCCATGGCAGACAGTTGGAGGACACTCAGTGTTTTTGGGATGGAGCTGAAAGAGGCCTTGCCTTTGCCAGTTGTCAGTACTGCAGTGTGATGGTGTGTGCCTGTGGGAACTACAGAAAAGAACTGCTGAGGGGACTCTCTAGCCTGGGGTCCACCGCAGATGGGCAGGTTTCTGCCAGAAATAAACCAAAGCTGGCGCAGGAGGTCTGTAGGCAGAAAGGCCCCTGAGCCTAGTGTGGATACAGGCAGTTCTAGCTGAGTGAATTCTCCACCCACCAGGAGCCCCATGGAGTCAGATTTATTACTGAACCAAAATTGGGAAGAAGTACAAAAATAGCATGTGGATCACAGAGAACATCCCTTCTCCACCTCCAAAGAGCAGAAAAAAATGAGTCACCTTTGTGCTAGCCGGTGGGTGCTCAGGCCTATCTGGATGGCCCAGCTTGAAGGGGCCAGTGTCACTCTGAAGCTGAGGCAACAGGCCCCATAATCTCCCTGGGGGCCCAATTATCAGTAAGAGCCCTTCCTCCCAGCTCTCCCTCAGGATCCACACTTTCCCAGGAGCAGGGAAGCAAGACCCAAGTTGTAATGACCAATTCCTTGATTCAGTTTGCACCCCTTCTACACTGGAGGCTTGAAGCCGCTTTCCTGGCCTGAAGAGTCACCAGGCCGTGGCTGACCTTGAGAACAAAGGTATTCACGATCTCCAATAGATTTTTTTTTAGCTCCCTGGCTCAGGGATTCGCTTCTTATGCTTTAATTTGCAATTATGAACCATACGCAATTCCAGAAACTGACAATTTTTGACAAAACTGGGAGGACATAGGAATATTTCTCAGGATTTCCAAGAGAAAATCACACTCAGAATAAATCTCTCTCAGAATAAAATCTAAAATCCCTCAGCCTACAAGGTCCTGGGTGAGCTGGCCCTACCCCTTCCCCCTTCTCCCCTCCAGCTGCCCTACTTCATGCTCACTCCTCTCCAGGCATACTGTGCCTCTTGAAGTTTGTCAAATATGTCACCCACACTCTCACTCATTTTCACCTCGGGGCCTTTGTAACTGCTAGCCTCCTGGCAGGAATGCTCTTCCCTGGCTGCCTGCCTGCTCGCTCCCTTCATTCAGGACTCACTCAAATATCCCTTTGTCAAATAAACCTTCACCAGCACCAGGAACAAACACGCACTTTCTTAAGTCAGCCACTGAAACTTACCCTTTTGTTCCTATTTTATTAATATCTTCGAGTTGAATTTTAGGAAATATGATGAATTTATTTAAAGTCTTATTGATGATGTTTGTATTTTTATTTAAAAGGGCAAGAGAAAATGTAAATCTATTTCCCTTTTTGTTTCTGTTTTTGTTTTGGTGCCTTTTCCAAACGTCTTTCCTTTTGCTGTGCCTTCCAAAAGCAAAAGCCGTGAAGATCGTCTCTCAGAGAAAACTCTGGGATAGTATATTAAATGAGCCTACTGACACAGTGGAAGTCAAGGGACTCAAAGACAGTGTAAGTTGGATGAAAGCTTGAGACCACTTTGCTTCTGTGTTGGGGCAGGTGGCCCGAGGCCAGCTGGCGCTGCCTCATGAGCCCTGGAATTCATAGCTTCACTCTGTTGTTAGCACAGCCCAAATGAGCTTTTCTTATAACAGACATAAATTTAAATGACACACATTCAATCAAAGAAGGTCTTAGAAAGCCAAATGTAGCACCCCAGGACCCAAATTTCAGAGCACCCTGCTGGTAATATGAACAAACACCCTCAAGACTGCTTTTGAACCCTGCTCACACGGCTCAGTTGGTTCGAGCATCGTGCCCTACACCAAAAGGTAGTGGGTTTGATTCCCAGTCAGGGCACATACCTAGGTTTTGGGTTCGATCTCTGGTCGGGGCACATACGGGAGGCAACCGATCGATGTTTCTATCTCTCTCTCTTCCTCACTCTCTGAAATCAGTAAAAACATATATTCTGATGAGGATTTCTTAAAAAGATTCCTTTTGAAGGCAGGAAAGCCCAAACATGCAAGTCATCTAGATCTCAAGGTAAATCATTCTGTGTAGAAACCCTTTGTAAAAATGAAGTTAGGTTCTGGAAAGATGGACTAGATGTACTTTTCCCACTAAGTACAGCTTAAAACCCTAGACATTACATATAAAATATACATAAGAAGCTTCTGAAAGGCAGAGAAAAGGCTGACCGGCTAGGGACCTGGGGACTTCAGGAACAACATGCAAGCTAGTTTCCTGAGTTTTATTTTTGCTTCACATGTCCCTGACTGAGCGCCAGCAAAGACAGCAACCCAGAAACTCCAACAAGCACGGACAGTAAAACCCCCAAGGAAAGCCTACTGTCTCTAACCAAAGGGCCAGGCACGGGGCAGCCTAGCAAGGTAGACTTTAGACGACCACCTCTGCAAGCAAATACCACAACAAACAGCGGTGAACCACCTCCCCAGATCTGTGGTCCTGCTAACACCACCCTTCAGAGAGGCACAGAATGAGGCCCGGAGAGTCAACAGGCGTCCTTTCCCCAGCTGTACCCAGTAACCAGAGATGAGATGGGAAGTCATAATAGATTGAATAAGCCTTACATCTATATGTGGTATTGTCTTTACTGCGTGAATTCCTTCCCTGCTGGTACAGCATAGTGGCTCTAATTTCCTGTAAAACCTCCGTTGATTCAGGTAGAAGCATTATTATGTGTCCTCTCCACTATGGTAAGAAACTTCTCAGGATTGTAGGTACTAACTACAGTCACAAGACTGAAATCATGTATCCCTGGGACTCAATATTAAGCAGATATATTTTTCTATACTTACAAAAGAAAAGGCAAAAATAGAAAAAAAAACTAAGATTTTTTTTTTTTAATTGGGAAATTTTCTAGTCTCAGTTCATATTTAGCCATAAATTCCTTGCTTTCCACACTTACTTCTATACATATTACAGGGTGGGGCAAAAGTAGGTTTATTGTTGTGAGTATGCAAAACGCAGAGTGTATTCTTGTATGATTATTTATTAATTATTGTATTATTTTTCATATGAACTATAAACCTACTTTTGCCCCACCTTGTGTATTAATAAAAATTGCTTTTCAAATACTGAAAAACCATATCCAAGGGAGAGAAAAGATTGCTTGACCTTAGACTCACTGCACTGGATTTACTAAGACAGGAAAGTAAATTCAGGTATTTTAGAAACACTTTTCAGGAAGAGTTGAAATCTAAAGGAATTGTTTGAATTAGAAACTGGAATTATTCAGAAACCTTCGGCATGCCTGCCCATTGAGGTTTTGCTGTGTGGGCAGAGCTGCGGTCACAGGCAACGGTGAGACATCTCCCGTGTAGCTGTGTGAGCCTCTGGATGTGAGGGTTCCCTGCGACAGGTGAGCTGTGCAGGCCAGCTCCAGTCACAAGCGCCTTGTCTGGTCATCTCAGGGGCTTGGCCTTGGTGATAGAGTATGGCAGAGAGCTGGGAGATACGCTCCCCCTGCTTCTATACCACCCTGCCCCCAAGGGTCAGAAGCTTAGGAGGACACTGAGGCAGCACCCGTGTCCCCGATACTGGCACTCTCATGATAGGCAGCTATACACCTTGGCAAAGCAGTACTTCTCCAAGCAATGTCGTCAGCAGCAGATGCTGACAAGCGGTTCCAGAGCAGGACAGGAAGAATGGAATGAATGCCACAGGCTACCTACAGCTGAGAGACTTTTGAGGCCCCTATGGGGGGATACCAGAAACCACTAGGGTACAAACTAGGGAGAAGGAGTTGAAGTCTTCCCATTTGGATCGGGGCTATCAACAGATACCTCGGTTATTCTTTTTTCTTTTTTTAATATATCTTTATTGATTTCAGAGAGAGGAAAGGAAAGGGAGAGAGAGAGAGAGATAGAAACATCAACGATGAGAGAGTCACTGATCTAGCCGCAACCCGGGCATGTGCCCTGACCGGGAATCGAACCCCGATCACTTGGATCCTAGGTCGATGCTTAACTGCTGAGCCATGCCCGGCTGGGCTCGGTTATTCTAACAATTTAATTCCTTTGCTGTTCTTGGTTCGCTTTTCTTGTTTTACTTCTATGACCACCCATGCATCACAAACTCTGCTATGCAAATTCTTTTGGTTACAAGAACCAGAGATTCACCCAGGAGGAGTCTCTGGGCATGAGAGAATTCATCCCTGGGGTGCCCGATACACCTACTGTGACGATGAGGATAGTTCTACTAGGCTGGGGAATCAAATGAGACAAACCTCACAAGGTGTCACATGTACTGGCTGAATCAAGTGGGATGACGCAGCCTAGATGGGACGAGAACTTCAAGTAGGCCCTCACATGGGTCTGTTGTCTGGTGGACTACATTGAGCACTGTATTCTCTGGTGAACAAAACATAGAATCCAAAGAGGATGGTGAGAGATCACCAGCCTGGGCAAATAGGAAATTGTTCCACCTAAGAGCAGGATTGTTAATAGTGAGGAATTTAGAAGCAAGATACCACTTAACCTCAACCTGGCTTGAAACACTGATTCCAGTGTTAAAATGTAAACTGAGGTATATTAAACATTTTGAGAGTTTATCTGAGCATATATCAATTAGAATTGGTCATCATTAAACCAGAAGTGGTTAAGAGTGCTCCACTGACAGGAGCTCGGGAGATACTTTTATAGAAAAAAGGCAGAAGCAAAACAAGGAAATTATTGATTGGCGACAGCTTAAAGCCGGCTGGCTGCTTGTGATTGGTTGTCCTTAGGATTTGATTTTTTAACCTTGAGGCATTGAGAGGCTTAGATTTGGGTTGTTTATGCAGGCCACCACAAGCTCAGAGATACCCCAAGCTAATGGCCTCCTTGTTTAATTAATTTAACACCGGCAATAAGCAAGGGAGCAAGACAGAGACTCAGAATCAGACAAGCTAGACCTGAGGCATCCCAGCTTTCCCCACAACGTAGAAAAACTGGCCAAACACAACTTTCATTCTTATATCTGTCCCAGGTCACATGTGACTCTAAATATGTTGGCCTTCCACTTACTATTAAAAACCAATAAGTTAATGGCATATTATACATTATCAGATGCTGAACAACAATAATGACAACCTCAGCTTGTAGGTGTGCAGGGCAAAATGACAGAACCATAGATTTCCTCAGTAGCAAGCCAACTTCCATCTTCTAGCAAAAGGGATCCCAAAAAAAAGAAACTCTTCTTATGCCCTGTTTCAGGAAAGCACCGAGGAGGCTGTTTGGAAAAAGGGTTTAAAGAAGAAAACGCCTGCCACCTGTGCTGCCTTAAAGAATTGCAATTAGGTTTTCAGTCCCCGGTTTCCTTGGGCCCCCATAAGTGTGTAATTAATGCATAATCTCGCCCTCACGTTGCAGCTCCTGCGTTCCAGAGCCGGGTATTTTTTAATGCTCACTTAAGTGTACAGCAAATAAAGTTTTAAAATAAAAAAAAAAAAGACCCACCTATGGGGTCAGTCCTGGTCAGCATCATGGACTTGGGATAGAATGATCAATTTTACAAAATAAAAAAGGCAGCTTGCAATGTAATTACTTTGGAAGAATCTTTAAACTCAGAATTACCCACTGCAATAACATGCCATGTGCTACATTGCTTTCCTGAAGACTGTCATTCTTCACATTGAATAAATAAGCAACCACTGGGAGGTTGGTCATTCCTGAAACTCAGAAAGCCTGTTAAGCTCTTAAAGCATGGGAGTATTTTTACTTTCTATAGTCATCTCCACATTTGGAAAAAGAGCATAATTTTTGGCCCTGGCCAGGTAGCCCAGTTGGTTAGAGCATTATCCCAATACGCCAAGGTTGCAGATTTGACAAATCTATCTCTCCCTTCCTTTCTCTCTCTAAAAATTAGTTACTTTTTTCTTAAAAAAAAAAAAAAAAAAGAGCATAATTTTATGCTCTCAAAAGATTTCTTGGTATGCTGCTGTTAAAAAAAAAATCTTGAGGGAATTGGGAAGTGAGTAGAGGTTATGATAATAATTGAAATATCTTTTAAAACAAATCTTGCTAGCCACCCTACTGCTCCCACTATTTGTGGCTTTTGAATAATAATTTGAAATCTCACCTGACACCTTTAGGAGTCAGAAAAGTGATTAATTAGTAAATCGCTAATTCTCATTTTCTGGATGTCTTATTCTGTGATCCTTTCGTAGCTTTTTAAGAGCTCCTATCACTCAGTATTTAAAACTGTGGTCAAAGAAATGGCTGCTCACAATGAACTGGAAGAGGATATTGACATTCCCCTGACTGGCCACCTGGAGAGTGAAACCAGAAGGAAACTGGTAATTCTGTAAGTGACTGGAGAGATCAAGGTATTGGTCAGTAGGTTCAGGTAAGTCAGAGGTAGCAGCAAGGAAAGTATAAATTGGGCCACCAGAGAAAAGAGAAAGGCGGGTGCCAGACAGGTCCCCTGAGTCAAAAACCGGGCATGAGCCAGGCACAGGGGCAAGGAAATCTACAAGCATGGGAGATCCAGGATAGGATCAAAGAGAGGCAATGACAGAGGTTGGAAATCCAGAGCAAGAAAAGTCTTGAAGGAACCATGAACTTGGACAAAAGTCTGGGGAGCAAGGCTCAGAGCCCAAGGCCTTTTAAGAGAGGAGACAGTCGGGGAATCAAGATGCTGGGCATCTGCCTAAGAAATTCCCTACATTTATCCTAGACTAAGCTAATGCTTTTTCAGGCTTCTTGGAGGGGAAAAGCCATAAGCTTCACTGATCTAGGAGTAATGGCCAAAGCCCCTATTTGGAGTGAAGAATGATGAAGACTGTGGCTGGCACCAAGCCTTTCTAGTTGACATTACCCCAGTCACAAAATGTTTCAGAATCTCATTTGTACATCCACCCTGTGCTGCATTTTCACTCATCCAGCTGTCAAAAACCCTTGGTGAGCAAGTGTGTTTTTCGGCCTCCCATGAGTCTATCACAAACTCTGGCAGAGGTGCCAAGGAACAGGCTGTGGGGGACGCGGTGTCCTGAATAATCTCCTTCATGAGTTGAGGCTTTTACAAAAATCGGGAAGAGAGATTGACTGCCAGCAACTTTAGCTTTGGGCTCAGTAGTGTCCTGGGGCCAGAGTCCTCTGAGGTTTCTCTAGGAAAGAGGAAGGCAAATATCCAAGCTTTCAGATCCTTGTACAGCTGCAAAAAACAAATGCCAGAAAACATCCCAGTAAGTTGTTCTACCTTATCTATGACATTCCACCCTCCATCCCTTCCTATTTAAGCCTGTTATCGAAGCTCATTCTAACCTTATTGCACTCAACAAACATTTCCTGAGCACCTACTCTGTGCTGATCTGTGTGCTGATCTTTACAGGGTATATACCCCAGAGTCTCTGCCATTAAGGAGCTACCTGGTAAGGATTCCACTAGCTTGCAAAGGTGGGCAAAGAACCAAAGGTAGAAACCTTCCCAAAAAGGCCTCTGTCTGCACCCCCTCACTGGAGTTTTAACTCTTGCATATATTTGGCATCCTCTCTTGGCCTGTGGGATGGGTCTAACCCCACCCACTCCTCAGTCCTCATTCCTTCACAGGTAATGGTAAGCTAGGTAACTGCTTCCATTCCATTCAAAGTGCTAGCAAATAAGACAAATAACATTTGGTACAAATGGGTCATGAAGAGCTCATTCTCAAGTTCCATTATTGCTTCTAAAGCAAAAATAGTAAACCTTGGTGAACTTTCTGCCAAGTGAACTAGTTCAGCACTTTCCAGCAAGGAGTATTTGCTTCCCAGGGTTGCTTGGGGTTGAATTATCATGATCTCTTTGAGGAATCTGTACCAAGAACTTAAAATCTGTCATGTCAAAGGCCTTCTTCCAGATCTAATTAAGCTGGGAAGCCCAATCCTGGCACATTCCCTTTCAAAAGTGCTCTGATCTGAGAACCGGGAAATACAGCTATCCCTGGAGGCCACCTTTATTTGGCAGGACAACAGTCCAAGCCATTGAAATGCCAAGGTGGCTTGCTTTGTGTATTGACATGAGAGGGCATTAAGGGCTTGAGTATTTTGAAAAGCTGTACCTTGATGTGGCTTTCATGGTGAGTCATTCTGAATGGGATTACTGAAAATCTTCCTACTAAATGCAAATGGCACGAACAATGTTTTTCCAAAATGTTTCCAAGTGTAACCCTCACTGGGATACATACAAGCCATAGAAAAATCAAGCTGCATGAGCTTGATTTCTAATGCTTAACTCATAGAATCGCCTTGCATTTGGATCTTTCTGCCCTGCCCTATCCCCCAAGATGACCCTTGTTAAATTTCTTTTTTAAAGTTTGGGGGGTCAGACCAGGTGCCCAGGACCCAGGTGGAAGGCCAATTAGAGGCCAGGAGGGAAGCACTGAGTCGATACCATGTGCTGTCCCTTTATTCCTGAGCTCTGACTGGAAGAAAAGCTGGGTCTGAAAGAACCATAAGCCCAACTTTCCACCTATGAAAAAGACTCAGCAAGTTCTAGCATGGTCTACACTGTGGAGCATGACATATAAACAGGAATTTATTCTCAGCTTTAAAGATAACTCACATTCCTTTTAGGTTGAAGACAAATTTGGAAAAGTACAAGGAAGTAATCCATTGGATTATGAAGAAACGTGCAAGTAAGGACTTCTCTACTATTTTCCATCTGTCACTGGCTTTCCTGTGTGTCTCACTGCCTCTCACCTTCTGCCATGTCTGTAAAGTAGGCAGAACTGCTCATTCCCTCATTTGAGCACCTATTGGTCTAGTAAGGTCTTAGCTGCCAGGGATAAAATATGGAGCAAGACGGGCATAGTCTGGGATCTCAACAGGATTACACTTTGGTGGGGGGGGGCAGGTTGGTGGGGTGATGATGATAGACAAGAAAGCAGGGAATTCATATATAGAATAGTTAAGTGATGCGGTGGGAAAGGGATGCTATGGGACCACACAGAAGGAGATCTAACTCAGATTTGGGGGACCCTGAGAAGTCATTATTAACATAAGATTTGGGAAAGAAATAGCCCCTTTACCAAATTCTGAAAGCATCTGAGGTCCAGCTATTAAGATTTGCCAATCATGGAGCTTGCCAGTTTTTTTAGTCTAATCATGGAAAGCTTGGGCCAAGAGCCTAAGCTCTCAGACTACTTAATTCAGAAACTCAAAACCCCCATATGGAATATCTTTCAGATTACCAGATCCAGCTAACATACAAATGGCAATGATAACAATGGCAGGCATAATGAATCAATCATAGTCTTTTTCTCACTGAGCCAGGACACAGCCTCAGATTCTCTCCCAAGGAAGTGCTCCTGTTTCCTAATACCACTTTATGCCCTTAACCTAACTCTTAAAAAATAATTGCTGTGGGCTAGGTACTTTTACATATGCTATCTGATTCAAGTTAATTTTCATAACCATGTGAAGTAGCATAAAGAAAGTAAAGCTCAGCCCACCTGGGTGTGGCTCAGCGGTTGAGCATCGACCTAGGATCCAGGAGATCGGGGTTCAATTCCCGGTCAGGGCACATGCCCAGATTGCGGGCTAGGCAGCCGATCAATGACACTCTCATCATTGATGTTTCTATCTCTCTCTCCCCTCCTTTCTTCTCTCTGAAATCAATAAAGATATGTTTAAAAAAAAGAAAGTAAAGCAGCTCAGAGAGGCTAAGGGACTTGCCTGAGATCACTCAGTCATTGTTTGAGCATGAGCCACATTCATGTCCAAAACCTCTCAGGACAAATCCAAGACTCATCCTCTTGGCATGTTCGATGTGTCTGGAGAAGAAAAAGTGGGGGCCTTCTAAGCCGAGGTTTCATGCCCTCAGTGGAGTTAGGAGGCTGCGACAAGGAGGAATTGCCACCTTCATTTTCTATAGTGGGAGGGTCCTGCCTTCCACCAAGACTCACACAATGGGGTACCCCCAAACAGGACAGGTTTAATAAGCAAGGCTTGTATTAGTCAGCAGTAAGATAATCAGATCTCCACATCCTCCCATGAGAATCTTAAAGTTTATGTAGAGGCCTTAACTGGGTCAATCACGTATTCAGTCCAGATGGTCTCACAACGCATTGCTTTCTCAAGGCTGCATTCTTGAAAACAGCTCCAGCTGTGGGAACGGTGGGCAGAGATTGCATTCCAAAGACAGGAGAGCGGCTGAGGAGCCTCTGATGGCCCAGGTCCAGCTCCCAGGTCAACCAGCAATCACATCCTCTTGGTGACCTCCTCCAACACTGTGTTGAACCCCAAGGGATAACTAAGCTCTCTTAACCAACCTCCTCCTAACCTAGTTGCAGACAGAACCAGGGCATCCCTTCCAGTGAAGAGCTTCCCAGCTGATAGGGTGCTAGAAGCTCCTCCCCACTGCTCTGGCCACTGCTGCTCCCACCTGTTGCCAGACATCCACCAAGAGTCACTTGAAACAGGGATTGTTCTTAAGTTGTCCTTACTAGTTTAGTTCCTTTTATCAGCTTAAAAAAATGGACAAAAAATGAAAATAAAAAGAAACTTGTTGCTAAGAAAACTGCTTTAAGAATTTCAATCATGCTTTGAATGCTTTAAGAAGACCCAATAAAAAATAACTTTTAAAAGAAAGTGCTTGGAACTAGATGTGCACCATACATAAAATATTGGAGAATATATAGAAATGTTTTTAAAATTCTATAATTCTATGCTCAAACTATTTAGAAATTGCCAAAACTGGAAATTATATATAATAAATGATGAATGTGTTTGACCAAAATGATCACAGAGTCCACCCTCAAACCGACACACAAAGCAAAGATCTTGCCCTACCTTAAAGTGGTGTGTTAATATATATTTACATTTTAAGTTTAAATCATATGTTTAAGGTGTATTTTCTTTTTTAATGACTCCCCACTTTAACTTATTTTTTCAATTAACTGAATTAGCAGCCACGCTTGTTATTGGCATGTGGCTGGTGTGTCACCCTCACATCCCAAGTCTGGGCTGGGTGGTCTTCACCATAGTATCTGGCATCTAACACTGGGCAGGCACATTGTAAACCCTTAATAAATAGCTGTTAAATGAATAAATGAATAAATAAATAAATAATAAATAAATAAATAAATAAATAAATAAATAAATAAATAAGAGCTGGAAATTCAACCTCTACATTTCTCTCTTCAAAGACTTGCTCCTTCCTGGCAGCCTTCCTTACTTGGGGGAATACGGCCCATGTCCCAAACCCCCAAACTCTCTTGAGAAATAGATCTACGTTTTCTTTCTCTTTTCTACCAAAGACTTACTCAGCCACAGAGCTCCAGAGTTGATTACTTGCTCATATTGTTTACACGACCAATCACCACAAATTGAGCAGCCCAAGAAAAAAGAAGTCAAAAAACCTGATCGTATTGTTACTCGTGAGAAGAAATTCGAAATAGATAAAGAGTGGGTAAAGAGCAACATTAAGGTAAGTGTGGCAATGCATGGTATTTTTACTTTGTGCAGGTTTTTATGGCTCAGGTGAGACACACAACCCTTCGGGGAGCTGTCAGAACCAATACACAATGTGAATACCAACAAGAAAAATGTGTTCAATATATGGAGGCACATCTGAGTACAAGGGTTATCACAGATTGACTAGGATTTTATTAGGGTTCATTGAGACTCTTCTTCCTGAAGGGCCTATATTTGGCAATTGGATGGGGTTCGGAGAAGAATAAAGAAAATATATTTTATAATATATAAGTCCCTTCTTTAATAAATTTGTAATCACATGGTGAATGGACAAATTGTGGTACATCCATACAATGGAATATTATTCAGTGCTAAAAAGAAATGAGCTATCAAGCCATAGAAAGACATGGAGGAGCCTTAAATTCATATTACTAAGTTAAGGAAACCAATCTGAAAAGACTACATACTGTGTAATTTCAACTATATAGTATTTTGATCCTTGAACAAGGTGGAGATTAGGGGCACCAATGTGCCACACAGTCAAAGATCAAGTATAACTTAAGTTGGCCCCCTACATACATGGATTCCCAACTGAAGATCAAAATTACAGTTGACCCTTGAACAACATGAGTTTGAACTGCATGGGTCTACTTATATATAAATAAGTAGACCTGCACAGTTCAAATCCATGTTTAAGGGTAAACTGTATGACATTCTGGAAAAGGCAAAACTATGGAGACAGAAAAAAGATCAGTGGTTGCCAGGGGCTTGGGAAGAGACAGGAATGAATAGGTGTGGTACAGAGGACTTTTAGGGCGGTGAAAATACTCTGTATGACACTATAAGTAAATACATGTCATTAGACATTTGTCTAAACCCCTTGAAGGCACAACACCAAGAGTGAACCCTAATGGAAACTATAGATTTTGCATGATAATGATGTACCAATGTAGGTTCATTGACTGTATAAATGTACACTGCAGTGTGGATAGTAACAGTGGTGGAAACTGTGCATGTGTGGTGGAACAGGAGATATAAGGAATCTCTGTACTTTCTGTTCAATTTTGTTGGGACCTGCTCTAAAAAAATAAAGCCTATTTTTAAAAATCAATCACAAGGAAATATTTATGAAGATGGGTACTATGGAATTATAAATGAAAACTAGTCTCAAAATATTAGTCATTCAGAGTTAGTTAATAATCAGGTCTGAAGCTCAAAAAAGAGGCATGGAAGTGGGAATTAAGAAGGTGTGATAGACTTTATGCCTTCTGTAAATATCTATTGAGAATCTACTATGCCAGGGCTTCTTCTGGGTACCAGAGATACAAGAGTAAACAAAACAAAGCCCCTGTGCCCATAAAACTTATGTTTCGTTTGAGGAGACAAACAATATACAAAAATACTGTTCAGTGCTATGCCAGGTATTGGTAGGTCATGGGGGATGAGGCGGCATAAGGAGCTCTTGAGTTGTTGAGCTGAGAGAGGCAATCTCTGAAGTGGCCTTTGAGCCTAGGCATGCATGAAATGAAGGAGTGAGCCATGTAGATACCTGGTAGAAAGGCATGCTAATCAGAGCAGGCAAGGTCTCTGTCTCAAGGACAGCTGTGAATAAGTGAGAGAGGAATAAGGAATGAGCCCAAGTGCCCAGCTCAGGTAGAGCCATGTGGGTCATAGTAAGACTCTGGATTTTATCCTGAGAATGAGGTGAAACTATTGGAAAGTCTAGAGCAGAGGATAAACATCATCTGACTTATGCTCTAGAAGAATCTTTCTGGCTGCTGTTGGAGAGTAAGGTTAAGCAGCAAGAATAAAGACAGAAAGTCCAGCTGGGGGCCAGGGCATAAATTCAGGTGAGAGGTTATGGGTATCTCTACTAAGTGGTGGCAGTAGAGGTGGCAAAAAATCAGTCTTATTTGGGATATTTTTGAAGGGAGAATCAAGAGGGCTTCCTATTGAACTGGAAGTGGGGTGTGAGAGAAAGAGAAGACAAAGAATGAATCTAAGAATTTTGGCATGAGCAACTCAGTAAACATTATGTTATCATTTACTAAATTGGAGAACACAAGGAGACTAACAGAAACTAACATTTATGTAATACCATGCAGGTTATAAAGCAGTTCCACATATAATGTAAATGTAGCTTTTCCCAACAATTCCTGTGTGATGTATGGTATTATTAATTTCACTTTACAGTTGAAGAAAGTGAGACCCAGAAGAATGTACATGACTGTCTCAAGACACTGAGCCATGTTAGTCAAGGCAATGCTCATTTGCTGCTGACACATATGATTCCCAAAGCTAAGTGGCTTAATAGCCAGCTATGAGTTTCTTGCTCATGTCACATCTGATTTGAGTCCCACGGCTCTCTGAGTGGCTCTCCTAAAGAGTGGCTTTGAGGGATCTGGGAACTTTTATCATGGGTCTCTACCATCTTGTAGTTCTTTGTGTCCAGTTGCATGGACAGGAAGTGAAGCCAAGATCCAGGCTTAAATTCCATTAACCAAAATTAGTCACATGACCTCACCTAGATGCAAAAAGACTGGGAAATGTACTCCTGTTGTGTGTCCAGCAGAAAATGAAAACAGTTTGCTCTAAGAGGAGAAGCAATCAGACATCTTCAAGTGATGAAGGTAGCATCACTTGTGGCAAAAATGTAAGAGCTAGAAACTGACACTGTCAGCCAAGGTGTGGACACTCCTGGCCTCCAGAGAAGGAATGTGAAGTTCAGTCTCCCTTCATCTCTTAGGCTTGTGTGTGGAAGGGAAATCAGTTGGACCAGTCAGAACCCCTACAGGTAAAGGAATCAAGGGAGAGCGGGAGACTCTTTAGGTTGTAATAGGCAATGAATAGTGAGGATGTTGGAAGCCCCAAGAGAAGCTCTTCAGTTTTCTCATCTACCTGGCCTCACCTCCAATCCATTAATGAAACCTTCCTTGGTTTCTTGCTCCAACCAGGCTAGTGGACTCCCTGCCCTGTCCTGCCTCAAAGCTTTTACTCCTGCAGCATCTGTCCCCCAACTAATCTTATATGTTCTCCCTGTAGCCAAGAGAAAGGTTCTTACCAAGATCTCTAGGCAAAGGATCCTTCCTAATCCACCATTCATATCAGACTGCCCAAAACTTCCATGAGGAGTGGGACATTTGGTTGTTTTTTGGTTATTACAAATGGCAATAAATTTGGAGTAGTCTGCTAAGTCAGGCAGAACACTGCTGATGTGTGTACTGGTGTTTGGGCAGAACCCCAGCCAGCCAGCCCGGAGCCAGCGGCTCCACAGCAGTCAGGGAGAGTTCATGGTCGGAGAGCAGCAGAGCAAGCTCACAGACAGCAGCTGTCTCCAGCGCAGGGTCCTGCCTGTGAGGCACCGTTTTTTTCTCTAGAAGAACTGAAGGAAGGTCCAGGGTATGTGGTCCCTTCTTTCTTATCTTTTATCTCTTAGCCTCATACCCTGTGATCAAGCAAATAGTAATGAGATTTAGGCTTTTAGATATGCCATTTATTATACAGTTATGCACCACATAACAATGCAACATGTTTGTGGTGATGCTGATATAAACAAACGTACTGTGCTGCCAGTCACATAAAAGTACAACACTTACAGTTATGATAGTAGACTGTGCCATCTATGGCTGTGTATGTGCGCTCTGAGATGTTCCCACAATAATGAAATCACTAAAAGACGCTATTCCTCAGAACATACACCTGTCATTAAGTGGCATATGACTATAATCTCTCAGTGAGAGAAAATGTAAGGATTTTACTTCTGTGACAGAGATTTTGCTTTGCCCATGGGATCCTCATCATTAGGAAAATGTCATTACGTGACAAGTGAATTTGAAAGCAGAAAGCATCTTGAGAAAGTCTGACTTTCAGATGGCTTTTGAAAATAAGACCTAAAATACAAATATCCTCTTTCATCAGTGATATCTAAAAGCTTTTTACAGGCCATCAGGAACAAACCAACCAAAGATGTTCTTTCAAGGCACTTATTTGGGTTAACAAAAAGAAGAGCAGTAATTTGTAGACTAAATGCATCAGGTGGCTGGGAGCTTAAAGGTCGGAGGCAGCCTCTTTCCACTGATGAGCCCAAAGGTTGAGGGGAGGGGCTCTTCTCTCTCTGGTAACTTTGTGTAAGTCATTAACCTCCCTTAAATGGGTACAATGATAATGCCCATTTTGTAGGGTCACTGTGTTGTGGAAGTAAAGTGGTTAATGCAATGCTGGGTATGGGGATAGAGTCAGTTACAGGATCTTCTAACCTCCCATAGTGGTTTGTACCCAGATACCCATGTTCCTGGGCATTTAAAGGCTGTGCTGTAGCCCTAGCTGGTTTGGCTCAGTGATTAGAATGTTGGCCCAAGGGCTGAAGGGTCCCTGGTTCGATTCTGACCAAGGGCACATACCTCGGTTGCAGGCTCAATGCCCAGCGCTGGTCAGGGCGCATGCGGGAGGCAATCAATTGATGTGTCTGTCTCATATCGATGTTTCTCTCTCCCTCTCTCTCTCTCTGTCCCCCCCCCCCCCTTCCACACTCTCTGAAAAAGCAATGGAAAAAATATCCTCAGGTGAGGATTTTTTTAAGAAGGCTATGCCATAGAGAGAAAGCTTCCAGAGATTCCTCAAACAGCTGCATTTGTTTCTTTTATTGTCTTAGATGTTGGCATTCTACTGCAAGCTTTCTTTTTTCTTCTCCTTTATTATTTTATTTTATTTTCATCACCATTTATCCCTCTTCCACCTCCACCCATCCCCTTAACCCCCACAATCACCACACTGCTGTGCTTGTCCATGAGTTCTTTCTCTTTTTTCTCTTTTTTGCTCAATCCCTTCACCCACCCCCCAACACCATCCCCACCAGAGCTGCCTGCCTGCTCTCCATCTATGAGCCTGTCTCTATTCTCCTTGGTAGTTCAGTTTGTTCATTAAATGCCACATATGAGTGAAACCATATGGTATTTGTCTTTCTCTGACTGGCTTATTTCTCTTAGCATAATGTTCTCCAGGTCCTTTTAAAATTTTCTTCCAAGTAATATTCCATTGTGTAAATGTACCACAGCTGTTTTATCCACTCATCTACTGATGGGCACTTGGGCTGCTTGCAAATCTTGGCTATTGTAAATAACACTGCGATGAACATAGGGGTACATATATTCTTTCAAATTAGTGTTTTGGGTTTCTTTGAATAAATTCCCAGAAGTGGAATTGCTGGGTCACAGGGCAGTTCCATTTTAAGATTTTTGAGGTAACTCCATACTGCTTTCCACAGTGGCCACACCAATTTGTATTCCCACCAACACTGCACGAGGGTTCTCTTTTCTCCACAACCTCAACAACACTTGTTGTTTGTTGATTTATTGATGATAGTCATCTGACGGGTGTAAGATGATATCTCATTGTGGTTTTGTTTTCTTTGTGTTTTTTTTAAATATATCATTATTGATTTCAGAGAGAGGAAGGGAGAGGGAGACAGAGAGAAACATCAATGATGAGAGAGTCATTGATCGGCTGCCTCCTGCATACCCTTCACTGAGGACTGAGCCCACAACCCAGACATATGCCCTGACCAAGAATGGGACTGCGATATCCTGGATCATAGGTTGATGCTCAACCACTGAGCCACACCAGCCAGGCTTGTTGTGGTTTTAATTTGCATTTCTCTGATAATTAGTGATGCCGAGTATCTTTTCGTGTGTCTATCAGCCATCTGTACATCCCCTTTGCAGAAGAGTCTATTCAGGTCCTTTGCCCATTTTTTAATTGGGATCATTTGTTTGCTATTGAGTTTCATATGGTCTTTATAAATTTTGTATATTAATCCCTTATCATATGCATTGGTGAATATGTTCTCCCATTTTGTGGTTTGTCTTTTCATTTTGTTAAAGATTTCCTTTGCTGTACAAAAGCTTTGTACTTTGATGTAGTCCCATTTGTTAATTTTTTTTTGTTTCCCTTGCCCTAGGAGATATATCAGAAAAAAATATTGCTATGAGAAATGTCTGAGATTTTACTGTCTATGTTTTCTTCTAGGATCTTTATAGTTTCAAGCCTAGCATTTAAGTCCTTAATATATTTTGAGTTTATTCTTGTGTGCAGTGTAAGAAAGTGATCTAGTTTCATTTTTTTGCACATATCTGTCCAATTTTCCCAACACCATAAAGGCATGGGTTTATTTCTGGGCTCTCCATACTGTTCCATTGATCTATATTTCTGTTTTTATGCCAGTACTATGCTGTTTTGATTACTATGGCTTTGTAGTATAGTTTGATATCAGGTAGTGTGATTCCTCCAACTTCATTCTTCTTTCTCAAGGTTGCTGTTGCTATTCAGGGTCTTTCATGGTTCCACATATATTTTTGGAATATTTGTTCTAATTCTGTAAAATATATCATTAGTATATTGATAAGAATTACATTGAATCTGTAGATGGCTTTGGGTAATATGGACATTTTAATTATGTTAATTCTTCCTATCCATGAACATAGTATATGCTTCCACTTATTTGTATCTTCTTCAATTTCTTTCTTCAGTGTCTTATAATTGTTCTGAGTACAGGCCTTTTACACCCTTTGGTTAAACTTATTTCTAGGTATATTATTCTTTTTTAAGCAATTGTGAATGGGGTTGGTTTTTTTAGTTTCCCTTTCTGATAGTTCATTACTGGTGTATAAAAATGCAGCTGATTTCTGGTTATTTATTTTGTATCCTGCTACTTTACTGAATTCATTTGTCAGTTCTAGTAGTTTTCTGGTGGCTTTTTAAGGTTCTCTATATACAGTATCATGTCATCTGCAAATAATGACAGTTTTACTTTTTCCTTTCCAATTTGGATGCCTTTCTTTTCTTCTTGTCTGAATGCTGTGACTAGAACTTCCAATATTATGTTGACTAGTAGTGGTAAAAGTGGACATCCCTGTCTTTTTCATGATCTGAGGGGAATGCTTGTAGTTTTTGCCCATTGAGTATATGATATTGGCTGTGTGTTTGTTCTATATGGCCTTTATTATGTTGAGGTATGTTCCCTCTATTTCCACTTTGCTAAGAGTTTTTATCATAAATGGGTGCTGGATTCTATCAAATGCTTTTTCTGCATCTATTGATATGATCATGTGGTTTTTATCCTTCATTTTGCTTATGTGGTGTATCACATTTATGTTTTGCGGATATTGTACCAACCTTACATTCCAGAATAAATCCCACTTGATCATGGTGTATAATCTTTTTAATGTATTGCTGGATTCATTTTGCCAATATTTTGTTGAGGATTTTAGCATCTATTTTCACCAGGGATATTGGCCTATAATTTTCTCTCTTTGTTGTGTCTTTATCTGGTTTTGGAATTAGAATAATGCTGGCCTCATAAAATGAGCTTTGGAATCTTGTCTTCTCTTGAATTTTTTGGAATAGTTTGAGAAGGATAAGTGTTAGTCCTTCTTTGAATGTTTGGTAAAATTCACCTGTGTAGCCATCTAGTCCAGGGCTTTTGTTTTTTTGGGAATTTTTTTTATTAGTTTCAATTTCACTAGTTGTAATCTGTCTATTCCAATTCTCTGATTTGCCCTGATTTATTTTGGAAATTTGTATGTTTCTAGAAATTTATACAGTTCATCTAGATTGTCCAATTTTTTGGCATATAGTTTGTTCATAATATTTTTTATAATTCTTTTCATTTCTTGGTTACTTCTCTTTCATTTCTGATTTTATTTACTTGGGTCCTCTCTCTTCTTTTTTTGATGAGTCTGGTTAGAGGTTTGTCAATCTTGTTTATCTTTTCAAAGAACCAACTCTTGGCATCATTGATTTATTTTAATCCTCACTCAAGAATATTTTTTTCCATTGCTTTTCAGAGAAAGTGGAAGGGAAAGAGAAAGTGAGAGAGAGAAACATCGATGTGAGAGACACATTGATTGGTTGCTTCCCGCATGTGCTGCAACCAGGTCTGGGGATCAAGCCTACAACCATGGTACATGCCCTTGACCAGAATCATACCTAAGACCCTCATACTCTAACCACTGAGCAAACCCAGGTAGGACTCATTGATCTTTTGTATTTTTTTTAGACTCTATTTCATTTATTTCTACTCTGATCTTTATTATTTCCTTCCTTCTACTCACTCTGAGCTTTGTTTTTTGTTCTTTTTCAAGTTCCTTTATGTATAAAGTTAAATTGTTTATTTGAGCTTTTTCTTGTTTAGGCTTGTAATGCTATGAATTTCCCTCTTAGCACTACTTTCCCTGTGTCTGACAGATTTGGGGTTGTTGTGTTCTCATTTTCATTTGTTCCAAGATATCCTTTGATTTCTACCTTGATCTCATTGTTAACCCACTCATTGTTTAATAATATGTTATTTAGCTTCATGTTTTTGTGTGTTTTTCAGTTTTCTTCTTGTGGTTGGTTTCAAGTTTCGTAGTGTTATGGTCAGAGAAGATGCTTGATATGATTTCAATATTCTTAAATTTATTGAGACTTGTTTTGTGTCCTAACATGGTCTATCCTAGAAAATGTTCCATGTACACTTGAAAAGGATTTATATTCTGCTGCTTTGGGGTGAAATGCTCTGAAGATATCAATTAAGTCCATTTGATCTAGTATGTTACTTAAGGCCACCATCTCCTTGTTGATTTTCTGTCTGGAAGATTTATTCATTGATGTCAATGGGGTGTTAAAATCCCCTACTATCACTGTATTACTGTCAATCTCTCCCTTTATGTCCATCAAGATTTGCTTTACATATTTAGGTGCTCCTATTTTGGGTAGATAAATGTTTACAAGGATTATATCCTCTTGTTGGATTGCTCATTATGTATTGTCCTTCTTTGTCTCTCACTATAGTCTTGATTTTAAAGTTTATTTTGTCAGATGTAAGTATTGCTACCCTAGTTTTTTCCCCTTCCATTTGGATGAAATATCTTTTTTCATCCTTTCACTTTTAGTCTGTGTGTATCTTTCACTCTGAAGTGAGTCTCTTGAAGACAGCATATACGTGGGTCATGTTTGCTTATCCATTCAGCTGCCTTATGTCCTTTTTTAAAAAAATCTTCACCCGAGGGTATTTTTCCCATTGCTCTTCAGAGAAAGTGGGAAGGGGGGAAGAGGGGGAGAGAGAGAGAGAGAAAGATGTAAGAGAGAGACATTGATTGGCTGCCTCCTACATAAGCCTCGAGTGGGGCCAGGGATCAAGCCTTGACAGGAATTGAACCTGAGACCCTTCAGTCTGAGGGCCAACACTCTAACCATTGAACCAAACTGGCTAGGGCTACCTTATGCCTTTTGATTGGAGCATTTAAACCATTTACATTTAAAGTGATTATTGATAGGTAAGTATTTTTTGCCATTTTATTTTTTAGATATGTTCCTATGGTTTTTCTTTTTTACTTCTCTTCCTCCTCCCTCTCCTCCTCCTCCTCCTCCTCCTCCTCCTCCTCCTTCTTCTTCTTCTTCTTCTTCTAGCAGGCCCTTTAACTTTTCTTGTAATACTAGTTCAGTGGTTACAAATTCCTTTGGCTTTTTCTTGTCTAGAAAGCACTTTATTTCTCCTTCAATTTTAAATCATAGCCTTGTTGGGTAAAGTAGCCTTGGTTGTAGGTCCTTGCTTTTTATCACTTTGAATATTTCATGTCAATCCCTTCTGGCCTCAAATGTTTCTGTTGAGAAATCAGCTGACAGTCTTATGGGAGCTCCCTTGTAGATAACTGACTGCCTTTCTCTTGCAGGTTTTTAATTTTTTTTTTTTTAATATATCTTTATTGATTTCAGAGAGAGGAAAGGAGAAGGAGAGAGAGAGATAGAAACATCAATGATGAGAGAGTCATTGATCGAGCCCACAACCCAGGCATGTGCCCTGACTGGGAATCGAACCCTGCTCGCCTGGATCCTAGGTCAACGCTCAACCGCTGAGCCATGCCCGGCCAGGCTCTCTTGCAGGTTTTAAGATTCTTTCTTTGTCTTTAACTTTTTCCATTTTAATTATGATGTATCTTGGTGTGGGCCTCTTTGGATTCATCTTGTTTAGAACTCTCTGCACTTCGTGGACTTGTGTGTCTTTTTCCTTCACCAGGTTAGAGAAGTTTTCAGTCACTATTTTTTCAAATAGGTTCTCGATTCCTTGCTCTCTTTCTTCTCCTTGTGGTACCCCTATGACATGGATGTTGTTACGCATCATTTTTTCTTAAAAGTTCCTTAAACTATCCTCATTTTTTCAAATTCTTTTTCTGCTCTGATTGGTTGTTTTTTCTAGCTTGTCTTCCAAATAACTGATTTGATCTTCTGCTTCATTGAACCTAGTGTTTATTCCTTCCAGTGTATTCTTTATTTCAGATATTGTATTCTTCATTTCTGACTGGCCCTTTTTTATGGCTTCTTTGTCCTTTTCCATGTTGTTGAGCATCCTTATAATCATTACTCTGCACTCTATATCTGATAAATTGCTTACCTCCATTTCACTTAGCTTTTCTTCTGGAGAATTCTCTTGTTCTTTCATTTTGGGTCTGTTTCTTTGTCTCACCATTATGGCTACTTCTTTGTGTTTTTTCCTATGTATTAGGTAGATCTGCTACAACTCCCAGTCTTGTTATGGTGGCCTTATGTAGTAAGTGACCTGTGGGACTCAGGGGCACAGTGTCCCTGATCATCTGAGCTGGATGCTCTAAGAGTGTTCCTTGTGCCCATAAGTGGGCCTCCTGTTGTCATTGAGTCTTAATTGCTATTGGTCCATTCATGCATGGGATTGACACTCAGGCTGGCTGACAATGAGGCTCCACCCCCAACACAGTGTGAAAGCTGCTGTACAGGTGCTTATCACACAAAACAGAATTCACCTTAGCAGGGTTTGGTGCCTGCCAAGATCTCCCTGTAGATATGCTACTTGTGAAGCTTATTGGATCCTGATCTATTGTTGTCTGAAGCTGGCCACTGGGTGTACTGTTTCTGAGCCTCTTCAGAGGTACTCTGGTGCAGGCTAATGTCACATGCTGTCTGTGACTGGCCCTGGGCAACATGTTTGGAGCTATCAGCAATCCTGCAGCAAGCTTTCTTGAACAAAGGATTTTTCAATTGTTTTAAACAATAGTTTGAAAATCAATTGTTTGGCTTCTAGTTAAAGTTACATGAAATACTAGATGACCTAAAAAGCTGGCTCCAAACATCTGGGAAATTTAGATGAAATGTAAAAAGTGTTCCTTTAAATGCAGAGTAGCATGTGTAAGAACATAAGGGAAATAATACCAGAAATAGAGAAAAACTGAAAAAGCAGAAGAGTGAGAGTGTGAGCAAGTGTGGGTGAGATGGGGGCGTATGATGGGAAAGAGATGGGGAGGACAAGTGAACAATGTGTCCTGATAATCTGGGAGCTTGGGTTTTAATGCAGGATAGGAGTATGAGACAATTGAAGGATGTGCTTCCTTTTCAAGCACATATGAAATAGCTACAATGATTGATCACACACTAAGCCACAAAACAAACCCCAGCAAACACTAAAGAGTTGATATATAGACTATGTTTCTTACCCCAATGCATTTCAATTAGTGATAATAATAACATAACCAAAAGCTACTGGTATGTTGTAAATTTAAAAACACACTTGTAAATAAATTTTGTGTTAAAGAAGAAATCATATTTGAAATTTGAAAATATTTAGAATGGAATGAGAGGTAAATATCTACACTCATGAGAAACAGTTAAAACAGTATTTTGAGAGAAACATTATAGCTTTAAATGCTTATACTAAAGACGAAGGAGGAGGAAGAAGACTGAGAAGAAGAAAGATGATAACCAATGAGTTCACCATTCAATTCAAGGGGCCCTGGCTGGGTAGCTGTCGATTAGAGCATTGTCCCAATATGCCAAGGTTTCAGGTTCGATACCCAGTCAGGACACATACAAGAAGCAATCAATGAATGCATACATAAGTGGAACAACAAATTGATCAATCTCTCTCCCTTTCTCTCTCTCTCTAAAATTAATAAATAAACTAATGAATTAATTTAAAAACATTTAATTCAAGGAATTAGAAAAATTAAATAGAATAATATAGAAAACACACAGAAGGTAGAAATATATAAATATAATGATAAGAGCAGAAAATTGATACCATAGAAACCAAAGAAATAATAGAATAAACAAACCAAAAGCTGGTTTTCTAAAAAGACTAGTAAAATGGGCAAATGTTAGGGAAAAGTTGATCCAGAAAAAAAAAGAGAAAAGGTATCAATAATATAAAGAATGAAGACAAGGACATAACTACAGAGGCCGAAGAGATTTTTTAAACATTATATGAAAAATGTTTATAATAATAAATTTGAAAATTTATATAAATGAACAATTTCCCAGAAAAAAATATAATTCACTCAGATTCAAGAAAAAATAAAAACCCTGAATATTCCCCTAAAAAAGATACGTTTAAATCTTAACTCCCAGTGCCTCAGAATGTAATTTTATTTGGAAAATTGGTCTTTGAGGGTGTAATTACTTAAGATGAGGTCATATAGGAGTAGGGTGGGCCCCTAATCCAATATGACTGGTGTCCTTACAAGAAAACAGCCACCAGAAGACACAGAGGCACAGGGGGAGAAGGCCACATGAAGGTGGAGGCACAGATTGGAGTGATGCAGTACAAATCAAGGGAAAAAGGGGTCTCCAGCCATCAGCAGAAGATAGGAAAGAGGCATGGAAGAAATTCTTCCTCGGGGCCTCCCAAAGGAACCCATCCTGCTGACACCTTGATTTCAGGCTTCTGGCCTCCACAACTGTGAGAGAATAAATTTCTGTAGTTTCGAACTGCCCAGTTTGTAGTTCTTTGTTATGGCAGCTCTTGGAAACAAACAACCAATAACCACTAGAGTGACTGAAATAATAGTTTAAAATCTACATGTGCACGCATGTGAATGCACGTGTGTGTGCATACACACACACACACACACAGAGTGATCCATTTCAGTCTCCATCACATGGACAAGTAATCTGAGGCCCTGAGAGGTTTGCTGTACAGATTCCTTAGCAGCTTGGTGGTAGTAATGGGTGGGCAGGGTGGTGATGAGTGGGATGGGCATTCAGAGTAAGTGTGTAGGTTTCAAGCACTCTAGTGACAACCCCATGCTCTGAATTGGGACAGTCGGCCTCCGTGCACTTTTCACAGGCTTGTCTTTTCTTCCCAGGTGCATGAAGGTGATGTAAAATTAATTCTCTATCCCAATGAGAATGTCTTCCGAATTCTCTTTCCTGATGGATCAGGCCAGATATAGTATCCACTGAAGCACAAGGACACCTGTATTGACACATATAGCACCTAAAAAGTCTGGGGTTCAGGGCTGGGGCATGGTTTTACTAAGGCCTGTACCCTCTGTAGAGCTCTGCTTTCCAAGGGGATCCCAACTGACTGCTTGTGCCTTAACCAGCTTCCAGTTATCCATCAGGAAACCTGGCTATGCTCATCCTCAGTGCGAAAGAGAGCACATTCACATTTATCATTCTGGAAGACAGTGAAGGCAGTGAAGAAACGTGTATCCGGGCCCTTATCAACAACAACGGCCATGTCACCTTCTATGATGAAAACAGAGAAATCTGGTAAGCTTGGGTCATGAGTCCCAAACTTTTCCCCATGAAGAGCAGTGTGGTTAAGGCTAGACTCATTCATCTCTCTCTCTCTCTCTCTTTCTCTCTCTCTCTCTCACTCTCTCTCTCTCTTTGTGAATTCATTCATTTGACTCACACATAAGACAGGTCCCTGACTTCAGAGAAGGAGCACTATCCTTGTCCCACCAATGCTTTCCCCACGGCTGAAATGGCAGTCACAGACTCAGTGCAACCACTTCTATTGGCTTCATCTCCTTTACACCTCTTGAAAGTCAAACCTCATGAGAATTATTCTAGAAAAACCCAGAGCCCCTCTGTTCTGGCCTCAGAGAGGAGGGTATGGTGAGCGCTCTGGAGACATATGTATTATATTCAAAAATATAACTTCCAAATATTTCATTGTAACTGAACTTAGTTCTTAAGTTCCCATTTCTGGTAAAGGTGGAAAACTTCATCTTATCAATTCAAGGTAATTCAGTCACTTCAAAATTTTTGCCCATCTCTTTGGGGTAAGGACTCTTGTCTTTTCAGAATTTCCTGCTCCCCTTGCATTGTAAGTGGACAGGTAGTGAGAAATGCATATTATCTTGGATCAATGTTATACTTTCTTTCTCACTGATAGTCAAAGCCAAACTTTTTTCTTTTTAATTCCAAAAAAAGAAAAAGGATTTTCATACTCTAGGCCTTGGTTTTTAAGAATATTTTCTCAGCTATGGGTTTTTTCAACACCATTTCTAGCTGACTACTGTGTTCTCAGAGGTGTCTACCCTCCCTGGATGGCCCTTTGTATAAAAAATGATGTCTGAAAGGTGGAAGAAGGTACTGGATACAAGAAGCACCAAGTAGTGGAGCAAGAAACCCAATTAATTATCCCAATGGCAACTGGCTACATGCATGTCTCCCTAGTGACATTTATTTTTAGGGCAAGGGAAGACTTTGGGGAAGTCTACTTTCATTTTCTTGGTGAGAAAACTGAGGCTCAGAGAAGCTGATAAGTCATTTGCCCTGAACCATACACAAAATTACAGGCAAGAAGTCTTATCGCATTTTGACTCAGCCTGAAATTAAGCATTTTTTTTAAATTATCAAATAAGGTTTGCAAGAGAAACCACATCTTATCCCTGACTCTCAGCCCATCAAAATTCAGGGGGAAAGATGGTGCTCAGAGCTAGGTAAGGGCTGCCCCGCCTGCTCCAGATTCTGATTCTGTCAGTCTGGGGTGGGGCTGGGGGTCTGCACTCTTTAAAAGCTTCCCAGGTGGTTGTGCAGGTCAGCAGGGTGTGAGACCCCAGGCCAGCATGCCCTCCACTGAGCCTTCAAGGCTTCAGAAAGCAGCCAAAGCCCATGAGCTGGCAGCAACTGCCCACCATTCCCCTGTCTGCCAGGCATGGTCCCCCCAAAACACTGTAAGACAAATATAGGGGACCCTGAAGGAAATACTTCCAAATCATTAAAATCAACAGGAGCCACCTACGGCCCTCCCTTTGGGTCAGGAGTGGATGGCCTTTGTACTGACACCCACCCCTTTGCTGGGACGCCAGGAAAGCCTCAATCTCACAAGGAAATGGGCCCAATGTCTCGTGCTGGGAGACCACAGCAGCTAGTGGTTCAGTCTCTCTCCCCTAGAATAGCCTTGCTTCCAGGCCTTGGGCACTAGCCTCGAAGCCATTTTAGGGTCCAGGAGCCTCAAACTTCTCATCTCCCACCTCTCTCCTTGAGACCTACTGTCTTCTTGTTCTGAAGTTTTTCTGAAACAGCTAACCACTTCACCATTTATGGGTTCTCAAGAAGGGGGAAATACGCTGACAGTTTTCCCTTCTAATGCTGAGCTCTTCATCCCCTGGAGAAAAGGGGAGGCTGCCGGGGTTGAAGCGTGCTCAGTTAGGCTTGGAGTGGGCCTCGTCAACCTCTGCAAATGGCTGTGCAGCATCCTGCCCACCAGGCCACAGGCAGGGCCTCCATTCTTACCCACTCTGGCCTGGCCCCTCTGCCCACCCACCAGGCAGCCCTTGCCTTTCCCTCCTTGCTCCCCAGCTGCTCCCACAGCCAAGAACACCCTCCCCGCATAATGTCACTGTCGTTTTTCTTGTCTGTCCTTTTTGGTGCTGGAGGAGCAAGCTAGAAGGAAAAGGGAAGAGCTCCCACCCGTGATTCTCCTCAGCAGGTCCCGGCCCCTTCTGCACATGGGCCTGGTGCGCCTCTCACCTCCTTCCAGCAGCCCCTCCACACTCAGCTGTATGCAGTTGCCCAACCTTTCTGTCCTATCTCCCCCAAGGGCAATTGCATCTTATCTGGGTCATGCTCTAGTTTGGCTTAAACCAAAGCAAAGCAGCGGGCACTTCAGGCATCAGACGCCTGGATGAGAGAAGAACTGTCTCTGTGTATCCCCTACAGACACCGGTCACCTCCTAAAGGTCATTCCACAGGGCAGAATGGGCTACTCAAGCTGGTTCTCTCCCCAGGGGCAGTTTTTCTTTGGTGCTGCAAAGCACCAAAGAAAAATGTGATCCCATAGCAGAAAGGTCCCTGAGGGAATTCAGTGTTAGAACTGCAATCTCCTTGTCACAGAGAGAACAGTTTTGTGGAAAAGACCCTCCAGTCACTTGGGAACACAGAGCTGCTCAGCCAGGGCCCACTGAGCCTAATCATTGCTAGAAATTTCCACAGCTGCTCCCCAGGTCCCAGCATCACCTCCTCACCCCAATGCTGATGTTGATGGAGAGCTCCTCTGTGCATCCGGGCACTGGAAAGGATTTAGAGACAAGATGTTTTAAGGACTACATATTTCTTGAGTCTTTTTTTATTTCTGTCTCTTTGGGAAAAGTAGATGGCATAGTTGTAGTTTGCCAGTATTTAGAAACTAAACACCAGCATTGTCCCCAACCTCTAGGCCCTGGACTTGAGGAATCTCAGACCAGACCTCCCTCCAAGCTTCAGGGTTCCCTAGAGTGAGGGGCCCCAGACCTGCCTGAACTCAGGGTCCCTGGTGGTGGGTCTACACACTCTACCCCCTGAGGAGGAACCTCCAGATTCAGACATCTCTGGGTGTTCTAGATCCCACTGCCCTGAGGTAACCTTAGTCCAGAGTTGGGTACCCTCAGGCAAGGACAGACCTCTAACCCCAGGGAGCAGCGAAGGCCTGGTGAGAGAACTGTGATAGGAGCCATTGAAGGGTTAGAGCTAGAAGGATCTGCTCCCCCACAAAGTGAAAGAAAACCCCTCTCTGCCCTCTTCTCTATCAATGATAATAAGGAAATTCTAATGTTGGCCGAGTTATTGCTATGTAGAGGCATTTAATCCTCATAACAACCCTCAGAGTGAAGTACTATTACCTGCATTTTGCAGGTGAAATTGAGGCAGGGAGGCTAAGTAACTGGCCCCACCTTGCACATTGCCACCTTGCAAGAGGCAGATCTAGGCTTTGAACTTGGAGACTCTGGCCCCAGAGCCCACATTTTTAATTGCTCATGTGCATACAACCTCTCGTCTAAGTAAAGAGAAATGAGGTTGGCCAGGCTGGGACCCAGTGGTAAAGGGCTTAGGATTGTTGCACTTTTTTCAGCGGGCAATAGGAAGCAACAGAATCTAAGATTGGGAGTGACTAAGAGAAGTTCTCCTGTTGCAGGTGAACAGGCTGCCCTTGGTCAGCCTCTCCTTCTGAGCCAACCTACAAGGCCCCTGGAAAGCCCAGAGGAACCTGGGAGGTGGTCTGGGTAATCCAGACTCCCCCAAATCCTACATCCTCTGGTTAACCCAGGTCTCAGAGTCTCTTCCCTCTGTATTCAATCCTCAAGAGAAGTTGCTACCCCAATAGCACAGACTCCAGGGACAGCCTGGTGGGATTCAAAAGCAGAAGCCAGGGACAGAGGGATATGGTGGGTCTCAAATGCAAAAGAAGGATGGCTCATAGACGAGTAAGACCGGGGCTGGGGAGGGAGAAGCCCATCCACCCTTCACTCACCCAACACCTGTTTATGTGGGTGCCAGGCACAGTGCTGGGTAGCAGGAACTCATCAGGGAACCAGACAGATGTGGACCTTGCCCTGAAGGACCCCATTTTACATCTACATTTTAGTAAGGTAAAACAGGCAATAAACAAGTACAGTTGAGTCTCATTCAGGATGGTTCTGTTCTATAGTCTCCATGAACACTGAGTTAGTGAACACTGGACCATTGCTCACAGAGGAAGTGCAAGTGTATTTCACATAGAGACACAAACATGGGCAGAGCTGTGAAGCATTTGAGTCATCTGATGTGCACATTCCCAGCTGAGGCTGAACAAGGTGACTGTCTCCCAGAGGATGGGGACAGGAGGGCAGGGCACTGTGGTGCAGAAGCCTCAGTTCTGGGGCCAGGTGGAATCTACCAGGATGGGTTGCTTTTAGGATTTAAGATTACCTGTGCAAGACAGAGAGATGCATATATTTCTCCTAAGAACAACAGGCTCAGTATTCACTACATGCTCAAGCTGACCTTATAGAACCTAGCTACATATCACAAATAATAAGAATCAACTGTATGTTTTAGTAAATTATATGGAGGAAACTAACAAGGGGTGAAGATGGAGAGTGATATAGGGAACCAAGGGGGCTGGTCAGGCCAGGGTCTCTCTGAGTAAGTGACACTTAAGCTGAGACCTAAAGGATAAGCAGGAGCCAGCCGTGCAAAGCAGGTTGGGAAGTCTGTTCCAGGCAAAAGAAACAACATGGAAGAGCCCTGAGGAGGTGAAGAGCACGCAGCCCCTGGGACTGAAAGGAGAGAGTGGGAGTGAGAGGCCGGGGCACAAAACAAGGCTGCAGTCCCACACACGAGGGCTAAAGGGCCACACCTTGTCTTGGGCTTGCCATTCTGGTTGGAGCTTCTCCCACCTGCCAATACCTGTGGGAGCCTGTGACCTGTTTGTGGGCAAAGGTTGAAACAAGGGAGAGAAAGAGAGGGAGGGAGCAGGCCTGTGTCACCCCTCACCCCAGGGCCAAGTGCCCTGACTGCCTGATGGGACTTCTTGATCTAGGTTGAGCCTGAGCCAAAACTTGGGCTACTACTTTGCCAAAGGCAAACCCCAGAAGGCCTGGAATTGGTGGAACCTGGACCTCCATGTCCACGCACCCCCTGTCCAGTCTATCTCCTTAAATATCAACCGGTACATCAAGATACAAATCAGGAGCCAAGATAAGATCATCTTCTGCTTCACCCACCAAACAAAGCATATTTGCTTAAACCTGGGCACCAAGTACAAGGTAAGGTCTCAACTCCCTCTACCTCTGCCCACTTGCACGCAGGCCACAGCTGTCTTGGACGGGTCTATGCCACGGGCCCCCGGCCATGCATGACTCCAACCCATAGGAACACAAGGCCACAATATGAACATACATTATCTTGTCTGACACTCACTACAATCCTGTCAGATGGCAGGGACAGAAACAAAAGAGAAATGTGTGTTCCCAGCCTTACTGTTAGTGTCCTCTTCTCTCCTCCCAAATGTGTTCTTCTCAAAACAAATGACCACCTGGAAGTTCAAGGCTCTCTGCCTAGGCCCAGCAGGAAGTCACAAAGGACTGTTAGTTTCCTCAGGCTGCTGTGATAAATTACCACAAACTGGGGGGCTTAAAACAACAGAAGTTTATTCTCTCACAGTTCTGGAGGCTAGAAGTTTAAAATCAAGGTGCCAGCAGGGCCACGTTCCCCCAAAAGGCTCTAAGAGAGAATCCTTCCTTGTCTCTCCCAGCTCCCCGTGGTTCCCAGTATCCCTTGGCCTGTGGCAGCCTCACATCAGTCTCTGCCTCTGTCTTCACATGGCCTTCTCTCCGTGTGTCTCTGGGCATTGACCTCCCTCTCCTTTCATAAGGACACCAGACATTGGATTTAGGGCCCACCCCAAGTCTTCATCCAAGGTCTTTAAATACATCTGCAAAGCTCTATTTCCAAACGCGGTTACATTCACAGGTTACTAGGGGGTAGGACTTGTCCGTGTCTTTTGGGGGCCACAATGCAACCCACTACAACTGGCGAGTCTGGACCCTAGAGTTCTCAGTGTGAGAGGGCAAGAAGGTGGGCTGTTGAGACCCTTCCTGAGGACTGGAGTCAAGAAGAGGAATTGGCAGACCTCAGAAGGCCTGGAACTGGTGGAATCTGAACCCCTACATCCACACGCCCTGTACCATCTATCTCCTTAGCTGCCCACTGAGACCCACGTAAGACTGTTCCTGTTCCAGCTCCCCTTCCCCGTTCCACAGAAGGCTCTTTACAGACCCACCAGAGAGGCATTTGAGGCCTCTGACAGCCCGACTGCCTAGGGTGACAGATGAACATGTCTCTTGGGAAGTGAGCCAGATGGAGAAGTAGGTTGATGAAGGAAGCAGCCAAACAGCAGACTCAGGCAAAATTAAGCTGTATGAATATTATTTGAAAGGAGAGGAAGGAAAGTGGCAGGTTAGGGTGACCAGCCACCCCAGTTTGCCCAGGACTGAGGGGTTTTCCAGGACATGATACTTCAAGAGCTAAAACTGGGACAGTTCAAGCAGATCCAGACAGCTGGTCACGCTAGGTCCTTGCCTGGGAAGGCCTGCTATTTTACAAGCTAAATAATGAAGTCCCAACCTTCTTACCTACCCTGAGTCTCCCTGAGCAGCCACCTCAGTAAAGAGATGGCACATACTTATAGTCTACCCCAAGTTTTCCATTTGTGCCTGCACGGTGGTGACAAGCTAGGAGTGGCAGCTAGAATAGAGAGGGCATGAGGACCTGGGCCACTGGTCTTCGAATAACAGTGGGATTTCACTGAGAGAGGAGGGTCAGCAAAGAAAATCAATGCCTAAAAGAGTGGGTGAGTGGCTGATGTGGTCAGAGTCTAGTGCCAGTGGAGGGTGGGCCCCAAATGAAAGGAATCAGCACAGATGTGACTTACAGCAGGGTGCTCCCAGGCCAGGCAGCAGGGCACCCTGAGAACACCAGTCCCTCCACTGCCTGTGGGACACCAGGCAGGCCTCTTGCTCTTTCTGAGCCTGTTGTCATTTATAGTGACAGGGTTATTGTAAGACTTCAATAAGACGCTTTATGTGGAAACATTTCATAAGCTGGATACTTCATAGAAATAGAACACATTGGTACGATCCCTTAGTATTCTCCCACCTCCGGGAGACCCTTTGATCTGCCTTCTGAAGGTACAAACCAAGGCAGAACCAAGTACAGGTGACTTCATCCCAACAAAACCCAGACACGCTCCAGGGAGCCCTAGGTAGAAGTGGGGCTCGTCGGCAAACACTTTGGACAGTCTCCCAGCTGTGGCAGGGTCTTCATGGTAGGGGATCCATGGGGAGAAGAGGATACCCCCAGGAGGGCATAGCGTTTGGACGGCAGGTCTCAGGAGCTGGCACCCTTAGGCTGGGGTGTGGCCACTGGCATAGGCCCAGTGCATGTGTCTGGGAAGCAGCAGAAAGGTTGCCACCGGCAGGGCTAGGAGCAGAGATTTGCCCTGGCGAGTGGAGTTTCCAGGGAAGACTCGGTCCTGGCCACAGGGACCTAATCCTGGGGTGGGGGGAGCATGGTGCTGGGACAGTGTATATCCTCACCAGGCCTTCCGTGAATTCCCACAGTTCGTCACCCCAGAGATGCAGAGTGAAATGAAGAACAAAGCACTCCTGGAGGTGGAATTTAGTTCAACGGCTCGGAAGATCCAGGTCCTTCTGAGGAAAATGAGTAGGATCCTGAATTTCCTGACCATCTACGACTTGAAAAACTTCCTAGAGAACAACGAGATCTTGCTGGTGGTGGAAAACATGAGAAAATTATCTTATTTCTCGAAGAAGGCCAGTTGCCCCATTGTCCAGGGCTTCTCCAGCACCCACTGAATGTCTCCGGAAGGTGATGTCGTCAGGAGTGCCAAGGAAAACCCCAAAGTCTTGTTTTTGCCTTTTGAGATTTGTTTTGTAATTTGGGACCTGTCACAACAACTTGGTTTGACAAGAAAAGTCTTTGGGGTTCTGATGGAATCTGTGGCTGGGGACAGAAAAGACTCAAGAACCGGCCTGAACCTGACAGCGTTAGGGCAGGCTGTCTAGTAGGCAATACACGTCCACACCTGTCCTGCTTGCTCCTTCTGGTCACTTGAGTGCAGAAGTTCTTCTGCAACCTTCCTGTACTTGGGTTGACTCAGGACATAGATTGTCTCAAAGTCTAGCTCTGCCAAGTGTTGATCGTGTGACCTTGGGCAAGTAGCTTTATGCCTCAGATTCTTCATCTATAAAATGGGTCTAAATATAGTAGCTCTCACTAATCCTGACCTCATCACAAACAACCCCTCCCCCACCTCCACCAGGGCAGAGGAAAACCCAGACAGCAAACCAACACCAGCCTGCAGCAGGTCCTCCAAACCAGGAGCCAACTGAAGCCCAAAAGGATCCACACTAAACCCCCTACCAATAGCTGGGACTCTTCTGGTTACTAGTTATAGTCACCAACTAGGGTAGGTAAAGCAAAATGGGAACTGTGTAATCTGGATGGGAGACGCAATGGGTGTCTGAAAGGACAAGCGTGCAGGGCCTCCAAAGACAGGGCAACTTTCCTCATCTCGGTGACTCTCATCTTATTCTGAAGACACATTTTCTATGCACCTCAGTTAACATGAGTTGGTCTCCTGATCTCTCTCTCAAAACACCCCATGGTCTTGGATTGGTGTGATCAGGTGCAATCCAGGGTGATAAGGGAGGTGGGTTATGTCTTGTACACAAGGCTCCTCATTGATGCCTGAGCGTGGGGAGGGGTGGCAGTTTCTAGAACAGGGGACTCAGGAGCTGGGCAGTGTGCCTTTTAAATCCCTGACCACAGCAAACTTCCCAGGGTGATCTCAGCTGCAGCCTAAACCAACACAGGAAACCCCTCCTCTCAGTCAGCCATTCCCTGCCATGAACAGTAACAGCCAAGCCCCATCTCTGTGCCCTGCTCTCCTGACCTCGCACTGCCTGCCTCCATGTCTCGTCATCACCAGACATGAAGCTGCGCAGCTGAGCTGGGAGTAGGGTGCAAGGGCCAGCAGGCGTTACAGACACATCCACTACTTGACTCGCACCTTGTTGGTGAATAGTATCATCAGCTAAAACTAGAGTTACTACCATAAGTGATACAGACGGCCACTGTAGAAGTGTAGCTTTGCAGGCCACCCCCAACATGTTCGTGTGCCTTGTCAGTGCTGTCCTTCCACTCGGTAGGCAGAGAAGCCTCTTTCCTCACTGGGCACTAGAGACAAAGCACTGGAGTCGCACCGGGCAACAAGCAAGTCCTTCCAAGCTTGCAGCCATGTCTCCATGCCAGCCCAGATGTTTCTGCTGGGACTGAAGGCATGGACTTGAAGGCATGAGCACCCTGAAGTCAGACAGCCCTGGTTTGCAGTCTTGGAACCACTCTTTGCTGGCTGTGGGACATTGGGCAAGGTAGTGAGCCCCTCTATGACTCCGTTGCTTGTCTGAAATAGGAGGAATTATGAAGATTAAAGGAAAAGGCACCGGTAAAACACTAGTGCTTAATAGATGTGGCTCTTAATGTTATCAACCAGACCCTCTCCTTAGTCGTCTTCCTCTCACAAAACTGAACACAGGATTCCATTTGTACAGAGGCTGTAAACAGCCTCACAGAGGCATTTTGTTTGCTCAGTCCCATTTTAGAATATTTTGTTGCCAACATTATGATGGGAGATTTCCAGCCGCTCTTGTAACTGCTGCCCTGTGCCAGTGTTATCAAAGGCTGGAACCCCAGAAACTGTCTCAGTTCTGGACGCAGAAGTCCACAATCATGG
Source organism: Miniopterus natalensis (assembly GCF_054644295.1). Classification (NCBI taxonomy): domain Eukaryota; kingdom Metazoa; phylum Chordata; class Mammalia; order Chiroptera; family Miniopteridae; genus Miniopterus; species Miniopterus natalensis. Next base: position 74,174,057 of record NC_142082.1, on the reverse strand, counting down.
GCTTCCTTCTGAAGGTGCAAGGAAAGGATGTGTTGTTCCAGGCCTTCCTCCCAGCTTCTGGTAGTCTCTTGACTCGTGGCAGCATAAGTATGATCTTCACATGAAGTTCTCCCTGTGTGTCTTTGTCAAATTTTCCCTTTTTATATGGACACCAATCATAAAGGATGAGAGGCCCACCCTACTCCAGTGTGCCTCGTCTTCACTAGTAATTACATCTGCAACAACCCTATTTCCAATTAAGGTCACAGTCTGTGGTGCTGTGGGTTAGAACCGCAACATATGAAGTTAGGGGATACAATTCAACCCTAACACCCTGTCTGCCTCATACCCCAGCCCCTCCCAGGCCCTCAACTTCCTTAGGGGACAAATTCTCTCACTATTTTATCTTTAGTGGCTTGGCAGGAAAAGGTGCTTCTCCTACAAATGGAAATGAACTAAGTTGGGCTGTTTATCAATACTAACCTGCTCAGCTACACACAAGGGTTTCCTGATGGGTATCTTCATCAGTGAATGCCCCAGGGCAAATGGAGTCTCATCCAGTGCCTACAGAATTACTAATTAATTCAGTAATGAATTGTGCCATGCAATAAATATACACTGTGCTGAAACTCCAAAGAGAGAACAGGTTGTCTGCCCTCAGGGGGATCACAGAGTGGAGATCAGAAACACAAGCAACAGCAAAAGGTGAAATTATTGCTTTGTGAAGGAGCACAGTGGAAGCAGAAGAGTTACCTGGGGGAGAGGGCAGGGGTCACAGAAAGCCTCTCTGAAGACATGGCCTTTGAGCCAGAGCTAAAGAATGATAAGGAGTGGGGGTGGGACATGCTGGGAGTCCCTAGGAGAGGCAAGGGTCTATGCAGAAACACACACAGAAAGCATTTAGGGCAGACACAAAAGTTAGGGTATTTGGAGACATGTTGGAGAGCATCTTCTTCTGGCTGCACAACCCCAGGCCCCCTTCCTTTATGGGGAAAAACAACATGAGTATTTATTCGTGGGCAGCAGTGCCCACTTGCCAGGACAGAAACTAAAGAAGGCTGTATCAGTCAGGGGCCAGTCAGGACACAGAAACCACATCAGTAATTTCAACAGGGAAAATGTAACAAAATTTAGCAAGTTAATACTAAAAGGGAACTTAAAGGGAACACTAGAAGAACAAATGAAAAGCAGTGTTCACCCTCCCTCCTTACCTCTCTAGAATGTACCCAAGAAGGGAACTAAGAACATGAAAAAGCTAGATTCATGCCTTGCTGGGAAGATGTGACTGCAGCCCCTGGCTGGTGGGGAAGTTCACAGGGTGCCAGGGATCTGGAGCCGGTGCCCAGGATGTGGCCACAAGGTTGTAGAAGCTGCTTCACAAAAAGCTTTCTGCCAGGGTGCCAGGAAAACTCACTAGAGAATGTATACCACCAGACCTCCCATACTCTGCTGACAGCCCAAATAGAGGGAAAAACAGACACAACAGAAAGAGATCCCTGCCCCCTATGCCTCGCAGTGTACCTCCAGCACCCAACAAAGCCTAATATTGCACCAGCTGGCAGAGATGTGTTCAGGTCCCAGCTCCAGAATCTCAAAGCAAGGCAAAAAGGGTGGATTTGGAGCAGATAGGCAATAAACCAAAACTTGGCCAAGATGAAAGCAGTTGACTGATGTCCACTGTCCAGGACTCTGCCACAGCAGTGAAGACTGGACCAACCCTTTCTGCTTTGAAAAAAAAAAAAAAAGCATCTGCGATGTTTCCTTTTCTTACCCCTCTGCTCTTCCAGCACCAGTCTGTTCCTCAAGCCCTCATTTCCTTCCAATAAAGCCATTCCTGCTCATATTAGAAATTATGTCCTCTGTTGCTTGCACTCAAGGACTCTGACAGACACAGAGGATGAGTAGTGAGTGGACACAGATGGGCAGGGGCTGATTGAGACAGCCTCATGTGCCATAGGAGTTAAAGTTTTATATTCTGGAGAAAGAGGAGGAAGAGAATTAATAAGACTGGGCTCTTGTAGTAAAGATATTTCAATATTCCAAACAAGGATATTGAAAACAAGGGCCTTGGTGAGGGCAATTGCATTGGAAATAGAGAAGGGGAGGGGATAAAGGGCTATGTAAGATAGAAAATAGGCAGGACTTGGTAGCAATGGAGTGGGGTAGGGAAGGCTACATGACTTGGGCAACAGAGTGGATTCTTTCATTCATTCAACAAATACTTACTGAGCACCTACTAAAGGCACTGTTCTAGGTGCTAGGTATACAGCAATAAATAAAACAGCTCCCATCCATGCAGTTTACAATCTGGGTTGGGAAAGACAGACAAAAAAACAAATAAGCAAAATATCTCATGTGCTGTCTGAAGACAAGTAAGCCAGGTAAGGGGAATAAAGTCTAGGAATTGGGAGTCCCTAAAGTATATGTACAGCAGGGTTTGCACTGGCAAAGTATTTGTTGTGGGAGGCTGTCCTGTGCACTGTAAGATATTTAGCAGTTGTAGTTGACATCTACCAAGTAGGAGCCAGTAATTTCCCCACATACATCAGCCATGGAAACTAAAAACGTCTTCAAACAATGCCAAATGGATTAACCTGAGATACCAAGATGGTGGTAGTTTGAGTGGAAGCTACATTGATACTCTCCCAGGACCAAACTGGAATTACAACTAAAATATAGAAAAACCAGCCTGAATAATCAACTGAAGACTAGTTGGACAGCACCCTCATAACCAAGGACAAAAAACGTAGACCGCAAAGAAACTGGTAGGAAGTGCAAAGGCGTGAAAGGGCTGGCTGGGCTCCCACAGCAACTGAAGGTCTGGGAGGATATCTCAGCTGTGGGGGGGTTCCCACTGAGAATTCTGGGGTCTAAACCCTAAGCTGGGCACCCCAGCCCAGAGCACCAGAACTAAGAAAGGTGCCCACATAATATCTGGCTGTGAAAAGCAGCCAGGTTTCTGTCTGCCAGGAAGAGACGACTAGAAAAGCAGTCAGCCTCTTAAAGGGCCAACACACAAAATTTCATGTGTAGCCACTCACCTTGGGTTCTGGAGGAGGGAGGGCAGAGTGGACTACAGCTGTGTGAGGAGAATATAGGGATGCTGGCTCTGGGGATAGAGCTCAGAGGACAGCCATCAGGATTCCTGTACTGAGTCATTCCCCCATACCAGAGAGGACATCTTTCTCAGGCAGACTTTTGCCAGCCAGGCTTTGTCTTGGTGGGGGAGAAGCAAGTGCCCCACCCATTGGAAAACCAGTCACCCCACCCTGTGGAGTTATACACCTTGCTGTGGTCTACAGCCTGAGGCTCATTAAGAAACTCAGATTAATCAGCCTGCAGGCAAAGGCAGCTAACTGGGTGCTCTGAGTCTTTGCCTGATCTGCTTCTGGACCCAGGGCTTGGAAAAGCACACTTTGGTGTGCATCTTGGTCCTGTCCCAAACGATACAGACCCAGCAGAGGTAACCACAAGCCATGGGTTGTTGATAGCTCCAAAAAGGGTACTCAAGACTAGTCACAAACAGTGTCTGACATTGGCCTGCACCAGAGACCCTCCAAAAAGACTGGGAGTCCTAGCAGATCTATCTAATACATAGAAACAAGCCCAAATAGGCAGCCAAAATGGGGAGACAAAAAAAAAAAAAAAAAAAAAGCCCCAAATGAGAGAACAAAAGAATTCTCCAGAAGAAGAGATAAATAATCTATCAGATATACTGACTGTAAGGATGCTCAACAGCATGAAAAAAAGATATGGAAACTATGAAGGAAATTAAGAATGACATAGCAGAAATAAAGAATACATTAGAAGGCATAAACAGCACATTAGAGGAGGCTAAGGAATGGATCAGTGAATTAGAAGACAGGGCAGAAAAAAAAAAAAATCAATCAAAGATCCAAAAAGAAATAACAATTAAAAAACAGGAGGGGTCCATGAATTCCGTTTGGAGGTATCTTTGAGCTCGCTTAAACACCATGAGCAAAGCTCACCCTCCTGAGTTAAAAAAATTTATGGACAAGAAGTTATCACTGAAATTAAATGGTGGCAGGCATGTCCAAGGAATATTGCAGGGATTTGATCCCTTTATGATTCTTGTGATAGATGAATATGTGGAAATGGCAACCAGTGGCAACAGAACAATATTGAAATGGTGGTAATATGAGAAAATAGTATCATCATGTTAGAAGCCTTGGAACGAGTATAAAGAATGGCTGTACTCACCAGAAATGAACTGCTTCCTCATGTCCCCTCTCCATGCAGTACCTGTTTTAACACAATATAAAAATCCAGTCCTGTCCATTTTGACACTGAACTTTTGTTAAATAAACTTTTGTATTGATCAAAAAACAAACAACCCCCCAAAAAAAAGAACAGGAGGACAGTCTAAGGGGGCTGTGGGACATCACAAAACATAACAATATTCTCATCATAGGAATGACAGAAGGGGAAGAGAGTAAGCAAGGGATAGAGAATCTATTTGAAGAAATAATGGCAGAAAGCTTCCCTAACTTTGTGAAGGAAAAAGTCACACAAGTTTAGGAGGCACAGAGAATCCCAAGCAAGAAGAATCCAAAGAGGCCCATGCCCAGATACATCATAATTAAAAGGCCAAAAATTCAAGAAAAAGAGAGAACCTTAAAGGTAGCAAGAGAAAAGCAATCTGTTACCTACAAAGGAGCTCTCATAAGGCTGTCAGTTGATTTTTCATCAGAAACTCTACAGGCCAGAAGGGAATGGCATGAAGTATTCAACGTAATGCAAAGCAAACACTACTCTATCCTGCAAGGCTATTATTCAAAATAGATGGTGAAATAAAGGGCTTCCCAGACCAAAAAAGGCAAAAGGAGTTTATCACCGCTAAACCAGCACTGCAAGAAATGTTAAAGGGACTGCTGTAATAAGTAGTAGAAATAGAGAGAGAAATATAGGCATAAAGAACTAAAATAGCAATAGATAAGTACCTATCAATAACCTTAAATGTAAATGGATTAAATGCTCCAATCAAAAGACATAGGATAGCTGAATGAATAAGAAAGCATGGCCCAAATATATGCTGTTGACAAGAGACCCATCTTAGAACAAAAGACTCGCACAGGCTGAGAGTGAAGGGATGGAAAAAAATTTTCCATGCAATGAAACTGAAAAAAAGAGCTAGGGTAGCAATACTCATATCTGACAAAATAGACTTCAAAACAAAGGCCATAATGAGAGATAAGAAAGGTAAAGGTCACTACATAATACTAAAGGGATTGATCAAACAAGAGGATATAACCCTGATGAACATATATGCACCCAATGTAGGAGCACCTAAATTTATAAAATAACTTCTGAAGAACTTTAAGGGAAAGATCGACAGCAATATAGTCATATTAGAGGACTTTCCACTGACATCACTGGATAGATCTTCAGGACAAAAAAATCAACACAGTAACAGTGACCATACATGACACACTAGATGAGATGGATTTAATTGACATTTACAGAACATTTCACCCCAAAACTGCAGAATATACATTCTTCTCAATACACAAGGGACACTCTCAAAGACAGACCACATGTTAGGACACAAAGTAAGTCTCTACAAGTTCAAGAAGATTGAAATCACCCTCTTGGATCACAATGGCATGAAACTAGAAATCAGTAACAATAAAAACACTCAAAAACATGGAGGATAAATGGCATGTTACTAAACAATGAACGGGTTAACAAGGAGATCAAGGAAGAAATTTAAAAATAGCTGGGAACAAGTGAATATGAACACACAACCCAAAATCTATGGGACACAGCAAAAGCAGTCCTGAGAAGAAAGTTCATAGCACTGCAGGCCTACCTGAAAAAAAATGAAAAACTTTTAATAAACTATCTAACCCTAAAACTTAAAGACTTAGAGAACAACAAGAAGAGCCCAGAGTGAGTAGAAGGAGGGAAATAAAGATCAGAGTGGAAATAAATGACACAGAGACTAAAAAACAATATAAAAATCAAAAATCAATGAATCCAAGAGCTGGTTCTTTGAAAAGATAAACAAGATTGATGAACCTTTAACCACACTCATCAAGAAACAAAGAGAGAGGAGCCAAATAAACAAAATCAGAAACAAAAGAGGTGAAGTACCAACTGACACCACAGAAATATAAAGGATTGTAAGAAAATACTATGAACAACTATATGCCAACAAGCTGGACAACCTGGACAAAATGGACAAATTCCTAGGAAAATACAATCTTCTAAAGTTGAGTCAGGCAGAATCAGAGAACCTGAATGGGCCAATAACAGCTGATGAAATTGAAGCAGTAATAGAAAAACTCCTAGCACACAAAAGCCCTGTTCCAGACAGCTTCGCATGTCTGGGATGTTTTGCCAAGCATACAAAGAACTACACCTATCCTCCTCAAACTATTCCAAAAAATCCAAGAGGAAGGAATACTTCCAAACTCTTTTTATGAGACCAGCATTATCCTAATCCCCAAACCAGATAAAGACACTATAAAGAAAGAGAATTACAGGCCAATATCCCTGATGAGCATAGATGCTAAATTCCTCAACAGCATATTTGCAAATCCGATCCAGCAATATATTAAAAAGATCATGCATCATGACCAAGTGGGATTTATTCCAGGAATACAAGGCTGGTACAATATTCACAAATCAATAAATATGACACATTACATGAACAAACTGAAAAACAAAAATCACATGATCATATCAACAGATGCAGAAAAAGCATTTGACGAAATCCAAGAGCCATTTTTGATAAACACCCTCAGCAAAGTGGGAATAAAGGGTTCACACCTCAATAAAATAGAGGCCATTTATGACAAACCTACAGCCAACATCATACTCAATGAGCAAAAATTAAACCTATTTCCCCTAATAACGGGAACAAGAAAGAGATATCACCACTGTTATTCAACATAGTACTGGAAGTCCTAGCCACAGCAATCAGGAAAGAAGAAAACATAAAAGGCATACAAATTGGAAAGGAGGAAGTAAAACTGTCATTATTTGCAAATGGCATGATATTGTACATAGAAAATCCTAAAGACTCCACCAAAATCTACTAAGTTTAATAAATGAATTTGGCAATGTAGCAGGTTACAAAAGTAACACCCAGAAATCGATGGCATGTCTATACACCAATAATGATCTCTCAGAAAGAGAAACTAAAATAACAATCCTATTTACCATTGCAACAAAAAAATTAAGATACTTAGAAATAAAATTAACCAAGGAGGTAAAGGATCTGAGAAAACTACAGGCATTGAAAATGAGATAGAGGAAGATATAAACAAGTAGAAGAATATACCGTGTTCATGGATTGGTAGAATTAACATCATTAAAATATCCATACTACCCAAAGCAATCTATAGATTCAATGCAATCCCTATTAAATACGAATGGCATACCTGACAGATTTAGAACAAATACTCCATAAATTCATATGGAACCAAAAAACATCCCTAATAGCCACGGCAATCTTGAGAAAGAAGAACAAAGTTGGAGGGATCACAATACCAGATATCAAGTTATACTACAAAGCCACTGCAATTGAAACAGCCTGGTACTGGCACAAGAACAGATATAGGTCAGTGGAACAGAACAGAGAACCCAGAAATCAACCATGCCATTACGCTCAATTAATATTTGACAAAGGAGGCAAGAACATACAAGACAGTCTCTTCAATAAATGGTGTTGGGAAAATTGGACAGGTACATGCAAAAAAATGAAACTAGACCACCAATTTACACTATGTAAAGAATAAACTCAAAATGGACAAAAGACTTAAATGTACAAGTGTTGGAGAGGATATGGAGCAAAGGGTACCCTAGTACACTGCTGGTGGGAATGCAGACTGGTGCAGCCACTATGAAAAGCAATATGGAGTTTCCTCAAAAGGTTAAAAATTGACCTGCCATTTGACCCAGTGATCCCACTTCTAGGAATATATTCTAAGAATCTCGAAACACCAATTATGAAAGAATATATGCACCTGTATGTTCATAGCAGCACAATTTACAATAGCTAAGATCTGGAAACAGCCCAAGTGCCCATCAGTAGATGAGTGGATAAAAGTGCTGTGGTACATCTACACACATGGAATACTATGCAGCTGTGAAAAAGAAGGATCTCTTATCCTTTGGGACAGTATGGATGGAACTGGAGAATATTATGCTAAGGGAAATAAGTCAGAGAAAGACAAGTATTACATGATCTCACTCATATGTGGACTATAACAAATAAAATAAACTGATGAACAAAATAGATCCAGAGACATAGAAGCATGGAACAGACTGGGGAATTTCAGAGGGAAGCTGAGGGTGCAGGAGTGGAAGGGGAGAGATGAACCAAAGAACTTATATGCTTATATGCATAACCCATGGACACAGACAATAGTATGGAGACTCCTGGGGGTGGGGTGGATGTGGCGTGGAGATAATGGGGGGAATAAACGGGGGACATCTATACTTTCAACAATAAATTTTTAAAAAAACAAAAAATTACAATGGAAATGTCCCATGGGAGGGGAGAGGGAAGGTCATCCCTTTTTGAGAACTACTGCTGTAGATCAGTTTGGGGTTTATGGTGCAGTATATGTATATCTTCGCAAATGTTTCACGTACTTGAAAAGTATGTATTCTATTGTTAGGTATTCTGAATTTAATAAGGAAAGTGAGGCACATCATTCTATAACTAGGCTACACTTAAAAATAAAGTCAGTGCCATGAAAACAAGCAAGCAAAACCTTAAGAGTTGTCTAAATTAAACGGTACTAAAGAGACACAATCACCAAATAAAATGTATGAGCCTGGCTAAGAAGCTATGACACATTTAGGGGGACAAGTGAGGAAACTAAGATATGGGCTACCTACCTATTAGATATTACTAATTTTTTTTTTAGGTATAATAATGGTATTAAAGTTACGTAGGAGAATGTCCTGTGTTTGGAGATGCTGAAATATTTTAGGATAAAATGTCATAATGTCTTCAACTTACTTTCAAATCATTTACATGTATATGTGTATACACTGATAATTAAAACCCACGTGGTTAAAAATGTGAGAGAAAGTTCAATCTTGTAAGAAAAATTATTTTAGAATATACATGGAAAAATCCACTGCTATATTTCATAGCAGTTTGCCTTTCAGGGTTCATTTATTAAAGACTTTCGTAGTTTACGTTAAAATTTCAAACACTACAGAAATGTCTAATAGTGAACACTTTTTACAATCAGAAATTGTTTTTAAAACCCTTTATTTCCAAAAAGGAAAATATATATTCATCGGATCGTGATTTAATAGATGCCACAATTTCAAGTTTCCAGGGGTTGGGTACTGAGAAAGAGCAGACGGACACACTGGTGGAAGCGGCGCCAGGAGAAGAATGCTCCAGAACGGAAGCAAGAAGTTAGTTCCTCTTTCTGAGTAAGGTTTTCTCGCCAATGTCCCAAAGTTCCTTTAAGGAATGGCCCCAGTGACAAACTAAGGTTGACTATTCTTTCTCACTTATTAGGTGGTAGCAGAAGAGAACTTAAAGATATGGAGTTGTTAAAGTAGGGAAAATACAAATTTGTTTTTATTGCTACTTCACTACTACTAAATTTCAACACAACCATTTGAGCTGACAGTACTCAGGAAATTGGCAGTTTTGTAAACAGAGAAAAATTTACAATCTTTCAACTAATAAAGCATTAAGATGCTTCAGAAATGTCTTTCCACAATAATCATCTTGCCAAAAGAATCCACACAGTGCAAGTATAACTGGGGAAGTCGGGATAAGATTGGCGGCATGCACCAATGTCAATACCCTGCTTGTGACGTAGTTTTGCAAGATGTTACCGTTGGGATCTCTCTCTATTATTTCTTACAACTGCATATGAATCCACAAGTTAGCACAATAAAATTTCAATTAAAAATTTTTTAAAAAGAATCCACACACAGACATGTTAGGAAGCAAAAATCTTTATTTTTTTAAAAAATTCACATTTCTTAAAAACAGCAATTTCTAGCCAAATAACATAAAGCCTTTTAAATTATTTGAAAGTATATACACTCTTTGTATAAGTAAACACTTGAAACTGTACAGATTTAAACAAATATTCATTTAGCAGACAAATTGGACCACCGTCACCTACTCAGCACTCTGTAAGGTGTTTGAGTGTTTCCGAAATAAAATATCCACACAAGAACAAGTGCTGTCAAATATTTTTATCCTTAAGAACACACTCTGCTTTGTACATCAAATTACATCAATCACAGTATAGTACAATAATCATGTCCTCATTTCTTTGGAAAGGTTTTTAAAAATCAAATATACATATAATACACAAAACTGGGTATTTTACAGTTTATTTCATTAAACATGTATTTTAAAGAGTAAGTGGAAGTAAGTACAATCTTCCTATTTCATTCATTTCATGTCAAAGAATATGGGCCTTCCTTACCTTTCACCTTCCCAAAATATGGAGTATTAAGCTCTATCAAACAACATCCATCACCAATTTAAACTGAGTTGAAAAAACAAGTGACCTGTTTAAAATGACAGACATGTAATCTATCTACACACTGAAGGCGTCTGCGTTAAGGGTCTGAGAAATGCTGCAGTCACGCAGAATGAGGTCTGCTGGCTACATTCCAGAACACTCGTCAGTGTTCCAGCTCCAGGCTAGTGTTTGTATACTCAAAATTCCTTTCGATCCAAAAAGCAGGCTACATTCACTAGGATATCAGAGGCAAAACCAACCCAATCAGAAAATAGGTATTTGTTGGGAAATTCATAGAAGTGCATTATTTAATTGATGGTCCCTGATACGTGTGGTAGGTGGTAAGGGGCAGGCCATCTTCACCCAACTTGTCTCTGTTAGTAAAATGCATTCGCTGTAGCAGGCACATGGCACAGCCACCGAATATAACGAACTACTGAAACTGAAGGCAGTGTACAGAAGGCTGGTAACCCTGGCTTTCATGCAAGGTACGCGATTCATCAGGTTTCCTTCTCTCCTTTGTGTGCTGGAGTTAATACACCTTAAAGGTCCTTCCCAATCACAAACACGGAGTGTTGTATTATGAAGATTCTTACTAAAGATGCTGCACATGGGGAGGCTGCAACTCCCTGCCCTTGAACGTCTGTACTTAAGCAGTTCAAGGAGTATAGATACTGGGACCTTACATGAGGTCCTTGACTCTTGAAACTAACTCACATAAAAAACACAAGAAAAGGGGGGTGGGAGGAGGTAGGAAAGGGCAAAGGGGGGATAGATGGTGGCAGAAAGAGACCTGACTTTGGGTGGTTGAGCCCACGATGCAGTGTGCAGAAGGTATGTTATAGAGTTGTACACTTAAAACCTGTATGATTTTATTAATCAATGTCACCCCAATAAATTCAATAATAACTTTTTTTTAAAAAAACATAGGAAGATAACACCCTGAATTCCCAGGAAAGCAGAATGTGTTCTCAGAAGCATCCAACCTACTCCAAACTAATCTTCAAAGTGATAGGAGAAACATACTGAATGTAGAAATAACATTTCTGAAAGTAAAAAAAAAAAAAAGTCACTATGGAATGCTCAGTGGTTAAAAGTATTGCAGTGTTTCATGCTTTAACAAACCTTACTCTCAGAAGCTTTCTAATTAGCAGTATTTCCATAAAGTTCTTCTCTGCACTACCTATTGCAACCTATTCTCATTGCACATCTTTTGCTAAGAACCATCTCACTGCATGCCCACCATAGTTACCTCTTAAAAACTAACATTTCTTGAGACCATTTAAATGAGGCAGTTACCGCTGCTCACAGATTAATCTTTGGCATTTTGATGTTTTTAAAAGGGAAACACCAATTTTTTTAACACTCTGCTTGTATTTCATTCTGTAGTCAGCAATAAGTAAGTAGCACGCTGTGTGGTTCTCGGGAACGTTCCCACATACAGTTCCTCAGGTGTCCCGCAGGCGGCATGACTCCTCAGCTGCTCCTACCGGACAGACCATTTACAAGCACGGCTGGACTGGCCTGGTTATTTGGAAACTGATAGCAAGAGGTTCAGCTGAAAAGCAAAGTGAAAGGTGTCATTAGTTCTGCTGTGATGTAAGAAAAGTTGTCCAGATCCTCAAAAACAGAATAAGAGGAAAAGTCTAAAGTGGACACAATGCTGGTCTGATTTCTGAAGCTGCCACTGGGCACTGCGTTTTGTGGAGGCCCATGGGGAGTTACACTCCATTATCTAATCCAGACCCTCAACTCATTCAGAATCCAACAGGGACGACAGAAAAAACTACATACCAGCACTGAAAAGGGGAAGAAATACATCTAAATAATCAACCTCACCTTTTTCTATGCAGTGTGCGCGTTGAGAAGCGTTGTATGTAAGAGAAATTCTTTAAATGACCAAATGACTCTCAAAAGTGTAAGAACAGGCAAGACAAGTGAATTTCAGCTCACAAGTTTACTCTTATTGAACCCAGGAGCGCCCTGTCTGCTCTGTAAAGGAGGGGGTGACACAGAGCCAGCCAGAAAACCAGAGAAATCCACCCTGGTGACAAAGGGGAAATGGCAGGCAGCCTACATACTGCAAACTGTCAGCCAGGCCCTAGCAAGACTTGCAGTTAAATGAACATGGCAGTGAACCCTTCTATAAAGTACAAACTATTTTGGAACGAGAATTCCTCTTCTTAGGAAATACACTGTAATAAACCCAAAATAATCACCTAGCCCTGGCCGATGTGGCTCAAGTTGGTTGAAGCTTTGTCCCATGCACTGGAAGGTCACAGGTTGGATTCCTGGTTAGGACACATACCTAGGTTGCATGTTCGATATCTAGTCAGGGAGTGAACGGGAGGCAACCCATCGATATTTCTCTCTCACATCAATCTTTCTCTCTCTCTCACATTAATGCTTCTCTCTCTCTCCCTTCCTCTCTCTAAAATCAATATATTAAAAAAATAATAACCTCATAACCTCTTTTAGCAATTTATACTTCCATTGAAAGGAACAAAAAATCATCTCTGTGTTTCTCTTGGCCAAAATACAAAACATGGATCTAATCATGAGAAAAAAGACAACTTCAAATTGAGGGACATTCTACAAAACAACTGGCCTGTAATGGTAAAGAAAGGCGAAAAAGATGCAGAACTGCTCCAGATTAAAAGGAACTAATGAGCTTGATACAACAGCAACACTTGGCCTGGATCCTGGATGCTACTGGGACAACTGAGAAAATCTGAATATAAACTGTGGATTAGATAATAGTATCAATGTTACATTTTCTGTTTTGATCATTGTGCGAGGGTAGAGTGAGAGAATTCCTCATTCTTAGGAAATACACTGAAATATTTCTAAGTAAAGGAACACAGTGTCTCCCAACTTCCTCTTAAATGACTTAAAAGTCGGGAGGGAGAAGAAAGGAGAAAACAACCATGATAAAGCAAATGGGGCAAACTGAACAACTGGGTAAAGTTCCTTATTACCATCTTGCATTTCTCTGTAAATGTGAAATTATAACAAAATTAAGTTGAAAAAATATTTGTACAGATGCTCCTCAACTTATGATGGGGTTACGTCTTGATAAACCCACTCTAAGTTGAAAATATTGTTAAGTCGAAAATGCACTTGATACACCTAACCTACCAAACATCACAGATTAGCCTAGCCTTTAACGTGCTCAGAACGCTTACATTAGCCTACAGCTGGGCAAACTCATCTAACTCAATGACATACAGCAGAATATCGGTTGTTTACCCTTGTAATCTGGGAGCTGTGGCTCGCTGCCCCTGACCAGCATCATGAGAGAGTATTGTACTACATTTTGCGAGCCCAGGAAAAGGTCAGAATTCGAAATTCCAAGTGTAGTTTCTACTGAGTGCATATCACTTTCACACTATCATAAAGTCAAAAAATCATCGTAAGTCAAGGACGATCTGCAATGCCATACAATGGATGTTAAGAAAATAGGTCACTGGAAGGAGACTTGACTTGGGGTGGTAAAAACACAGTACAATATACAGTTGATGTGTTTAGAATTGTACCCCCGAAATCTATATAATTTTATTAACCAATGTCACTCCAATAAATTCAATTTTTTAAAAAAGGAAATGGGTCACAAATATTCAATTTCCAGGGAAATTTAAAATGGGACAGAAAGTGAGAGCAAACCAGAGGGTTCCCTCTTGGAACAATCCCTAGCATGGAAATACAAGGTTCTGGTTTCTATCATGCAGCTCTTGCCAAGTGATTCAACCTCTCAAGGCCACAGCTTCTTCATTAGTAAAATAGGGCAAATATAGGAAGGTCACGTGAAGATTAAATGAGGTGATACACGTCAAATGCTTAGAACAGTACTTGGCAGCAGGCAATAACATCGGCTATTACTACTATTATCTAGAAAATGTTAACAGTTCTGAAAGAGAATCAAGGCAGAGAGAAAATGATGGTATCTACTACTGTTTTTCAAACTGTAGGTTGCAACCCACTAGTAAATCATGAAAATAATTTAGTGGTTCAAAAGAATAGGGGAACAGAAAGACGCAAAGCAAAGCAACTGAGTTGCTCATATGCAAGCCTTTTAAGTTACAGATATATACACACATACACTAAAACATGTACCTCGCCAGCAGGAGTCAAGTGGGAGCTCAGGAACTCTGTGTTCTCAGTAAGCCCCCCCCTGCTACTCCCCATTTACATTCATGCAACTGACTATGACCGGAGGGAAAAAACTTAGACAACTATGTTGAATGGTTTCTCATGGATTTGTAACCAATGAACTCAACTGAGCCTCCCTCCTCATCACTTTAGCACCTCCTCACTCTCAGTGATGACCTTCCTTCCTGTGTCACTCACAGACCTGAAGCAGTCAGATGACAGCTTCCGTGAGCTTCCATCACTGCCACTACTGCCCCGCATGTGCGCCCCTCACTCAGCCTTCTCTGCTTTTCCACATCTGAACCCCCATGCACCTAATAAAGGCTCCACCCTCAAACTGCTCCTGAGATTCCACCCCCCTTCTCTACCCAAGGACATTTTCCCAGCATCTATTAGTGTTTTTCAAACTGTAGGTTGCAGCCCACCAGTAAGTCCCTCTCTTTGGATCTTCCTCATGAACATACAAACATGCATTTCCCCCTATCTTTAAAAATAAAAAAAGGAAGGTTAATAACAATCACAAATAAAGAATTACCTATAGTTCGATAATAAAATAGTTATCTATAGGGGGAGGAAAGGAAAAGGCTGGAGGAGACTAGAATGGGAAATAAGACATCTCTAAATTTACTTTGTCTATAATTCTGACTTGGAAGCTATGTAAATATTTTACCTAATTAAAAAACAAAATTAAGTCAAAATGGGAGAAAACATTTCTAAATAGTGAAAACAAGCCTAACTATATTGTAGTTAATAGTATAATCACAGAATATAATTATTTCAAATGTCTTACAAAAAAGTCTATTAAATGTACAACCCTAGAACTACAGAGATATCTTTTTAAAATATGGCCCATATATCCATACAAAGGAATATATACAACCATGAAAAAGAATGGAGTTCTGATGCACGCTACAACATGGATAAGCCTTGGAAACATTATGCTAAGAGAACAAAGCCAGTCATAAAAGGCTAGAATAGGCAAGTCCACAGAGACAGAAAGTAGATTAGGAGAAGAGCAGAGAATGGGGAATCTGCTAATGGGTATGGAATTTCTTGGGGCGGGGGGGAGGGGGGACGGGATGTTCTGGAATTAGATAGTAGTAGTGGTTGCGTAATTTAATGAATATGCTAAAAACCAATGAACTGTCTACTTTAAAGGGTGAATTTTATGGTATACGCATTATATCTCAATAAAAAATGATCCATTTCTCCTCCAGCTACCACGCCATCTTTTCTCTCCCCAAATAAAAAATACCTCAAAAGATTTATCCACACTCTCTGCCTCCAGTCTCTCTCCTCCCAGCCTCCTTCCAATTAGGCTCTCACCAACCTTACCACTTTCCCCCAAATTCTCTAGTTCTTACTATACTAAAATCCTAAACTGTACTAAACTTAAAATATCATCCATATACCAGCCTACTCCTAATACATAACAGATTCTCCATAAAAACTTGCTGACTGAACTGAATGAATCGATAGTAAACAAACTGAGCTCTATATTCAGTTTTTTTAATTTAAGAAGAAGAGAGAAAACAAACACTTCTCGTATCTTATCTCTAAAATAACTTTTTTTTTCCATTTGAAATGTGGGCCTCTTCTCATGCACATTGCAAAAAAATTATTCAGCAACCTAAATACCACTATTTGAATCTCTCACAAACAGTTCATTCATCTTAAACACAGCAACTTTCAATGTTAGGAAGGATCAAAAGCAATTGAAAATTCTAAAACCATCACCAAAAATCTGACCAAGTCTGAACTCTTGCTCAGCAGAATAAAATATTGTACAATTTTAAAAAGTAAAACTAAAAACATAGTTACTCAAAGACATTACTCATGTAAAGTAACTAAGTACAAAGGATCTTGGGACTATGGATTACCTGTTCCATAGTAGGACAAGCAATGATATGGATATCTTCAGGACTGAACTCTTCCTTTAACAAAACTTGGAACTTCTGGAAGACTTGCTGAACATTATTCTTAGAAAGAGAAGAAGCAATCATATTAAATGACTCACTAAAAACATGCACAGCCATCTAAAACATGAAGCACTAAGAATGTTAAATTGTAATAACTGCCAAAATGAGTGGAGGGAATGTATCTTTCAGGGAAAAGACATAGTTTGCACTTAATATTTCACATGCTGGCACAACCAGACTAAGACTTCTTACAGAATACTTCCTGGAAAAACCAAACCATAGCAAGTCCTGTCCCCTTAGAGAGTCTTCACCAGAAATTTCTTACACAAAAGATAATCAAGTTCCCAGACACAAAATGCATTTTAAAAATCAGCCAATGCCTTGGGTAAGGATGTGAGCTCAACGAAGAGCTGGAAGTTATGAGTTCTAAATCTGCTCTGACATTTAATACCTTAGTGGCTGCTGCAAGCCATTTATTTCCACTACTCACAAGTAACACAGGCAAAATTCCTGAAAGGCTGCTCTTTCAAGTGCTGGGCCACACATCCAATGTGAGGGTCTATTTATTTATTTATTTACTAATTTCTACTTTTAGGTAGAAAGTATCTTAGTGCTAAAGGTACTTAAAACAAAGTGAGGGTGGAGGTAAAAAGGTATAATCAGACAAATGCCAGCTTCGTAAGCCTTTCAAGAACCACAGTGATTATTAGTCAACTTCACCAGAATAGTGCACCAACAGGAAGAACTATTTTTAAGAGGAAAATGGTAGACAAGGCCAGAACACCTGAAGAGACTGAACGACATTCAAATAAATTATCATGATACTCACCCTAACGGGTTTAAACAAGATGAACTCGGTATCTTTATTGGATAGGTACAATGACATACTTCTTAAGGTCAGAGGCAGCTTTGCTTTTATTGTCTTGTAGACACTTGACACAAGGTCACTGACCTTTGCTGGAAAGAAATTAACCTCATTAGTGTCACAAAGAAAAAGAGAATAAACATTTCCATTTTAATTCAGAGGGAAATAAAGGGAGAGAAAAATAGCGAAAGAAAAAACTCTTTATCTCCCCAAAGAAAGCTTTCACTTTTCTTGCTTATTTATTAAGTTTAGTCACAAGCCCTATAATCCTTAAGTATCTTCTAAATATAAAATGCTAACCCCTAGGGTTAAGGCAGCAAAAAGAACTACCCCCATGTGCTTCAGGACATTGCTGGGGCTGTGATGCGGTTGGTGCCTTTGGAACTTGGAGATTAAGTGTCTAGGTAAATATACTAAAAAACCATTTGCAGAAAGATGTTAATAAGAATTACTTCATAATGAATGAGCTTATTCGTTTGCAGAACTGACTCACAGTAAGAGATGCTCTCTGCCTTACAGGATCATTCAGAAAATAGCCACACATATTTAATGGGAACTAAAAATTCATTTGTTACATTCTAAACTGTATTATCAGAAAAGGAATAGAATTCCAGAAAACTGTAACTGAAATAATTACATAGCCCGTGTGGCTCAGTGGTTAGAGAGTCAGCCTGCGCATCGAAGGGTTATGGATTTGATTCCCAGTCAAAAAGTTAAAATGGAAAAGAAGAGTAGCAATCTGTATAAAAGTATTTAAAGGAGGAAATTACCTAGGAAGTGACAAAAGGAAAAGACTGATTAATCATTTCAAATATGTTCAACCTCTCATAATTTTAAAAATGCATATTAAGATATTTTCAGATTGGCAAAAAAATTAAGATTGTGAATAAAGACATTTGCCAGGGGTGTGGGGAAACAGGCACCCTCATCTACTGATGATGGGAGTACAAACTGGTTCAACCTCTTCGAAGGAATGAATATTAGGCGAAATCGACTATTCGCATACTCTGTCACTTAACATTTCCACTGCTAGAAAAATGCCAAAATATTTGTGTACAGGGACATTTATTAAACAGTGTATGGAAAAGCAAAATGGTAAAAATAATTTAAATAACATTGATAAAATTATTAAAGAAATTGTGCTACAGGGATATATTCTATGCATCCATTAAACAGAATGGGAAGAGCTGGAGAGACTGGTACAGAAAGGACTCCAAGCTACAGAATAAGTTTAAAAAGCAAGGAATACAATATAACCTATTTGTACATGTTTTAAGTTCATATATGCTAGTACATACATAAATAACTTGGGTGGGAAAACCATTACTAGTGGTCACCTCTGAGAGGACTAGTTTGGAGGTAGAGAACAGAATTACTTTTCATTTTATATTTTCCCACAATTCAAATTTTATGTATGTAAAAAAACTTTTTTTAATTGAGGAGGGTTGTGGTAGAGCAGGATAGAAAAGAGCTAACACTCTCAAGAAGAAAGAACAAATAATCCAGAAATTGCTTATTTTTCATAAAACACATGAAAGCTCCTTTAAGACAATGAATTCCACAGGCTCTGGTTCTGTCATCACTAACACACTTCAAGGATCACTAAGACAGTTTTCAGAGCCCTTGATCACCAAGAGGTGTGTGTAGAGCCTGGTAAATAAAGTAATCCTCCCTTATCCGAGGTTTTCCTTTCCACAGTTTCAGTTACCCTCAGTCCACCACAGTCCAAAAATATTAAATGGAAAATTCCAGAAATAAATAATATGTAAGTTTTAAATTGCACACCATTTTGAGAGTATGATGAACTCTTGCCATCCTAGCCAGGACATGAATCGTCCCTTTGTCCGCTGTATCCAGGCTGTATTTGCTTGTGAGTCACTTAGTAGCCATCTCAGTTATCAGACTGACTGCTATAGTATCTCAGTGATTGTGTTCAAGTAACCCTTATTTTACCTGCAGTGATGCTGGTAATTTGGACACGCCAAAGAGAAGCCACAAAGTACATGTATGTATAGGAAAAAGCATAGTATTTACAGGATTCTGAACTATCCTTGGTTTCAGGCATCCACTGGGGGGTGGGTAGGGGTGTCGTGGACTGTGTCCCCTGTGGATAAAGGGGAATATTGTATCTTCCAATTCCCAAAAAGACATATTTCCCAGAGTGAATTAGCAAAATAGCATCCTAAATTATAACTAGATCTCTTGTGAGTTTACCATGAAATGAATCCGGGAACCTAATCAAATCTGCATGAACCAGTAACACTGGGTTTCCAGAGGCCCACAACAAGTCCCTCGATTGTTTTTGATGCTCCCATCTCAAAAGCCCAAAAACCTCTCTTTGACATTTAAGTGTGGGCTTCTTGCATAACAGATCAAGAAAAAGCAACTCCACAGCCAGCCCTATGAGGCTAGACAGAAAATACAAGTGGGTAAACTGCAGCGCCACCATTTTATTCGCCAAGATCTCCTCACTTAGGAAAAAACAAAATAACAAAGCAGCAAGTCTTATTTCAACCTGTGCTTCTGTCAGTTCCCTTTCATCTTTACTAATGACAGCTCTAGTGATGCCTAGAGCACAACACACCAACACTGGGGGTTCTATTAGAATTCCACTCGAGGAAATGACAGCCTCTACTTTGGGTGAAAGGATCTTTCCAAAGGGGCACTATGCATCAAGGCCCTGGGCTTGGCTGTACTAAATATAAATACATCCATGCCTATTTGTTGGTGTCTACCTATTTGAAGACAGATTATGCCCATGAGTTACATTTACATAAATGTTCAAAATAAAATCAGTTCCTATTTCTAAATAAGCTCTGTAAGTGACTGAAACCTTGAGACCAAGGCCAGATTAATCCAAAGGTGATCAGAATTCTTTCTAGAACTGTGCTGAATAATGGGCTAATAAGTCTGCTCCTGACTTTAAGGGCTCAAAATAGGTGTTCAGCCCTAGCCGGTTTGGCTCAGTGGTTAGAGCATCAGCCTGCAGGCTGAAGGGTCTCAGGTTCGATTCCAGTCAAGGGCACATACCTCAGTTACAGGCTTATCCCTGGCCCTGGTCGGGCAGATGCAGGAGGCAACCAATCGATGTGTCTCTCTCACATCAGTGTCTGTCTGTCCGTCTATCTCTGTCTCTCTCTTTCCCTTCCACTCTCTCTGAAAAGCAATGGAAAAAAAATATCCTCGGGTGAGGATTTTAAAAAAAAGTGTCCACCACGAGGCTAACTATAGTTAGAATTTCCAGTATTGTCAGTAAGAGAATCTGGTTTTCTGTCTTCTGATAGAATGTACTGCAACATCAAGTATGCTCTCTGCCCTTCAGTGAGGTAGCAAAGATCTCAATCTAGTACAGTAAATAAAAGGCCTAAAGAATGTTACAAAGTTTCCTTGCAATAAAGCAAATCAAAATATACTGAAATCAACAAAGTTCACATGGCAAATTTTTTAAATAAAAGCCTGTCTTCCTTTCAATACAATTGATAACTCTACATTTACAAATCTTCCTAAGAGATACAGAGCTACTCTTTCCTTTTTTTTTTTTTTTAATATGTCTTTATTGATTTCAGAGAGAGGAAGGGAGAGGAGAGAGACAGAAACATCAATGATGAGAGAGTCACTGATTGGCTGCCTCCTGCACGCTCCTCCCCCCCCCCCCCCCCCCCCCCGGGGCTCAAGCCTGCAACCCTGGCATATTCCCAGACCGGGAAACAAACTGCGATCTCCTGGATCCTAGGTCGATGCTCAACCACTGTGCCATGCCTGCTGGGCCAGAGCTACTCTTTCGACTTCTTAGTTCTAGTTCAACTTCAAAATAACATGAGGCATTAAACAATAATAATTGACAATTTTAAAATGGTCTCAATTCGTTTTCCCAAAAGAAATGCTGGACAGGTGTAACATTCTTTTATATGGAAAACCAATCATATTATAAACTAATTCCAAATTATATGCCTCTAGGCAGCCAATTTTTTATGGATGCTAAGCCAGAATCATTCTTTGGATCTCCCTTACTATAGGCAAATAGTTTCCCTACCAACTTGAACACAGCTTATCCCAAATTAAAACACTGATTCTTTCACCATTTTGCCCTTTTTAGTTTCAAAGAATCACTAGCACAATATAGGCCAGTGGATGGCCCAAAATGCCATCTAACAAAATTATTTATTCTTGTTTAATGGCAACTTAAAATGTCACAAAATGTACCTAAAACAACCCACAAAGTTAGTCATAATTTTAAATGTTCAACATCTAATGCTAACACACACACACACACACACACACACAAAAGCCACAGCAAAATCTCCTAGGTTAAAAACCCCAAACAACTGGGTTTGGAGAGATTCCTAACTGGTGAACACGGTGAGATTTAGGGAGGGTGGTGCTCTTGGAAAAGGCCAGACTGGAAATACAACTAAATTGGAAATCATTCACCCAGAATTATCAACTGAGGTCCAGCTGAGGTGAAGACTTATATCAAGGAAGGAGAGAAAACACCTGGAGACTGAGATCTTGTGTATGTTTTGGGTTTCTTTTTTCTTGTTCTGTTTTGTTTTGTTTTGTTTTGTTTTGTTTTGTTTTGTTTTGTTTTGTTTTGTTTTGTTCTGTCAGCACCTGCACAACAAGTCGCATGGGGAAGTTGGGGGTGAGCCTCACAGTCAGCCAGCCTGAGAGGAGATTCCTCCCATGAATGGGGCAACAACATTCAAGACCCAATCACAACAGGAAAGCCCAAATAACTCACACAAGGGACATTCCTAGAGCACCCAGCTCAGGAGATCTAAGAGACTGCACCGCTGGGTCTCACAAAACACTTACTACATAAGACCACCTCACGAAGATGGGAGGTATAGCAATTTGATCTAATACACAGAAACAAATACAAAGGGGCAGCAAAAATGGGGAGACAAAGAAACCACCCCCAAATGAAAGAAAAGGAGGAAACTCCAGAAAGAGAGCTAAATGAAATGAAGGCAAGCAATTAAACAGATATAGAGTTCAAAGTAATGGTTATAAGGATGCTCAAGGTACTTAGTGAGAATTTCAAGAAATTTAGTGCAACTACAACAGAATGAAACAAGAAACAGAAACCATAAATAAGAATCAGTTGGAAATGAAGAACAACATATCTGACAACAAAAATACACTAGAAGGAATCAAAAGTAGATTAAATAAGGCAGAAGATAAAATCAGTGACTTGGAAGACAAGGTAGAAAACAACACTCAATTAGAGCAACAAAAAATTAAAAAGCAGGAGCAGAGTTTAAGGGAACTTTGGAACAACATGAAATGTATCAACATCCACATCATAAGGATACCAGAAGTAGAAGAGAGTGAGCAAAGATAGAGAACCTGTTTAAAGAAATAATGACAGAAAGCTTCCCTAACCTGGTGAAGGAAAATGTCACAGAAGGAATCACAGAGAGTTCCAAACAAAATGAACCCAAAGAAATCCACTCCAACACACATTATAATCAAAATGACAAAAGTTAAAGACAAAGAAAGAATCTTAAAGGCAGCAAGAAAGAGAAAGAAAGTTACTACAAGAGAGTACCCATTAGAATGTCAGCTGATTTCTCAACAGAAACACTTCAGGCCAGAAGGGATTGGCATGAAGTATTCAAAGTAATGAAAAACAAGGACCTGAACTCAAGACTCCTCTATGCAACAGGGCTATCATTTGAAATTGAAGGGGAAATAAAGAGCTACCCAGACAAAAAAAGGGTAAAGGAGTACATTACCACCACACCAGCATTGCAGGAAATGTTAAAGGGAGTCCTTTAAGAAGAAGAAGAAATTGAGAGAGAGAGGAACATAGGTATAAAGAAAAAAAAAAATAGCAGTAAATAAGTGCTATCAATAATAACCTAAAATGTAAATGGCTTAAATGTTCCAATCAAAAGACATAGGGTAGCTGAATGAATAAGAAAACATGACCCATATATATGCTGTGTACAAGAGACCCATCTCAGAACAAAAGATTCACACAGATTGAAAGTGAAAGGAAGAAAAAAATTTTCCCATGCAAACGGAAACCAAAAAAAAGCAGGAGTAGCAATATTTATATCTGACAAAATAGATTTCAAAGCAAAGGCCATAACAAGAGACAAAGAAGGCCACTACATAATACTAAAGGGATTGATATAACAAGAGGATATATAAATACAAAAAAGTTCTTGGAAGGCTTTAAGGGAGAAATCGACAGCAATACAATCATAGAAGGGGACTTTAACACCCCACTAAGAAAAAAATCACACAAAAAATCAACAAGGAAAGAGAGACCTTAAACAACAAATTAGATCACGTGGATTTAACTAACGTTTACAGAACATTCCACTGCAAAGCTGCAGAACAGACATTCTTCTCAAGCGCACATGGGACACTCTCAAAGATAGAGCACATATTAGGACACAAAATAAGTCTCTACAAGTTCAAGAGGACTGAAATCATATCAAGCATCTTCTTGGATCACAATGGCATGAAACTAGAAATCAATTACAATAAAAACACTCAAAAACATTCAAACACATGCAGGCTAATTAGCATCATATTAAACAATGAATGTGTTACCAATGAAATCAAGGGAGAAATCAAAAACTTCCTGGGAACAAACGAAAATGAACATACAACAACCCAAAATCTATGGGACACAGCAAAAGCAGTCCTGACAGGGAAGTTCATAGCATTACATGTCTACTTCAAGAAACAAAAAAAAGCTCTAATAAATTATGTAACACTACAACTAAAAGAATTAGAAAGAGAACAAGAAAAGCTCAGCGTAAGTAGAGGGAAGGAAATAATAAAGATCAGAGTGGAAATAAATTACATAGAGACTAAAAAACAATATAAAAGATCAATGAATCCAAGAACTGGTTCTTTGAAAAGATAAACAAGATTGATGAACCTTTAGCCACACTCATCAAGAAACAAAAAGAGAGGACCCAAATAAATAAAATCAGAAACAAAACAGGTGAAGTAACAACTGACACCACAGAAATACAAAGGATTGTAAGAAAATACTATGAACAACTATATGCCAACAAGCTGGACAACCTGGACAAAATGGACAAATTCCTAAGAAATGCAATCTTCCAAAACTGAATCAGGAAGAATCAGAAAACCTGAACACACCAATAACAACTGATGAATCTGAGGCAGTAATCAAAAAACTCCCAGCAAAAAGAAGCCATGGTCCAGACAGATTCACAGGGGAGTTTTACCAAACATTCAAAGAAGTACTACAGTTATCCTCCTCAAACCATTCCAAAAAAATCCAAGAGGAAGGAACACTTCCAAGCTCCTTTTATGAGGCCAGATTTATCCTAATCCCCAAACCAGATAAAGACACTATAAAGAAAGAGAATTACAGGCCAATATCCCTGATGAACATAGATGCTAAAATCCTCAACAAAATATTAGCAAATCAGATCAAGCAATATATTTAAAAGATCACACATCATGACCAGGTGTGATTTATTCCACGAATGCAAGGCTGGCAGAATATTCCCAAATAAATAAATGTGGTACATCACATAAACAAACTGGAAGACCAAAGTCACATGATCGTATCAATAGATGCAGAAAAAGCATTCAACAAAATCCAGCACCTATTTTTGATAAAAACTCGCAGCAAAGTGGGAATGGAGGGATCATGCCTCAACATAATAAAGGCCATATATGACAAACTACAGCCAACATCATACTAAATGGGCAAAAAATTAAAAGCATTCCCCCTAATAACAGGAACAAGACAGGGATGTCCACTTCCACCACTGTTATTCAACATAGTACTGGAAGTCTTAGCCACAGCGGTCAGACAAGAAGAAAAAATAAAAGGCACTCAAATTGGAAAGGAAGAAGTAAAACTGTCATTATTCACAAATGACATGATATTGTACACAGAAAATCCTAAAGACTCCACCAAAAAACTACCTAGATTAAATAAATGAATTCAGCAATGTAGCAGGATACAAAATTAACACACGAAAATCGATGGCATGTCTATACACCAATAATGATCTCTCAGAAAGAGAAGCTAAAAAAACAATTTACCACTGCAACAAAAAATTTAAGGTATTTAAGAATAAACTTAACCAAGGTAAAAGACCTATACTGAGAAAACTACCAGATGTTGAAAAAAGAGATAGAAAAAGATGTAAAAAAGTGGAAGAATATACCATGTTAATGGATTGTTAGAATTAACATTATTAAAATGTCCATACTACCCAAAGACAAATACTCCAAAAATTAATATGGAATCAAAAAAGACCCCGAATGCCTCAGCTATCTTGAGAAAGAAGACTAAAATTGGTGGGATCACAATACTGGATATCAAGTTATACTACAAATCTGTAATCAAAACAGCTTGGTACTGGCACAAGAATAGGTATATAGATCGATGGAACAGAACAGGAACCCAGAAATAGACCCAAGCCATTACACTCAATTAATATTTGATAAAGGAGGCAAGAGCATACAATGGAGTAAAGACAGTCTCTTCAATAAGTGGTGCTGGGAAAATTGGACAGGTACATGCAAAAAAATGAAACTACACTGCTAACTTACACCATACACAAGAATAAACTCAAAGCAGATAAAAGACTTAAATGTAAGTTGTGAAACCATAAATATCCTAGAAGAAAATGTAGGCAGCAAAGTATCAGATATTTCATATAGCAGAATTTTCACGGCTACATCTCCTAGGGCAAAAGAAACAAAGGAAAAAAAATAAACAAATGGGACTACATCAAACTAAAATGCTTCTGGCACAGCAGAAGGAACCAGCATCAACCACTATGGAAAACAGTGTGGAGTTTCCTCAAAAAACTGCCATTTGACCCAGTGATCCCACTTCTAGGAATAGATCCTAAAAAGTCTGAAACACCAATTATGAAAGAATATATGCATCCTTATGTTCATAACAGCTCAATTTACAGTAGCTAAGATCTGGAAACAGCCCAAGTGTCCATCAGTAGATGAATGGATAAAAAAACTGTGGTACATTTACACTGTGGAATACTATGCAGCTGTAAAAAAGAAGGATCTCTTACCCTTTGGGACAGCATAGAGGGACCTGAAGAATATTATGCTAAGTGAAATAAGCCAGTCAGAGAAAGACAAGTATCACATGATCTCACTTATATGTGGAATCTAATTAACAAAATAAACTAACAAACAAAATAGATCCAGAGACATTGAACCATGTTTCAAAGGGAATGGGGGTGGTGGAGAGAGATTAACCAAAGAATTTATATGCATACACGCATAAACCATGGACACAGATAATAGTGTGGTGAAGGCCTGGGGAGGGGGCAGAAAAAGGGGGAGGGGGTTAATGGGGGAGAAAAGGGGGATATCTGTAATACTTTCAACAATAAAGATAAATTTTTTAAAAATGTAAACAAAAAAAACTTTCTGGCACACAAAAAATATACATTTAAGAAAGAGTAAGAATGGGAACATCTCAAGCATATCTGCCAATGAGACAATAATACTGCCTGCCCACTCCCAACTGACACCACAATTTTTATCATTTTTTTCAAACACTCTAAAACATTAAAAAGAGGGTGTAGTGTATATAAAACGAGGAATGAAATAATGTACCACCTTCCTTCATATAATACTTGAAAATAGTAGCATTCTCTCCATAATTTCATGCTATCATATAAAGTATTTTCATCAAAGCTGTATAACACAATGAAAAGTGGGTGTACAGAAACCAGCAACCCCAGTGTCTCCATCTACGCCACATTTTATTTTTAACTGTGTGTGCATGTGTTTTTTAAATTCTTCCTTCCTTGAAATATTTGTTGAAATGCAAAAGTCCTGTCAGCTCCAAACTACATCTTGTATTAACCCAAGAATAGGAAACCAACTCCAAGCTGTCAGAGCAAGGACTATATAAATGGAAGTTAATCAATATCCTAAAAAAAGAAACCCCAGATAGTGAATACCTGGTTGTGCCCATGGCTGCTGTGAGAGAGTGTACTTGGGTCCTCCCTGACTGGCCATTGTTTTTAATGCTGAAACCTAGAAGAGACAAAAAAAGTTTCATTTTCACTGATGACAAATTAAACTAGTACTTCTCTCAGAAGATATATGCCACTATTTGAACCTATTAAAACATAACAATAATCAAATTTACAGCCCTAATAGAAAATATATATCTCATAGTTCTTTACAATAAAGTATTTTAGTAAAACTTATTTTGTCATTTCAAGACATATGTTGTCTTGTAAAAAATCATGCCAACGTCCTGAGGCATTCTACCTGAAACTCTGAGCCAAAAATGAGGAAGCAGGGAAATGTTAACATAAAACAGGCCTCTCTTTGAGTGAACTGTTATGTTAATATTAAGTTATTATCGTATGTTATTAGAAAAATGTCAGCAGCTGAACAAAATCTCCTTTTTATACCAAGAGGGTCTTTTTCTTTATTATATTATAGGCAGAGAGAATGTTATTTTAAAAAACAAGATTTTCAAATAGCATCAAAAGGCACCCTTGACCAACTAGTGCTATGGTTACAGACTTGGATGCCCATCTTCTAGTCATCTCTTTTCATTCCTCAGTATCAGTACAGAGAAGCAAAACCAAAAAAAGTAGTCAGCTTCTTGAACAAGACTGTTCTTAAGATGGCAAATCATGGTGGGGTTAAGGTATAACTGGGAAGGGGGAAGGGCAGAAACTACATAAAATAGTCTTTTAATATGCTTTATTGATTTCAAAGAGAGGAAGGGAGAGGGAGAGAGAGATAGAAACATCAATCGGAAAGAAACATTGATCAGCAGCCTTCTGCATGCTCCCTACTGGGGGATTGAGCCCAAAACCGGGGCATGTGCCCTGACTGGGTATCGAACCCTGACCTCCTGGTTCCTGGGCTGATGCTCAACCACTGAGACACAAGAGCTAGGCAGCATAAAACATTTTTTAAAAATAGAGTGTTAGGTGCCAAAGGTGCAGCCCATGACCTAGACCTCACCAGAGAGTCCCATTAGAAAAATTTGAGCACCAACTCTTTAGATCTCATAAAGGACACACAAATATTTAAGCAGAGAATGGGCACAGACAGCATATAATGTTAACTCGGAGCTTTCCAGCCTTCTCTCTATTTCTACCGAGTTCATATTTATGAACCACTCTAGGTCTTTGCTTGCACTGCCATAAGTATAAAATCACCCCTTTCCTACAACTACTCAGTTCTTCATGTCTTTACTTCTCATTGTGAGATGTGACTTTTAAAAGCAATCATACATATGATTATAGATTAGATAGTGCTAAAAGAAAACACCTTCATGTTTAGTGTTGGGGTAGAAGTTCATATGAAAACATCTGGCTCAGATATTTTCTATCAAACTCAAAAACTGTAGTGGGCTTGCGCTGCCCTGGCCAGGTGACTCAGTTGATTGGAGCGTCGTACTGCACACCAGAAAGGTTGTGGGTTTGACTCCGTCAGGGCACCTCTCTTTCTCTTTCTTTCTCTCTCTCTCTCTCTCTCAAATCAATAAACATATCCTCAGGTGAGGATTAAAAAACCCAAAAAGCTGTTGATATTTTATTATTCTAAAATTTCATCATAATGAATATTATATTGGTCATATTAGTTTCAGGTGTATAATATAGTGATTTGAGATTTTTATACCTTAAAATGTGATCAACCCACTAATACTAGTAATCATCTGTCACCTTGCAAACTTATCACAATATTATTGACTATACTCCTCTTCCCCTTTTTACCTATCCTTCCATCCCCCTCCCTTCTGTAACCATTCCTTTGGTCTCTGTTTTCATAAGTCTGTTTTTGTTTTGTTTTGTTTTTAGATTCCACATATAAGTGAAACCATACAGTGTTTGTGTTTGATTTATTTCACTTAGCAAAATACACTCTAGATCCATCTATGTTGTTGCAAATGGCAAGATTTCATTATTTTTTTACTGCTGTGTAATATTCCATTGTAAATATATACCACATCTTCTTTATTTTTTATCCATTAATCTATCAATGGAAACCTAGGTTGCACCTATATTTTGGCTCTTATAAATAATGTTGCAATGAACATAGGGGTGCACATATTTTTTCAAACTAGTGTTTTCGTTTTCTTTAGATAAATATCCAGAAGTGGAATTGCTGGATCATGTGGTATATCCATTGTTAGTTTTTTGAGGAATCTCTATACTGTTTTCCAGAGGAGCTGTACCAGTTTGCAGTCATCTTGAAACAAACTTTTAAGTAGGGCTTGGACTGGTTGTGGGTGTAGAAAGAGCACAGCACTTGGAGTCAGGAAAGCTGAGCTCTGCAGCCCTCTGCACCTCCTGACTGAAATAGTAATAAGCAAGTCACTGAGTTTTTACCACTGCTCCCAAATAATTTTCAATGTAAATATATAAACATACTAATCTGTCTACACTTACAAAATAGAAAACATGGTGCTCTGAAAACTTTTCCCTATTTAAATTTAAATTCTAGACACTCTTCTGTATTCAACAGTTATCTTTTTTTTTAATCCTCACTCGAGGATATGTTTATTGATTTTAGAAAGGAAGGGAGGGAGGGAGAGAAAAAAGGAGGGAGGGAGAGAGAGAGAGGGAGAGAGAAACATCGTTCGGTTGCCTCCTAGACTTGCTCCGATTGGGGATAGAACCTGTAACCTTTTAGTGTACGGGACAACTCTCCAAACAACTCTCCAGCCAGGCCCCAACAGTTATCTTTTAATAGTAATGGATGCCTATATTCCACTGATTATTCCAGAACTTAACCAATTTCATCACAACTGTGTATAATTATTTATATATTACAAATACAAACTTGTATATTCATCTCTATTTACTATCTAGATAATATACTTATCTTTACATTAAACCTCAGGTAGTATTTTCTTCAAAAGTATTCCCCAATTAACCCCATCTTTTTTTTTTTTAATCTTCACCCAAGGATATGTTCATTGATTTGAGAGAGAGAGAGAAAAACATCAATGTGGGAGAGAAACATCAACATATTGCCTCCCATACACAACCCAGGGATAGAACCTAAAACCTTGGTATGTGCCGTGACCGGGAATCAACCTTTGGTATAAGGGATGATGCTCTAACCAACTCAGCCACCTGGCCAGGGCAGCCCCATCTATTTTTAAAAACCCTACAGGATGAACACAGGCCCATTGTCTCATAATGACACTGCTGCAGACATCTAATGCTTACATATTTTCTATCTTAATCTCCCATTAGGTTATAACTTCTTAAAAACAAATTGAATCTATAGGTCAAAATCTATTAAACACACCACATCAAGAAAAACTTTTTAATTTATAGTATTGCTGAGAAAATTAAAAATACCTCAAAGGGAATATTAAGAATAAACTTGTGCCCGGCCGGGCGTGGCTCAGCAGTTGAGCGTCGACCTGGGATCCAGGCGATCAGGGTTTGATCCCCGGTCAGGGCACATGCCCAGGTTGCGGGCTCTATCAATGACTCATCATTGATGTTTCTATCTCTCTCTCCCTCTCCTTTACTTTCTCTGAAATCAATATATATTTAAAAAAAAAAAAAAGAATAAACTTCTTAGCAAATTGCTTGAAAGAAAATATATATTGCTAAATACAAATCTGAGTTTTTAGCATAAACTGGTTTCTACAAACTAAGTCATAGTTTCTTTTAAGCAACACTCAGTATGATGAAATTCTATAACAATAGAAAAGTATCAAGTTTCTGAGTTTGAGAGAAAATATCTGATCCAATATTTGGGGGTTTTCATATGAACCTCTATCCCCAACATTTAGAACAGTATTACATTCCCTAGGGCCATTCAAATACTTAGAGAAAACATTCTTTTCCAAGGATCAAGAAATAAGGCATTAGAGCATGTATGTTCTTCTAGAACTTACTTTTCTCAAGAAATTTCATGAATTATACCCCCAAATCAGGATGTTTGCACTAGACATATTAAGATGTAGAAATGTTTATCTCAGTATGCTGGATCACTCTGCAAAACTTTACGTTCTCAATCTGTGAAGTGAAGTTGTTGTACTTACTACAAGTACCAGGGATATAATGGGGATTAATGAAAATGAAGCAGCTCAAGAAGAGCCCAAAGAAGGAGCTACATAAAGTAAAAAAAGTCAATTAACAACAGGGGACCAGAATCAAACCCTGAGTCTTTAGGCTCAAAAGTAAGTCTTCTGACAACCTAAGAATATTCTCTACACACTCACAGTTTGTTTTATTATACAAGCCCATATGCATTTATAAAATCAGTCCAAATTTAGAAACAAGCTGAGGACATTTTGATGATGAGACTTGCATCCAAATGGTAAATACTGAGATCTACAAGCATACGTCCAAATGAAAGATAAAACACTGTTACCTTTCTGTACCTATGAATGCTGTTTTCTTATAGTCATTTATCAAGGTACAAGCACTGGTTGCCTTATAAAATGCCAACTATAATAAAAGAGGCACAAGATTCTACACTTGCAGATTTACCTTTAAAAAATCATTTTAAAGCTTTTAAATTCTTTATTCTGTCTTTACTATTCAGAATAGTAGCAATCACCAGGAAAAAGCGAAATGTTTGGCCCACAAATTCTAAGAAGCCATGTCTTAAATGATCACATATATCTGTGTGAACTCTAGTGCTTACATTATATGTTTGTGCGTGCGTGTGCGTGCATGTGTGTGTGATGTGTGCCTTTATCTCTAACTCACTCTATGCCAACAGGACAGGGGAAGGGTCCTGAATTCAGAATAAGGTAACATAATAGGGATGCTCAGTCCTCTACTAAATATGTTGACTGTAAACTCAATTAAGAGCAGTGAAGGACCAGGGTTGGAAAAAAAAATGAGGCACCTGTGAAAGATCTAAGCAAGCACACCACAGACTGAGAAGGGGAGATGAGATTGACTTCTCAATGATGATTAGAGGAGGGCCTTTCCCTCACCAATCCCATGGTGAGGGGAATATAAAAAGAGATACATGAACCCTGGACAGTGTGGCTCAGTTGGTTGGGCCTTGTCCCATGCACCAAAAGGTTGAGGGTTTGGTTCCCAGATCACATGCCCAGGTTTTGGGCTTGATCCCTTATAGCTAGTGTGCAGGAGGCCACCAAGTGATGTTTCACCCTCACATCAATGTTTCTCTCCCTCTCCCTTCCTCTCTCTCTAAAAATCAATAAAAATATATTTTTTAAGAGATGCATGGCCCGACCAGTGTGACTCAGTGGTTTAGCCCACGTACTAACAAACCCCCCCCAGTTCAATTCCCAGTCAGGGCACATGCCCGGACCTTGGCTCGATCCCCAACAGGGGGCGTACAGGAGGCAGCCAATAGATGATGATGTTTCTTTCTCATCAATGTTTCTCTCTCTCTCCCTTTCCCTTCCTCTCTCTCTAAAAATCAATAAAAACGTATTTTTTTAAAAAAATTAGAAAATGAAAAGAGAGGCATGAACAGTTTAGCTATATATAGTTCCCCACTATAGACATGTAGAATGTCCATGGAGAATCATTACATAATTCAGACTTGGAATACATACTTTCTACACAAGCCTCTAATTTTTAAAAATTGTTCATAGTGTCCAAAATGCACAACTATACAGTTCTACCAGATTTATCAAACATATACTAAGGTCAGGTTGGAGAACTACATCAGTCAATTTTCATTCTCTTGATTTCAAGAAACTATACTTTTCTAGGAAAACCCTTTAATCCTAGATTTCATACTAACGGGAAGTTTCGCTCTGCTGCTGTTATTGCAAAATATTCATCTATAATATTTCCCACCAGTGTTAATATAGATGCTCTCCCAAAAATACAGAGTGGGACAAAAGTAGGTTTACAGTTGTGAGTACACAAAACACAGGTTATTTTTGTATTAATTTATTATTTTTGTATTATTTTCCATCCAAACAACTGTAAACATACTTTTGCCCCATCCTGTACAAACTATAATCTACAAGCTGGTTTTCCATCAGTAAAAACTATAATAACATATCAATAAATTACAAAGTATCAATACTTGCACCATTTTTTAAAGTTAAGACCTGGAAGAAAACATTTCTACCATCTCTTCTTAAAATTAAGTGGTAGGAAGAAAACATACACACCCTCTCCAAATATTTGACACGAGTGGACTAAAATTCACTAAACAATTAACATATTCCAATGATAAACAAAGAGTAGTCTGGTTTAACATTTCTATATTTGCTTTTTTGGTATTTATTATTTTTTAAAATTAACACATTGTTTTTATCACAGGCTTCAGGTGTTAATGTTGATGGGCCCAGCAACACATTACTAATGAACAATTTGCTTAAATGTCTCCTGGTCATTTCATAATCTTGTCTCCTGTTAAGACTCAAATAAGTGAGTTTAAGAGAAAAGTCTGTGATATTCTATTCTTTTTATGATATCTTCTAATACAAGTCTGGACAAGCAGCAGAGGCTTAATAAATTAAACAAAAGTTAATTTCAAGACTTAAACATCTTTATGAGAAAAGTTCTTAGTAACAAAACTTAAAATTTTTTTTAATGATTAGATTGAAACAGGAAAGTCAAATAGCCATGATCTGAATTCTTCATTGCTGGCATTGGCTAGTTAATGAATTTTAGCTAGGAGACAGACAGACAGATGATTATAAACTCATATACCTAGTGATTAAGAATGCAAAGATATAAAATCTTCAATTTTCAATTATCCATGCAAAGGAAAGGGAGAAACAGCATGTAAAACAAAGAGGAAAATAATTCACCCACTTAAGTAACAGGAAACTCTGACAAGCAGTACTGTGACCACTGCCACGCAGGTCCTAATCCAGGAGAAGCGAGACCACGTGCACATACAATGTGGATGAACAGAACACAGATAACCAGAGGTCTGCTATAACTATCTTTGCAGTATTAGCATTCTTTCTCTTAAAAATTAAAACCTCTATAAGCAGTTTTTATCTAAAAGTTCAAAACAAAAAGCTTCCATAAAAAGAAACAAGGTGATTTCCTAGACGAAATACATTAAGACTTGGGCTTACTATCTCTTTCTGCCAGAGTTTTCATGAGAGTAATTAATCGAAAAGGAAATCTAGGGAAGAATTCAGAATCACTTTACCGAACATGCACCAAGGTCTATACCTTTGTCATGAACTCCTCCAGCTGCTCTACAAACTGCCTGGTCTGCTGCTGAATAAACTGCTCACAGGCTGACTTCAGATGACGGTCTACGTCTTTTTTAGAGTCAAGGTAATGTTCTCTTATCTCAGGAGTGCCCTAAAAAAGATGACAGTTTCCTACTGTTTTCACATGTTTAAAATTACCAGACATGTAAAAGAATGTCATTTATCTCCCACCACCAATGAAACAGATTCCTTCTCACCTCCAACAGGAATTCTATCAAGGCATTGTTGCTATTCAGCCTAAAAAATCTTGGAACAGTCATAGGGTTCAGGATTTTAAATGCTGCATCTGTGAAAAAAAAATTACTCGTCCAGTGAACATGTACAATGTCAACAGAAAAGCTGAGTTACTATTCAGTGTGTTAACATGCACTAGTTCTCTATTACCAGAAAGTAAGAAGTTTCATTTTCACCAATTCAGCTCCATGATGACAGTGAGATTAATGCCAAGATGACCAGAGTACCCACCTATCATTATTTTCTAGAAGTCAGAAATGCAAAATGACTATTAAACTTAATTATTCATTTATAGAAAAATGATAAATAGTAATTGATATCTTAAAATTCCACTGCTTTACTCATATGATGCTAAATAGATTTTTTTTTTTTAATATTCATATACTTACCCGACTTCTTTTGTTTTAAGATCCTGGCTGGCATACAAATTTATTCATTTGAAGCAGAGTGAATAAACTAATGTGTCAGCCAGAAAGAAAACACCAAAAGGACATATTTACCCCTTAACCTCCAGACCAACTAGAACTTATGTCAAATATTAATCGAGGTCTCATTGATGTTCAAATGCAATAAGATATAACATTAGTCATGAGAGGTTAGAGGCTTAAAAGTAAAGATAGCAAGTATTATTAAGGGATAGTCAGAAAAGACCATTTCTTTTCTTTGTTTTGCCAGACTGGAGAAAGCAAAGCATGCAATGCTGCCAACCGTGCTATTATCATAATAGTACTTACTGCCCTGACCCTGATCTTACTGAAAAAGAACCTCGCTATCAGATTCAGTGTTCAGAGTAAGGCTTTAGTAAATAGCTCTTTGTTTCTGCTCTCTTTTCTACAAAATACCTAACAGAGTGTCTGCAAAAAATAGAATCAAATCAGTATATGGTAGGATTACATATGCTTTAGGGAAAACATACTTTAAACCAATATTTGCCAAAATTTTAGGGTACTTCATTTTCCTACACTTCAGTAGATCTATACTAGAACCCAGCAGCAACAAGTTATGAATTTTAAAAAATGAAAGGAAGTGGATCAGCCCTGCTTTATCCCATCACTAAAATAAAGTAAGGACTATCAGTGCCTGGCATTCTTCAAGGTTAAGAGCACTATTCCCACATCTCCTACTGAAAAGAAAGAAAATCATACAGAATGGTTGAGAGAGAGAAGCTTATGATGAGAATAAGCTCTAAAAAACTATACATTCTCTCAGGACAAAAGCCAGGAAATGTGGCTTCTGTTTAAAAAAGAAAATCACGAGGTATATGAGTAACACACAAGTTTACTATCCAAATTCCAATAGAGCCAAAGAGCATCCTCTGTGGTGGAAAGAAGAAAGCATTAAGAAAAGAGCAAACTGTTTTAATATGACTCATGAGGAGACCACGCTGGCTCTCAGGTGAGTTAAATCAAGTCTACTAATTTAAAGGCACAGTCATTAGGGAACAATCTACTATCCTTGGAAATCCTATATTTGGAGTTCCACTGAACCACAGAATACAGAAAATAATTTGAGTGACTATGATTTTTCTCAATTCCCCTCATTACATAAATGAATGGCTTAAGTCATTAGAGTTTAAGTCTCTTGCAAATGGTTAAGAAAGGATATAGTTTAGATAATTCTGTAAGTAAGTAAGAAAAATGAGGGATATGTATGGTATATTCTTCACTGCTTAAGATCAATATCTTAGAAAATTACTACTCTGTTCTTCTAGAAATCATCACTTATTAATTCAGAGACAAATGATTAGGATAGATGAGGCATCTTTACCAAGATGATCCTAAGTCTATTACCAACTCAAAGACCCTATCTACATGATTACTTAACAATCAACTGATTTAATAATAACACCACTTACATTAATTTAAACAGCTTAAGCTTACAAAGCCTTTAACATACATTTTCATTCTTAATGATCTTAACTAATTTGACAACCTGGTAAAGGTATCATGACATGTTGATTATGCTCATTTTACCTGGCATACGAAAATTAAAACATCCATCCAAGATCACACAAGAGCCAGGAAATGATGAGCCAGGAACAGAACCCAACTTTTTCAGACTCGAATAAATACTCTTCCTCTTTTATCCAGCTGGCTTCCTGAATTTTCATGAACTGACATCTCAATGTTTAAAACCATCCCAATTAGCAGAAACTGTAAGTAGCTGTTATACTGATTTTTCATTTTTTAACTGGTTATGATAGTACATGGCAGAGTCTAAGAGAGGTAATGCTATACTACAAATTGAAATGCTCAGATATAGTTCCCTTCAAAAAGAAAATACAGCAAGTTAGATGTAATTAGGATGTTGACAGCTCAGCTTAGTATGAACAAGTAACATGCTTAGCAAGCACAGCATGCAAAAAAATTGCAGATGAACATAAAGTAAACCTATAACCTGTGCTGATACATTTGGACAGGTCGAAATGTGCCAGCCAGGACAAAAAAGTACCTCTAGTTTTCTTGAGGTCCAGGGAAATTTCCTTAATGGTGAATTCAGTGTGAAATGGAGCAATTTGTTCACGAAGAATCAAAAGATGCTTTATTAAAAAAAGTTGTCCATCAATCTGAGTCTAAACGATAAAACAGAAAAATGGATATTATCACAGATTAAATAAAAATATGAACATATAAAACATATACAATATTAATCAACATTAATCTAAGTGTTTGGAGCCTGACCTAACTTTTTTACTCTTAACATAACATTATGGCACCAACACTCCTTTCTTGTGCAATGAACTCTCCCCATATTATCCAGATTAGAACTATCTGGAAAAATCTTGCTTCAAATTATTACTAACACTGTCACCTGCTCTACTTAGTAAATCAAAGAAAGTAAAATCAGACAGAAGGTTGTAAAGCAGCACAGTCAGAAACAGAAGTCAAACCTATCTTAACTTGGTGCAAAAGCAGAGGAGAACACGCAGTCTAACAGCAGCACAGAGCAGGCAAAGTATGAGCACAATTCTGACCTCTCATGCCTTTTTAGCTTCTCTTCTGTAACTCGGCTTTCACTATTTGGTCAAAGTGGTTTCAAAATCCAGAATATCAGAAATACTCATATTTATACAAAAGTACAAAAGGAGCCTCCAAATGTACATTGATTTGGCTTACCACTTATCCTGCCACCAACAGAGCACTGGCCACCTACACCCCTGAAAAGTCCCTGCAGTGCCTTTTGCCCTCTCAGGACCCATCCACAAGAGTCTTGTGAATCACTCTTAGTTCTCAAAGGTCTGGCCCCAACAGTGAATAATCATCTCTCATTTCAGAAAAGAGTCTGTATAAAACAAGAGCAAGGCTGTTTGCTCCTTGTTGCTGCTACTCAAGATAGAACCCTACCTTGAAAATATTTCCAATGGAATTATACTACATTAGGAAAAGAGTAAAGAGGCTATGAAACAAAGTGACTCCTCTCTGGTCTCTCCCCACCTTCCAAATAAACACATAAGTATTACTGATGGAAACTAACTTTGCACTCTAGAACAGAAGGAATGCCGCACATTTTGAATACTTGCTCTGCTTTTAAAAGAACTAGCAACTCCAGGCCTGGCTGGGTGGCTCAGTTGGGTGGAGTGTCATCCTGTACACCAAAAAAAGGTTGCGGGTTCGATCCCCAGTTGGAGCATGTTCAGAAAGGCAAGCAACTGATATTTCTCTCGCCTTGACATTTTTTTTCCTCTCTCTCCCTCTGTCCCCATTCCTCTCTCTGAAATCAATAAACATATCCTCGGGTGAGGATTAAAAAATAATAAAAATTAAAATTAAAATTAAAAAGAAAAAAATTAGGAACTCCAATGGACAAAATAGTATAATATAGATTCAATTTACTTTACTAAAACTGTTGTGATCCAGTAAATAGTACCATTTTAGTTTATTGATATACTACTAGATGTTCAATTTAAATATGTAAGAACAATTTCTTGCCTTAAAACACTCTCTAAGACATTTAGTGATCATTTTCACTGATCACTTTTTTTTAATATGTTTTTATTGGTTAGAGGGAGAGAAGAAAGGGGAGGGGAGAGGGGACAGGGGAGAGGGGAGAGGAGAGAAGGAAGAGGGGAGAGGGGAGAGAGGAGAGGGGAGAGGGGAGAGGGGAGAGGGAGAAAAAAACATCAATGTGAGAGAGAAGCATCTATCAGTTGCCTCCGAACCCACAACCTGGGCATGTGCCCTGACCAGGAATCAAACCGACAACCTCTCAGTGCATGGGGCGATGCTCAACCAACTGAGCCACACTGGCCAGGGCACACTGATCACTGTCTAAAAAAAATCAAGGAAGCATTTGAGATCTGGTTCTCTGGCATATGTCGTCAGTTTGGCTCAAATAAACTCTTTTTTAAAATTCTCTGCAGGTTTAGACATTTTTTATATCAACATTTAGTTGACATAGCAGGATTCCAAAGAAGCCCACTCAGCAGCACCCTGTGGACCTGGACCTGGTGCTAGGTACAAGCAAGGGCCCACTGTGCCCCACTAGCTCCCCACTTTGCACTGGGTGAACTTGGGTGAGTTTCTCTCAAAATTCTGGGCCTCCTTGCTTCAAGCAGCAGCAGGCCCTGACTCTATTTGAACTGTTCTTAGAAAACCCTCAGGTGGTAAGGCTTGACATAATTCAAGGAAAGGGAAAAAATGGGGTACTGCTTTTAATCTCAGCTTTTTCATTGGATTGCTTACTGAGAATATGAACAAGATCTTCCCAGGTTAAATGAGAGACTGAACTCTCTTTAGCTCCAAAAGAGAAAGGACAGTTGCTTCCCCAACCCAAACAGCCAATGGGGTGATGATAGTTGCTCAGACCCCAAAACCAGTGATGGAGAAGGGTACCTGGAGTCGTCTAGTGCAGTAGCACAACTGATCCCAGAGAAGACAGCGGGAGCCTTTGGGAGAAGGGCAAGGCATCCTGCAGTGGGCTCACTCCGAGAGAATGAATCAAGAGAGAGGCCTGTGCCTTGGAAAGAGTAGTGGTTCTGGCAGCATCTGGTAAGCTCTCTAGCCCTTGCTCAGGTATTCTTAGGTGAATAAGAAATGCTGTGGGGTTGCCTGAGGAAAATTTCCTCTAGGGTGCAAAGTAGTCCTACAGGGATATTTACTGTATTTGGCTCATGCACATACGGGCTAGTTTTTCCTAGGAGTTTGTTCAGAATTTACAGATCTCAAAATTAACAGGGGAGCCCTGGCCAAGTGGCTCAATTGGTTGGAGTATCATCTTCTACACCAAAAGGTGGCGGGTTCAATTCCCAGTCAGGGCACATACCTGGGTTGTGGGTTCGATCCCCAGTCTGGATGCATACAGGAAGCAACCGATCAGTCCTCCTCTCTCACATCCATGGATCTCTCTCTCCCTCCTTCCCTATCTCTCTAAAATCAATAAAAACATATCCTCGGTGAGGAAAAAGAAAATTAACAGGGGAAATCATGCCTCTGAGGCCAACAACAGTCAGCCTCCCATTAATACCAAGATGGCCAAGATCCTTTGATACTTGTAAATTAATCTGCTTACAATTAGAAAAAAAAACTATAAAATTAGGCAGAAAGAATAGAAAGCATATTTAATTGGTCTCTTAAAGCTTCAAAAAGAGGATTTACATAAATGGATCAACCTATATTGTTTAGGTGTCAACCCAATCCTCTGAGGTATTAAAAATGGCTGTCCTGCCCGGCCGGGCATGGCTCAGCGGTTGAGTGTCGACCTAGGATCCAGACAATCGGGGTTCAATTCCTGGTCAGGGCACATGCCCGGGTTGCAGGCTCGATCAATGACTTTCTCATCATTGATGTTTCTATCTCTCTCTCTCCCTCTCCTTTCTTCTCTCTGAAATCAATAAAGATATATTTTTTTTAAAAAAATTTTAAAAAATGGCTGTCCTATTTTAAAAGGGGGAAGGTCATTTAGATCTTGATTTGTCAAGGACAGATATAAATTGGAAGTTTCTCTAAAACAAAATTTGGATCCAACTGTTCTCTATTTGTGTCTATGTATGTATGTCTGTATATGTATGTTGTAAATGTGAGGTGATTTTCTATCTCCAGATGGTTATTGTTAAAATTAATTTAAAGGCAAGTGCTTGTAAGGACTGGGTATTCTAAAATTCTCAGAAATATAGAAACTAACTCAAATGCTTTTCAAGTTCACATGATCTAAAATTAACCCTTAGTAAATAAAAGCTAATTTAAGCTTATTGGTTTAAGTAAAATAGACATATCTTTATTTTAACTGGGTTTTACAAAAATAAGTCCATGTTAATAATTGACATTGATCTCTATAAAATATGTTTCCAGAAGTTATAAAATGTCCTCATAAATTAGCCAAGCTAAAGAATACAAATTGCTTACTTCTTAATATTCATTAGAAATTGAGATTTTAAGGGTTAAAAATCTCAATATGTGTAGAAATAACTTTGGAGTGTTCCAGAAGGGCCCCTGGAACACCTCAAAGGATTTTTTTTATGTTGAATTGCACGAGAAACATTGTAAAATAACTGAGGAAAAACTTCTAGGGTATATTATATGGGTAAAAGATGATTGTAAATAAATAGTTGGGGCTACAGGAAACCTACAATGGCTACTTGGTTCTTTGCCTGGCTCCCTGGCAAACCCATTTTTTGTTTTTTACATTCCTTTATGCATCATAGTGCATTTAAGCTGAACTGAGACGAAGAAAGTTAGGAGCTGACATTATTGAAAGGGAGACATAGTAAACTACTGCCAAGGTTTGAGAGAGTCACTTAAAGAAAATGTCCAGTTGATAACCAATTCCTTTCACAATGAGCTCACAGGAGACAAAGATTTTAGATATTATTTTTTAGAAAGAACATCAAATGAGACACTCTGCAATCCTGCTGGAAGAGAATTTATCAGGAACATAACCACAAATGGACATCTACCCATCTCTGATACTCGCCTCCACCAATGGGCATTAAAGACTCCTCGAGGATTAGAAGCCGCTGACATCAGAGGTAGACACCTATCCCAAGACATGAACAAGGTCTGTATACCTACTGATTGATATTGAACTCAAGATCCATTTTGCTTGACTGTCTTTACTTCTCTGCTAATGATATTAGTCATAATAAGAGTTATACCTGTTCTTTGGGTTTTTGTATATAGTTCAACTTTATGATTACCGAACATGTATAAGATAATTGTTATTACCCTTTTCATGGCTTATGTAAATGTTATACTAGATGACAAATACAAAAAAATAGAACTTGGCAATTAGGCAAAACTCAAACATGAAAGTTCACAGAACAGAAATGATCCACAGTGTCTTATTCGCAATGAAGTCCATAAGACCTGACTGCCTTCCATTTAACTACCCTTCCCTTTCTGGGAAAAATTCAGCCTCAACTTAGATCCCATGATTATGGTATTGCCTCATCCCCAATGGTCAACGAGAAAACATCAATACTGAGCCTCTCTCGGAATGAGCGTTCCTAGAGCTGTGAGACTACACTATCCAACCATCAATGCATCCTTTGGATTGATTTATAACCAAAAGGGAGAACTGTGGACAAAAATAGGGGGTCTATG
Source organism: Miniopterus natalensis (assembly GCF_054644295.1). NCBI lineage: Eukaryota > Metazoa > Chordata > Mammalia > Chiroptera > Miniopteridae > Miniopterus > Miniopterus natalensis. The sequence continues at coordinate 74,131,734 of NC_142082.1, read as the reverse complement.
GAAAGTAACCTCAGGATCATCTGATCATAAATTCCTAACTAGGCAGGTCATGGTGGGTAGTCACAACCCAGGAATACAACTTCTTTACTAAAAGGAATATCTTTGCCTTAAGAAAGTCCTACCCACTGTTTCTGTGAATCTAGGTTAACATACTTTAAAATACCTCTTTTCAGACCCTTCTTTCTAAGATGTAACACCCTTAAGAAAGCAAATAATCTTAACTGTCCTGTAATCCACTCCTCACCTTGCTTTCTCCCACCTTCACGTAATCTTCCCTTACATATCTTCCTTAATTGCAAATGCGAAAAGAAACTGCAAAACTGTTATTCTGCAGAGCATTTGGGAACTTACTCCCTGACATATGTCATCAGTTTGGTTCAAATAAACTCTTATTAAAAAATAAAGCTCAAAGGCCGAAGTATACAAACTCAGCCACCATGAAAACAAATTTGCTCATGCTTACCAAACTGAGTGTTTCCTCATACATACTTAAACCCCTTATAATACGCAGGAAACTGAATTAGATAAAAGAGGCAATGAGGGTAAAGACTAAATAATCATAGGACTCTTCACTCCTCCCTTAGAAAAAGAGGACAGTGGTACAAGAGGACATAAGCATATGAACTTTTTTTTAAAATTAGGACATTTTTTTCCCCTCCTGATGATCTAATAAATACATGCTCATTATAGAAAATCTGCAAAATTAAATAAGTGTAGGGAAAGGGAGGAAAAATCATCCACGGTCACCCAAAAACTTTCATGTTACATTTTTTAAATGTATGTTTTCATTACAGAGTTATGTGTATTTCACCTATTATAAAAAATATTGCCCTGGCCAGTGTAGTTCAGTGGTTAGAGCCTCGACCAGCATACCAAAGGGTCAAGGGCAAGTACCTGGGTTGCAGATTTGATCCCTGGCCCAGTCGAGGTGCATGTGGGAAGCAACCAATCGATATGTGTCTCTCTCATCAATGTTTCTCAACTCCCCCCCTCCCCCCGCCCCTGCCATTCCTTCCACTCTTATCTAAAATCAATAGGAAAATATCCTCGGGTGAGGATTAACAAACTAACTAACTAACTAACTAACTAACTAACTAAATAAATAAATAAATAAATAAATAAAAGCTCAGACTTGGATATACTTTTTCTCTTTTTGTTAATCCTCACCCAAGGATATTTTTTTCCCATTGATTCTTAGAAAGAGTGGAGGGGAGGGAGGGGGAAAGAGAGAGGGAGAGAGAGAAACATCAATGTGAGACAGACATATCAATTGGTTGACTCCCACAAGCGCCCTGACTGGGACCAGGGATCAAACCTGAAACCCAGGTACATGCCCTTAACCAGAAATGGAACCTGTGACCCTTTGGTGTGCAGGCTGATGCTCTAACCACTGAGCCACACGGGCCACAGCAGGAAATACTTTTTAGAACTTAAATCTGCCAGTCTATAACTTAACTTTCTATCCTCTTGTAGTGCCCATATCAAAATGTCATTTCAATTCTCCATTAGACAAATGGGAGAACACAGTGGTCACAAACAAAGGTAAAACTTTTCAAGCAACCAGATCCCAAATTATTTTGTGAGATTTGTGTGTTTTTTTAATTTGTCTAAAGCCTTGAAGTTAGAAATCAAGTTTGTAAATCTGGAAGTCCAGAAAGGTTAATAAGGTTTGAACATTCCAAGCAGCAAACAAATCTTGGCTGGAAACAGCCCCACAGGTCCCTCCCTGTAGGCAACAGGTATTTTAAGTGAAGAGTTAGCAGAACAACACTTTCAACCATGCTATACTTCCAGAAAAAAATCTCAGGGGCCGTGGAAGAAGCACATGGAAGCAATTTTCAGCCCCAGATCCCTTCCTGATTAAAACTGTAAGTCACAAAGTCATGGCCAGTACTTCTAGTCATACAATCCATGGGCCACAATTGCCTGTCTTCCAAACTGGCTGATTTCCTCCACGTGAGGCCATTCAATTACTTAAAACACCATTGTAAAATAAAATAAAACAAAACATCACTGTAGAAATGATTATAATTTGCTATGTTTCCTTGAAAACCCTGTTGGTATTCCAAGGAAACAGCAGTCCAGAACCTCCTCAGTTGCTAAGAATATAACAAGAAACTTTTATCCTATAGAATTTATAACATAATTATTATTTTTGGTACTTTAGCAAACTTGGAGTTCTCTTACACAGTATAGTCTTTATTTAGCACTACAATGAAATACTAGCTTCTCTCAAAGGGCCTCAAAATTAAGTCATTAATCAAAGAAATCCTACTACCAAAATGCCTTTAAATCGATGTGCCTATACATAAACGCTATATTCCACATTATTATAGGTAAAAAGATTTCACCTAACACTTCATCAAACCTTGTTTTTGCTGATAGACTCTGATGCTCCAAGTAACGACTGAATGCAGGCAGACAAGGCTTCCTGTGATAATCCTTGGAACACTGCCCTCTGGTGAAATAAAAGAGAAACATCACCCTGTAGCACTTCACAAACACAAAAAAAGAAAAATCCTACGCTGAACACAGGGACAGGCTGCTTGACCTCATCCATTGGATTAATTTATATTACTGGCAACATTCCTCCTGGTATTTCCTATTCCCGTGCAACCTTTCTACTAACACATAGTTTTGTAATTTGCATCTCTCGAAACATTCATATGACCCTTTAAAGATATTTCCTGAACACCTATTTGATGCCAACTCTCTGTGCTAGGTGCTGGAAGTACAGTCAGTGGTGGGCAGACAAGGTTGATGTGGTTCTGACATCAGAGAGCTCTCACTCCAATCTGACCTCATGTTGTAGGCTATTTTTAAAATATATAAAACCAACCCTCAGTAAATCCACTTCTAGAAATTTATCCCAAGTAATTAACCGGTAGTGTATTGCAAGATTCACGCATGTGGCTCTTCATCACAGTATTATTTAAAACAGCAAAAAAAAATGGAAATAACTTCCAGTTTGATGAAGGGGCTGACAATAAAATACAACACTGTGCATGAAATCAAAAAGTGCTAAAGGAGGTCATGAAATCCTATAAAATATAAGTAAAAAAAATTAGGTTACAAGATAGTATATTAAGTATGATTCTTAAATTAATTCTGTCATTTCTGTATCTTCCTAATTGTGTGTGTGGTGTGCTGGTCTGGGCAGGGACTCTTGTCAGTCCCCTTGCTTCCTTCTCTGCATTCATTCCACCCAAGACAGAACTGATATGGATGAACATGAGCAAAATATTTATTAGACCACAGCCCTGAGCCCTGGTCTCATACTTTATGCTGTTTTTCTTTTTGTTCCCTCTCGTTTGCCATGAGGTTACTGTAGTAAGAAGAGATTATGGCTGCCCTTTCCTAGGTGACTGACCCTCCTTTAGGAAGACTGAAAATCCAGCTTAGACTAAGACCCTCTCTTTTTCCTGCTTAGCCTTAATGGGGTTTTCACTGGATTTGTCTTTCCAAGCCTCTTGATGGGTAAGATAGAGAGGGATAAGATTTGAATGTAAGCTAGGTGAAAAAATAATAGGCAGGCCTAGGGCATAAAATAAATACAGGCACAGTGATGTCCTTGTGCCTACCTACTGTTTGGCTAAATCCCTGTTAAGAACCTAAGAGGCTTCACTAGGGCCTGTGATCACAATGGGTTCTATGTGGAATATGCCCCCTGCATATTTCCCTTGGGATCCTGGCTCCACTATAGGAAGTTTCTGAATCTCAGCATAATACCATCATTCAATACACCTACTAGGGAACCTGGGGAAAAGTAATGCCAGTGTCCAAACCTCCCTCTGGAAGAGACCTCATCAGCTGGGCAAAAAGGCTGAGACATCTAACTCTGTACTCTATAGAGGTGATCTGGCCTCACCTCTAAAAGCCCCAAAACTGGGCACCACTTACTTTGTGGTTGAATTGCAAAATCTCCAAGCACAAAATCCAACAACTGGGCAGTTTAAAATAGATACCAAGTAGTGTGCACTATACTGAGCCAATGAAAGAACTGTGCGACCTTGTCAGGCCCTAGGACTCAGTCAGAGCATCTCCATATTGAGAGGGGATACACATACACCTTTGACCCATACTCTCTTCTTTTTTTTTTTCTTAATCCTCACCCAAGGATATTTTTTTCCACTGATTTTCAGAGACAGTGGGGGGGAGGGGGAGAGAGAGATGTAAGAGAGACGTATCAATTGGTTGCCTCCCGCACATGCGCTGATCAGGGCCAAAGACCGAGCCTGCAACAGAGGTACATGCCCTTGGCCAAAATCAAACCCAGGACCCTTCAGTCCTTGGGCTGATGCTCTAACCAAGGCCAAACTGGCTAGGGCTGACCCATATTCATAAGAAATAGTGGCATCAGGACAATTAATTACATGACTTGTATTTAATCACTTCTCTCTTTATATGCTATTTGGGTTGTAACAATCAAATTAATTTTTAAAAAATGAATTCAAACCACTGAATTTTGCCCTGGCCAGTATGGCTCAGTTGGCTGGAGCATTGTCCTGTCCATCAAGGGGTGGTGGATTCAATTCCCATGCAGGGCACATACCCAGGTTGCAGGTTCAATCCCCAGTTGGGGTGCATATGGGAGGTAACCAATCACTGTTTCTCTCTCACATCAATGTTTATCTCTCCCTCTCTCTCTCTTCCCCCTTCCTCTCTCTAAAATCAATAAAAATAAAAAAATAAAAACACACTGAATTTTATAAATTACTTTGGTTCAGCAACAAACCACTAATTGAAAATAAATGTAGACAAATATGATCTTTCAGGGACTGATAATCTTAAGCTGAAATTCTTAAAATAACTATTACCTGAAATCAATGCACAGTATAAGTTGGTGCTAAAAAAAAAAAAAAAAGGTAGAAAGGAGAGGGTACTGCTAATTTCAGCAAATAACTAAAATCAGTCCATGGTTAGAAAAACATATAATCTTAATACTGCTTGTTAAGGAAGCTGACTTACACTGACTTACACTAAATTAAAGTAGTTGCATTTAATACTAAATCTAAATACTAAATGAATATTATACCTATGTGACATTGGATATATCACTTAACCTTTCTGCAACTCTTTTTATTCACCTATAAACTAAGACAAATTAATTAATCCATAGTTTTAAATTTATTTGCAGTCAAAGACCCCTATAAAAAAAACACACACAAGCTATAGCCCTTCTCCTCAGAAAGACACAAATACAAGCATACATATACAATTTTGCCCACATCATCAAGGTGTTCACAGACTACCCAGAGCCCATTAGTGGATTCTAAGGATCTACAGAATGCTCAGGCTAAGAATCCACAAATTAGATTGACCTTAAAATTATCTCTGTATCTAAAAACCATGATTGTAATCTAATACCAAACAAAATATTTTATCAAAATCTTAAAATTTAAATTTAAAAACATTTCTAATGAAAGAGCAAGCAATTTACAGTAAAGATGAAGAATTTACACACGTACATCTATGCATCTGTACAATTTGGAGAGACAGACAAGAGTGCGTCGAACTGTAGGATACCACATTCCATGAAGATCTGCTGGAGAAATTGTGGTCTGTGGTCTAGGATTGAGAGATTCTGTTGAACCTAAAAACCCAATGGAAAAGAAATCACATTTCACACACATGTAGATTTGTCTTATTTACATAGCAACTATAAACTGTTCTCATTAGCTACCATTAGCTGGAGGCATCTGCTTTCTCTAGCCTCACCTTGGTCAAGAATGCCAAAGAAACCTAAATCAGTGACAGGTGAGATTTAACATATATGTATGTGGGGTGATCTTATATAACCCAAAGCATCAACCATTCCTCAATCTTTACCTCTAAACCAGTCACCCTCTTTATAGTTCTAGAGTAGCATTGTCCAACAGAAATATAACGTGAGCCATAAATGTGACATTAAAATTCTACATAAAAAAGGTAAAAAGAAACAATTGCAATTAATTTTAATATATTTTATTTAATCTGATATATCCAAAATATCATCACTGTAATATGTAATCAATATAGAAATTACTAATAAGATATTTTCCATTCTTTATTTCCTACTAAGTTTTTTAAATTTGGTGTATATTTTACACACTTGTGGCACATTCAAACTAGCCACATTTCACATATGCAATGGAAAGTGGCTGCCATATTGGACAACATGGTTCTAGATCCATATAACACAGATATGCTCTCTGTTATTCCATATGGACCTTACTCAATCTTCCTTGGCCCCACACCTAGTGTGTCATCAAATTCTGTTGATTCAAACTTCAACCATATCCTTCATCTATACACTTCTCTCCATCCCTGTCACACCATGGTTCAAACCACTGTTCTTTCAAAAGAAACAATCTCCTAACCAGTCTCTACAGTTCTACCAACAATACCTTATTGTAAAGCCAGGTATCAGTTAAAGAATAGATTTGGGGGGGGAGAAGGGAAAACATATAAGGCCAGGGTTGATAAAATAGAAATGTATTCTAGTCTCTCCAATAACTCTTGAAGAGATTTACTAGGTATATACTAGGACTAAGATACATATTAGAACCAAGATATATACTAGCACCAAGAGAAACAGTAGGACATGGCATGGATTCTATTTCAGAGGACAAAGTTCCAACCTGCTGTGCATCTCTCTTCCTAGCAAGCAAAATAAAATGGCTCTGTCAGATGGGGAATACCCAGGCTGCTTGGCAATCTGGATTTGGGGTACCAACTGTTTATAGAATTGACTCAGAATACTTGATGATGCCCTAAACCTGGGGACTTGGGGGCAGCTGGGGCTCTTTAAAGTCGATGGAGTTTCAGTGTCCCCCACTCCCAGCCTGTGAAGAGCAGTTTTAGTGTGACATTTATGGCTGGGGGGCAGGGAGAAAGGACACCCCATTTCCCATCTAGATTATTGTCTAGGTAACTCAAGAGTACTCAGGGTTATTCTTGGACAAGTTTGCTCCTTGCATAACATATACCACAGTCCAAGTTTTCCCATACATTTCCATTATTTTTTACTCCAGTCCCAGGCACTCAATACATTTACATCAAACAACTTGACTTCCCAGAGCAGCCACAGTCTTCCAATCCTGCATGCCATCCTCCACGCTATTCTACCTTAAACAACCTTACTTCACCTGACTTCCTCATCCTCATCCTCATCCTCATAAACACTACAGCTTTCAGACGACACCTCTCACTGAACCCACCTTCCTGCGCTCAAATTTCATCTCCCTCATAAACTTTTTCCCCTTCATAATTTTGATGCCCCTCTTCCATGGTGCAAGAGTGCCCTGTGCATACCTTTTATATGTCACCACTGAATTATGTCTGTGGCTGGTCAATCTCCCCCCACACTAAAGAGTGGGCTCCACAAAAACACAAGCTGTTTTTCATGCCTGGGATATGACAAGTCCTCAGGAAATAGAAGTTGGAAGTTAAAACATTATAACATACCAGATTTTGTTAGATTATTAGACTCTACTTCTTCTAACCGAACATCTGAAAACGAAGCTTCTGAAGGTACCTTCTTCTGTTCATCTTTTAAACTCTGTGCAATTTGCTATATAGAGAAATCAGAAGGAACATTAAAGAGTAGTTTTCAGCTGTTTGGCAATATGAATATGTTCTTTCTATAAAGTAAAAAAAATATTTATTAATTAATAAATGGACTAATTAAGAGAACTACACCAAAACAACACATGGAAATGAAAAAGTTAAATTAGAGTGTCTCTATTCTTATAAGCACATACATAACCTTTTCTGAACCACTAATTGCAGAACCACTATTGAGAGCTCAAATATACAAGATTCATTCATATAAGAGGCATAATTTTCACTTAAGTTTAGAAAAAAGTATTCAAATTTCAAATTTCATAAAGAAAACAAGGAAGGGAGGAAGGAATGAGAGAGAGCACAATTCTCTAGATCAGGCTGAGAAACAGACCTAGTCCTCATCATATAGAATCAAGGCAACTCCTGCAAATGGACTATCCATCTGCTCCCTGGAGTTATTATTAGCAATCCCCAGACACCAAAAGATGATTCCTACTATGAGCCTGCAGAATAATAAAAGCTGGATAAAAACCAAATAGTCCCAATATTATATACCCCAACCTACCATACACCTGGATCCCTGTAGGGTTGATTTTTACACATTACAAAAAAAAAAAAAAAAAAAAGTAGTATACAAATAATTAATATAACTACCCAAGACATAATAAATTTAAATAGAAGTCAGGAGGAAAAAATATAGGTTTAGGAAAACATTCTTAAAACAATAAGGGCATTAAACTAAATAGGCTGGCATATTTAAAACTGTTAGCTTTAAGAGAAACATACCTATCACCACAGCTATCAGTCTAGGCACTGAAACAGGTTAAGTTAAAATGCTGGTGAAGATTTGGAGCAACAGGGATGGGTTGATATACACACATATATTTCTTTGCTGTCATCTGAGAAGTCCCAGAAGCACTAACACCCCATAGCAACAAGTGCACCTAGTACCCAGCTCATGGCTTCTAATATCATTCTCCAATAAAAGGAGACAGAACTCCTTAAAGAAATAGCTGATTCTAGGGCTGAAGCAGGAAACAGTGGAAAAAAAAAAAAAAAAGGCAAAAAAAAATGATGAGCCTGGGGTATCTTGTAGTACCAGGAAATAAGAAAGTACTAGGAAGGAAGGAAGAAAGAGAAGGAAGAAAGAGAGGGAAGGAAGGGGAAGAAGAAAGAGAGGGAAGTGAGGGAGGGGAAGGAGGGAAGGAGGGAAGGAGGGAGGGAGACAGACTGCACTCACTGAAAGGACATGTCAAAGCAACATAGGAACCAACTAAAAGAGCGCCCAATGACCAACAGTGGAACTATTTGAGCAACAAAATAAAGTAGCATGGAGTATAATCCAAAATATAAAATGAATATACATGAGTCCATACTGATATCAAGTGTTTGAATGAATGAATGAATGAACGAATACAAATCTCCCTTGCAGAAAAATTCCAAATAATTTTTATAGATATTTGGCCCTCAAGGAAGTAGAGCATAACTCACCACTCCTTAAGTAGGCCTGCACACAGAGCTTCCTTCCAAAGAGGACAGTATGGAAAAGGAGGGAAAAGGGTAACTTTCCAATGCAACCTGACAACACTACCTCAGCTAGGTGATTAAGGTCAATATCAATAGTAATAAATCAAGTTGACAGTATTTACCCTTGATATGATGTGTTTAAAAGGGTACTTTAACTCTATGATTTTCCTCTAAAAAACCTGTAACACCAATCTAATCATAGGAAAACATCAGACAAATCCCAGTAGAGAGGCACCTATAAAATACTGCACAAATTCTCCTCAAAACTGTTAAAATCATCAAAAACAAGGAATCTGAGAAACTGTCACAGCCAAGAGGAGCCTAAGATATGAAAAATAAATGTAATATGGTATTATAAATGGGATACTGAAGCAGAAAAGGACATTAGATAAAAACTAAGAAAATCTGAATAAACTATGTACTTTAGTTAATACCAATGTATTATTACTGGTTCATTAACTGTGTCAAATGTACCATACTAATATAAGATGTTAATTAATAGAGGAAAATAGGTGTGGGTACACTAGAACTCTGTGTAATATCTTCTCAATTTTTCTATGAATCTAAAATTTCTAAAAAATTAAATTTATTTTTAAAAAAGTGAAGAAAATCAGGATATGTGATATCCAGGAGAAGCAGTCTAAACAAAAATAGGGTAACATTTAACAATTTAATAACACAGACTACTACCACTTGATAAAAGGTATACTGATAAACATGAGATACACTTAGAAAGACATAAACTGTAATGTATCTCACAGACAGATTTCAGTCTATCACCAATCCTGCTATAAAGCAATGATAATTAAGAAGAATAGCTTATAAACGTGGCAAAACTTAGATTATTTTTTAAAATATGTTAAAAACGTGATGACTCAGCAAAATTATTTCAGGGGATATTTTCAAATTCACTAGCACCAAAATTTCCTTTGGAAGCTTTCAAATAAAATACCAAGCCACTGATAACCTTTATTCTACTGCTTTTTAAAATGTATTTTACTTTAAATATTTTTCAAACAAACTAGATCAAGTAGTTTGTTTTAATCAGTGAGGAAATAGTTACATTCTTATAGGTTAAGGGAACCTGAAAGGACAACCCCCTTCATATTAAATTTTAATACAGAAAAGCAGACCATCAAAACTCACCTTTACTAACAAGCTAAATGTCTTATTTTTTTAAAATAATAAATAGCTCAAACTCATAGAAAGAGAAAATAGATAGGTGGTTGCCGGGGTGGGGGGTGGAAGATGGAGAAAAGGAGGGAACGTAGTTAAAGGGTACAATCTTCCAGTCATAAGATAAATAACTTCTGGGGATCTAATGTACAGCATGTGAATATAATTAACAATGCCGTATTTTTTTTTTTTAATCCTCACCCGAGGATATTTTTTCCATTGCTTTTCAGAGAGAGTGGAAGGGAGAGAGAGGGAGAGAGAGAAACATCGATGTGAGAAAGACACATCGATTGTTGCCTCCTGCACCCACCCCAACTGGAGCAAGGGATTGAGCCTGCAACCAAGGCATGTGCCCTTGGCCAGAATCAAACTTGGGATCCTTCAGTCCTTGGGCCAACACTCTCACCACTGAACCAAACCCGCTAGGGCAATACTGTATTTTATATTTTGAAGTTGTTAAGATAAATTTTAAGAGTTCTCACCACACACAAAAAAAATATTTGTTGCCTGGCCGGGCGTGGCTCAGCGGTTGAGTGTAGACCTAGGATCCAGGCAATCGGGGTTCAATTCCCGGTCAGGGCACATGCCCGGGTTGTAGGCTCGATCAATGACTCTCTCATCATTGATGTTTCTGTCTCTGTCTTTCTCTCTCTCTCCGTCTCCCTTCCTCTCTCTGAAATCAATAAAGATATGTTTAAAATATATATATATATTTGTTACTGTGTGAGGTGATGGATGTGTTAACTAACCTTATTGTGGTAAACATTTCACAATGCATACATATAGCAAATAAGTAGGTTGTACACCTTAAACTTATGCAATGTTATATGTCAATTATATCTCAATAAAGCTGGAAAACATTAAAAATTAAAAACTTTAACTGATGGGTTGGATATTTTACTCATTGACTTTCAGTCAAATGTTATGCTTTTAAATATTTCAAAGGTTAAACAATAACAGTCACTATCTACTGTACGACTACAAAGCTAAGTGCTTTCTAGCCATTGTCTCTACTTTCACAACCCTCCATGGTCAGTATGGTTATACCTATTTTACAAAAAATGAAACATACTCATAGCAGCTAAGTAACAGATACTGACAGAGCTAGAATTTGAACCTAGACCTATCTTACTCTACAGTTTCCCCTCCCATGCCACGCAAATGGCAACCTTACATGGGCAAAATCTCTAGTCTAAAGAGATTAGCTTGTAATTTAAAATCTTCAGATCAACAGTGACAGTAATCTGATTGTACAGGGTGGGGCACAAGTAGGTTTGCAGTTGTTCATATGGAAAATAACACAATAATAAATACTAATACAAGAATAAACTGTTTTGTGTATTCACAACAGTAAACCTACTTTTGCCCCATCCTGTATATAGTAGTAGGATATATTCTAAGGACAAAGAGAAGTACAAAAATCTTGATTTTATTTTTGATTGCTTCAATTTATTGCCTTATTATCATTATCAATGCTTAAATAGTTCATAATTGGCCATGAAGAGCCTCCTGAGTCTTTTGGGATGACCCTAATAGTCTACTGGTAGCTTTTTGTTTTCTGGTATAACAAGATGTTGTAGATTCATCTTTTTTTTTTTTTAATGTATTTTTATTGTTGAAAGTATTACCAATATCCTCTTTATTCCCCACTGGCCCTCTCCACCCAGCATCCGCCCCCCTCCCCAAAATCTTGAATTTAGTAAGTTTGTTGTTAGTTATGATGTCAGTGGTGAAATTCTGAAACTGTTTTTTTGTGCATGTTATAACTTTGAGCATATGAATAAACATGCAAAGTACTGGAAATCAGGGTTTTTTTCTGAGAGAAGGGAGATACTGTTACAGAATGGTGAAAATGAGGAAGAACCTTATGGAACTAGATTTGACTTGGAGGTTTCCATATGAATTCATAATATTTAAAAATATTTTTTTCTACCTCTGGCCTGTAAAAGAAGTTGGAAGTAATGACATTCACTGCTAGCAATAAAAACACCCAACACTCCGATCTTTGTTTCTTAAATACCACTCTCCTCCCTCTTAAGGGAACCAAAGCTTCTTGGAGGAACAGCTCCAAGTCTAGGCTAGTCTAGGTCTAGACTAGAGCAAGGAATGTAAAAGGCGAGTACCTGGATCATCTTGTAAAAGAAAGCAAAGAAGTCTAGAATGACCAAGATGAAAAGAAAGAAGACTCAAATTACTGAAATCAGATATAAAAGACAAAACATTAACACTGACCTTACAGAAATAAAAAAATGTAAATACAACAATGATGAACTATATGCCAACAAATTAAATAACTTAGATGAAATGGAAAAATTCCTAGAAAGACATAAACTATTGAAGCTGACTCAAGAAACAGATAATCTGAATAGACCTATAACAAGTGAAAAGCTTGAACTAATACTTTTAAAAATTTCCCACAAAGAAAAGTCTAGGTCCAGATTGCTTTATCACTGAATTCCACTAAACATTTAAAGAATTACTACCAATAGCCTATACAAACTCATCCAAAAAAATAAAAGAACTTATTTTATGAGGTCAATATTACCCTGGTATCAAAAGCAGACAAGAACATAAAGAGAAAACAGAACTACTGACCTGTATCTCATAACTAAGAATGTAAAAATCTTCAACAAATTCTAGCAAACCAAATCCAGAAACAAATAAAATAAAAAGAATTATATATCACAAGTGAAATGTATCCCAGAAATGCAAGCTTGGTTTGACTTCCAAAAATCAATTAATGTATCATATCAACCGAAAAAAAATCACCAGATCAGCCCAACAGACACAGAAAAAGCACTTGACAAAAACCACACCATTTTGTATTAAAAACACTCAGCAAACTAGGAAAAGATGGAAACCTCCTCAACCTGATAAAGGGCCTATATGAAAAACCCACAGCTAACATTATAATTAACAGAGAAAAACTAATGCTTTACCCCTAAGATCAGGAATAGGATAAGAATGTCTGTTCTCACCCAGCCGGCATGGCTCAGTGGTTGAGCATCAACCTATGAACCATTAGGTCACAGTTCAATTCCTGGTCAGGACACATGCCCAGGCTGAGGGCTGGATCCCCAGCTGGGGGCATGCAGGAGGCAGCCAATCAATCAATGGCTCTCTGTCATCACTGATGTTTCTATCTATCTCTCTCCCTCTCCCTTCTTCTCTCTGAAATCAATAAATATATATATTTTTAAAAAGAATGTCTGTTCTCACCACTTCTATTCAACATCGTACTGGAGGTTCTAGTCAGGGCAATTAGAAAAGAGAAAGAAATGAAAGGGATCACGATTGGAAAGGAAAAAGTAAAACTGTATTTATAGGCAACATGATCATATATACACACAAACAGAGAGACATATATATTCCTAAGGAATCCACTAAAAAACTATTAGAACTAATAAGCTAGTCTGGCAAGGTTGCAAGATACAAGATCAACATATAAAAATCAAATATATTTCTGATGCACTCTCCCTCCTGGGAGCACTCCCATGCCTTTCCCTTCCCTCCTTCTTCTTGCCTAACAGGCGCGCAGCTCCTAAACTCTAAGGGTCCCCATGAGACTTGCAACCAGGGAATACATATTTCCTGGAAGGGGGAGAGAAACGAATAGAATGTTTATTAAATACAACTTGAAAGAGAGACAACCTAACAAATTATTCCTATTCAATTTTTTTACATTTTATTTCCTATGATTTTGTGGCAAGTTTATCTTGATTTTACATTTTGAGTAAGAATTAAAAACAAAAATTCTACTTTAACTAGTATAAATCACTTAAAAGTTATGAGGAGGTGGGGACAAGATCAGTAAGGAGAACCTACCTCCATCATTACTAACTTATCAGGATATGCCAGATCTCCAGGAGCTGGCTTGTAGCCAGTGATATCAGTCTGAATGTAGATGTGGGTTCGATAGACGAGCCGCTCTTGTACATCTTCCAACATCTGCTTTACTCCAGCTGCAAATGCCCCTAGTTGTTCAGCTGATTAAAAAAAAAAAAATCATCCATTCCTTTAGATTTACAAAAATACTTTCTTTTAACAAGAAAATATATTACTAAATTGTCTAGTAACAGTATGAACCATTTTTGCTTCATGGACTGTAGTGCATATGTATTCTATTTCAGTAAGACTCAGTGATCTTAGAAAAATTTAATAAATGTCTTTCGATTTCCTCAAATTTACAATTGGGAAATAACTCCGCTCTTACATCTTCTTCCTGGGGCTCTGTGAAATTATTTCTATTATTAATATGTATGAATAATAAAATCTGACTTCTAAAGTACTTTGTGCTTTTTAAGTTATCTCAGACAGCTTCAGACAAATCCTGAGAGATAACTAAGGCAGCTTATTAACTGGGTTATCATCCCCATTTTACAAATAAATTGAGTCCCACAGATATTAAATGACTTGTTAATATTTTCACAAAGAAAATTGATTAAAAAATAAAAAGAGATATGATTTTATATAGAATTTATTCATTTCTAAGATGTTGTCAATGTTAAGACACATCAGTAATTCAGTAACAGCTTTCTAATGACTGGGGAGTTGAAGACACTATACAATCACATAAAAATTCACATTAATTTCTTTTAAATCATTTTTAATTCAGAAGCATTAAAATGTGAGAAAATGCCCTCCTTAATTTCAAATGCAAAAAAGAAACTGCAAAACTGTTATTCTCTGGAGCATTTGATCTTGCTCCCCAGCTTATGTCATCAGCTTGGCTCAAACACAAAAGTTCAAAAATAATGAGAAACTGTATGTTTTTGAATAAACTAAATGCAGTAGAATAAGATACTTTGGAAGAGTAACAAACCTATAGTATCTCCTAAGGAAAGTCAAATCATTTCTGCCAGTAAAATAATTACTTGAAAGGTATTTTTTAAAGGTACCTAAGTACCATCAGGAAAATTGTTTTCTATGACAATCAAATCAAATATTGAGGAGTGTATCACATGGATAAAGCAAATCTGTTTTAGGGAATTGCTTTTCTTTGTCATTTCAAAAAACATTATTACTATGTATGTATGCTGAAATAATTCCTGTTTTTTAATCAAGAGTATACAATATAGTCAATTCTTTATGTATTCTGGTAAGTGTACTAGAAATAACTAATCATCTGTTCTCTCTGAATTTCAAGATGCCAGAAAGAAAAGTAAGTATAATTATTTTATTACTAATTTTGCCCAGATTTTAAAATGCTTTCCCGACCCAGCCGGGCACGGCTCAGCAGTTGAGCATCCACCTATTATCCAGGAGATCGCCGTTCAATTCCCGGTCAGGGCACATGCCAGGGATTGCAGGCTCAATCCTCAGTGGGGAGCGTGTAGGAGGCAGCTGATCAATGACTCTCTCATCATTGATGTTTCTGTCTCTCTCTCTCTTCCTCTCCCTTCCTCTCTCCGAAATCAATAAAGACATATTATTAAAAATTTAAATAAAATAAAATAAAATGCTTTCCCCATTTTATTTACACATGTAGTCACAGATTAAGGTGCATCTTGATTCAAAAAGAGACGAGGCATCAACCCAGGTTTCAAAAATATTAAATCTGTGGTGGGATAGGGGGGAATAAAAGTTGATCTTTTTCAAATTCACTGAGCCACAGATATAATTTAAAAGACCTCTGAAATTATCACTTCTACTTATCATTTACCATTGTTCTGTACATGATCTTCAAGCACCTCATTTTTAAGAATCCCACAAAGTTCCGAAAGTGTCTCTAAGTGAATAACATGAATGATCAACGGCCTGAAGACATCATACAATGACACACACAGTTTCTCCAAAAGTTCACTAAAATAAAGAAATAAAACATGGTTTAGTAGCAATCTTTCCAGTTTAAAAGGCATCTTTGATTTCTCCCAGCCAATAAACATAGTAAAAATCTACTAGAAAACAGTATAGGGGACATTTTATAATGAAGAGTGAAAGGCTGAAAGTAATTCTGTAAAGTGTTGTTTTAAAAGCCAAGAATCAATAAATAATCAGTAATCAATTCAAATTAGCTGCCCCCAGCCAAATGTCAATTTATTACAACTTTTATTTATTTCAGTAATAACTCTGTATATGTACCTTCAAAAACAATAAAAAGTATTTCAGTATACTTAATTATCCTTCTATATTCTACATTTCTGTGAATCAAATGGCAACATTTTCCCCAGGAAAGCTAAGTTCTTGATCACTTACAGATTTAGATAAACAAATCTCAAAGTACTCTTGACATATAAGCATTTTGACAAAAATACTTGAAAAGAAAAAATTATGTTGTCTATATTCTTCATATTGTCAAAAGTATTCTTCTATATCCCTTATTTCATCAAAAGTGATCAACCCAACCAAAACGGTAAGATACATTTGTCTCTTCCCCATTATAAGGGTAATAGTCTTGGAATCTTTATAAATGCCCAAATTGCCAATAAAAAGAAAACGAAAGTTAATAATAGTGGATCTGAAAGACACTTTGAGAAAAAAATTTTAAAGGATATTAAATAGTGTGTATTCTTAACTGTTTTTTGTTAGTTAGAATCACAGAATTTTTCAACTGGAAGGACTTATTATACTTGGTGGAGATAAAGGGATCTAGATCCCAAGACTTAGTTCTCTATATAGGATTCTCACTTATTATACCATACTGTCTCCATAATTATATTATGAACAATACGAAAGCATGTTGCCCTTTAAATTACACATGTATTTACAATAAACAAACATTGACCCACTCAACAATACTCACACACCCACAAAAGTTAAAACACTGCATATAACTTAAAAATACTCCTATGAACAGAACAGATTCAATGACATGGAAGCATAGATCAGACTGACGAATGTCAAAAGGATGGAGGAGAGCAGGTGGGTAGAGGGGGAGAGAGTAACCAAAGAATTTATATGCATATATGCACAACTCAAGGACACAAACAATGGTGGGGAGAGGGGCTGGGGGCGGGGGGGGGGGGGGAGACGGGATGGAATGAGTCATTGGGGAGAAAAAGGGACATCTGTAATATTTTTAACAAAAACAACAAAAAAGAATACTCCTATAATAAGTCATTATAATCATTAGCAAATTAAATCTTAAAAATAAGTTAAACTACCTACTCTAATTTTGATGTTGGTTTTGTGAAAAATTCATTGTAAAGTTGGTGTTCATCCTGACACACATGGACCATAAAGGCACAGCCACTGCGAATCTGCAAGAAACAAATATACACCACCTACAGTTAAAGACACACAACAATTCTAGCATTCATGAAATCAAGCAAATATTTTATTTGGAAAGAGATTATGCATATACATTCATAAAACAACTTACTGAAGCACAAAAAATGGTTGGTTTTCAATGGTTTACTGCATAATGTGAACATGGTGATTTTTATTTTCTTTGTCTGCATTATTGTCTAAACTTTTGACAAGGAAAATAAATCCCTTTTCTAGTTGAATGGGGGTAGTTAAAAAAAGAATCTTTATTTTTCTATAGCATAAATTAAAATCACACTAAATAAGGAAGTACTTCTGCAGCAAAAGCTAAGATAAATCCACAAACCTTGAAACTTCATCTTTCAAGGAACAATACATGTTTGTGAATCATCATACCTCAAAAAATAGATCAAAAGGAGATTCTTTTGCCAAAATGCTAATTACTAAAATAGATTTGTCATAACTGAAAGAAAAATTATTTAAGTTTGTTGATATGGAAACTAAAACTTATTTAGCCAAATACAGCTTCTAGGTTATCAAAATATTTCAGAGGAAGGTTTAACATTAAACCAAAACAAGCAGAAACTTACCAAGGCACAATGATCTCTGTTATTCTGGCTGGTTAACTCTGTTACAGTACGAGTAATACTAGGGCCCAAAAGGAGCTCCCGCTGATCAAGGTAACACTGGTGGATGTCGTTTAGCAGTTGTTGGTATCTGATGAAAAGCAAATGAGATGAGAGTATAAACTTATGATTTCAGATATGTAAATTATATCTGATCTTAAGTCCCAGCATAGGTTGCCAAATCTCTAAAGCTATATGATCACCTCTCATTTGCCCACATTAAATATTAAAAATGTTTATGTATGCATATAAAAAGACACACTAGCCCTAGCCAGCTTGGCTCAGTGGCTAGAGTGTCAGCCCACGGACTGCAGAGTCCCAGATTCCATTCCCAGCCAAGGGCGCGTGCCTGGGTTGTAGGCTCGATCACCAGCCCCAGTCCAGACACGTGCGGGAGGCAGCCAGTGGGTATGTCTCTCTCACATCGATGTTTCCCTTTCTCTCTCCTGTTCTCTTCCCCTCCCTCCCTCCCTTGCACTCTCTCTGAAAAGCAATGGAAAAAAATACCCTCAGGTGAGGATTAAAAAACAACCACCACAAAAACACACACATAATAAACCGCAGTGCCAAATTCTCTAACTTTGGAGTTTAAACCTTTATTTATTTATTTACTTATTTATTTATTTTAAATATGTCTTTACTGATTTCAGAGAGAGGAAGGGAAAGGAAGAGATAAAAAAAATCAGTGATGAAAGAGTCATTGATTGGCTGCCTCCTGCAGGCCCCCCACTGGGGACAGAGCTCACAACCCAGGCATGTGCCCTAACAAGGTATCGAACCTCGATCTCCTGGATCATAGGCTGATACTCAACCACTGAGCCATGCCAGCCAGGCTATTTTTTTTTTTTTTTAATTCTCTCCCAAGGATATTTTTTCCCTTGCTTTTCAGAGAGTGGGAGGGAGAAAGAGAGAGACAGAAACATCAACGTGAGAGAGACACATCTACTGGTTGCCTCCCGCATGCGCCCCAACCTGGATCAGGAATGGAGCCTGCAACCCAGGTACGTGCCCTTGACGGGGAATCGAACCTGGGACCCTTCAGTCAAAGGCTGACGCCCTAAGCACTGAGCCAAACCAGCCAGGGCTAAGCCTTTATTTTTTAATGAAAGATTTATCTTCCAAGGGTAGACATCTTACATCTACCCAAACGAAAAGAAAATCCTGCTATAGGAAAAAAGAAATGCCTTGCTGAAATGTACAGCATGGCAGTTATAGTTAATGATACTACCTACATTGCATATTTGAAAGTTGCTGAGAGTAAATCTTAAAAGTTCTCATCACAAGAAAAATATAATTTTGTAACTAAGCATGGTAATGGATATTAACTAGACTTACAGTGGTGATCATATTGAATCACTACATTGTATGCCTGAAACTAGTAAGTTGCATGTCATTACTCCTCAGTAAAAATAAGTAAATAAGCAAACAAACAGAGAGAGATGACTTGCACACTCACTACATCAGGTCTATAACCTTGCTCCCCAAAATAAGTCATATACTATAAGAAGAAGCTTGCATAGCATGCAAGGTAATTGCTCAGAAAATATCTCGGACATAATAGGTGGGGGAAATGTACTTCAAGAAGGTAATGTGGAAACTAAAGAAATTCTAGGTACTCACTCAGGTGTTTTTTCAGATCGCTGTTCTATTTGTTCAATAAGAGTCTGCAGAATAAAAAAAAAATTAAAAATCCATCTATTTTAGTTATGGACTCTTAACTACTTTCTGATTATAACATATGCTATTAGAAAAATCTGTAAATACAAAGAATTTGAAATATAAAAATATTTAATACCACAAAATAATCAGTTAATATTTTAGAATATTCTTTCAGTTTTTTTGTACACACTATATAGTTACTATATATTTTTTTCTGTTGTTGTTGTTAATCCTCACCTGAGGATATTTTTTCCCATTGTTTTTTAGAGAGCATGGAAGGGAGGGAGGGGAGAGAGAGAGAGAGAGAGAAACATCGATGTGGGAGAGACACATCAATTGATTGCCTCCCCCCCACCCCAACTGGGGCCCAGGATCGAACTTGCAACCCAGATATGTACCCTTGACGCTTCAGTATGCAGGCCAGTGCTACAATCATTGAGCCACATCAATCAGGGCTATATTTTAATTTTTACACAAAACTGGAAATTATATTACATATTCATCTTTATAATCTGTTTTTGAAAAATTAACATTTCAAAAGATTTTCCTATTATTAAATAATGCTCGATGTCAGATGAAAATATAAAGCCTTAGCATAATGCCTGGGTACCTAGGAAACACTCAATGAATCATCATTATAAATATTATTTAAAACATTTGTTTAAATAACTACATAATATCCCCTTGGGTAGATGTACCATAAATCAACCATTCTTCTACTCTTGGGCATCTTGGCTGTTTCTTTTTTTTTCTTTTTTTTAATATATCTTTATTGATTTCAGAGAAAGGAAGGGAGAGGGAGAGAGAGAGAGAGAGAAACATCAATGATGAGAGTCATTGATCTGCTGCCTCCTGCATGGCCCCTACTGGTGATTGAGGCTGCAACCCGGGCATGTGCCCTGACTGGGAATTGAACTGCCATCTCCTGGATCCTAGGTCAATGATCAACCACTGAGCCACACCCAGCCGGGCATCTTGGCTGTTTCTTAAGAATAATAGCCCAGTGGTTAAGACCTCTGGGCCTAGAGAAAAACTGGAGGGTGTGATTGCCAGCTTCCCAATAGCTGTTTTGAGCCCAGGAGAGCTGGTTCACTTCTCTGAGATTCCACTTTCTATCATATAAAGCTGGTATAATAACAGTTACCTACTTCCCAGTTGGGAACCTCCAACACTGGGTCATAAGAGATAAATATTTTTATAGGCTTCTGATTCATACTCCTAAAATGTTTTTGAGAAAGAAATTGCTTCACATCCCTATCAGCAGTATTGCCTGTCTCACTAAATCCTCAAAAGCACTATTACAGCCCGGCCGGGCGTGGCTCAGTGGTTGAGCGTCGACCTAGGATCCAGGCGATCGGGGTTAGAATCCCAGTCAGGGCACATGCCCAAGTTGTGGGCTCGATCAATGACTCTCTCATCGTTGATGTTTCTATCTCTCCCTCTCCTTTCCTCTCTCTGAAATCAATAAAGATATATTTAAAAAAAAAAAAAAAAAAAAAAAAAAGCAGCACTATTACACCTTGATCTCCCAGTTTCTAACAGACAAAAAAATGCCACCTAACCTTAAATTGAATGTATTCTCCACTGAAGCTAAACATGAGTTCATATTTATTAACCATTTGTATTTTCTATAAGTAATCAATCCCCTCAAGTCCACTATAAATCTGAGTCATTTAAGCTCAATTATCTCCTTCATCTAGAAACATTCCCTAAGCATCTTAGAGGGCGTTTCCTGCTCGGTGGTCTTAAGGTGCCTCTGAGATAATGTAATGTAATGTGGAAGGACAATGCCTAACTTTCTTTCACTCATGTTCATTTTCCTGGTATAAGCAAAGGGCCTAACATATAATAGTACTTCAAAGGGGCTGGCTAAATAAATTTCATAGCAATATTCTACTTATGTCAACAGACTTACTCTGACTTTGGGGGCAGCAGTTCGAAATTTCACATAAAATAGTGTGAAGGCGTTGTCTGCATTAGGTACAGATGAAGGATCCTAAAGAAACATGGGGGAGGATAGGGAAGGAAGATAATTAGCAAACAAATAAGTATTCAGAAAATGTGCTGCACACCATTTCAAATAACTACTGCTTGGCCTACACACCAACCAAAAGCTTAGAGAGAAAAATCTCAAAGAGAGATTAATATTATTATGTTGCTACAAATGAGAAATAATTATGAAGAACTGTCATCTCTCACCTCTTATCATTAAAACTTATCCCATGTTACATGAATTTTGGAGGTAAACAGGCCTGAATTCAGCTTCATGCTCAGTCATTTACTGAGAGTAAGACATTGACCAAATTACTTAACCTCTCTGAGATTCCAAGCGTCCATTTAAAGGTGATAACCTATACTCATAAAGTTATTACGTGGCTCAATAGTAAAGCACTATACATAGTAGGTAGTAGTACTTATTAGGTATTAGTTTCCTAAACTTATTAAAAGTTTTACAAAATAGAAAAATTATATAGTCTGACTGTTATGTCAGCCAAGAGCAATGTGAACAGTAAAAATGCAACCCAAAAATCAGTGGCTTTGAACTGAAGCTCAGAAGATATTCAATGTTGTTTAGAAAAACTTAAAAAATAAAATGTATAATCTTTATGGTTTTATTTTCTTAGCAAAGAAATGTGCTCAATGACCATCCTAGCAAGTTCCACTCTTATTTTCTAACCTAACACTCTAATTTCCCACCTAGCATCTACTACAATATGCAAATGACTGATTTGTTTCCTTCTTTACTGATTATTTATCCTGAATATAATAAGATCCATGAGGGCAGGGACCTTGCTAGCTCCTTTTCACTAATGTATAATTCCTAGTGCAATGCAAAGCATTTAGGAGGTGCTCAATGAAAATATATTTGCTCTGCATAGAAAACTTAATTATTCACCACATGTAAAGAAAAAATTTCAAATTACCCATCATATGTAATCTCACCACTCAGACAGAACCACTTTTATTATTTCAGTGTATCTCCTTCCAGTATTTTCATAAAAATATAAGAAAATGTTTTAAGTGACAAACAGTTTGAATCTGATATTATTTCATTAGAATCGAATAGT
Source organism: Miniopterus natalensis (assembly GCF_054644295.1). Classification (NCBI taxonomy): domain Eukaryota; kingdom Metazoa; phylum Chordata; class Mammalia; order Chiroptera; family Miniopteridae; genus Miniopterus; species Miniopterus natalensis. The sequence goes on along the minus strand of NC_142082.1, from coordinate 74,108,927 downwards.
TCCCATAGTTACACATTCTTTGAAAAATAAGACTTTGATGGACAGATACAATACAACCACTTTTCCTATTATAAATAAAACTGCAATGCATATTCTTATTTAACAAAAGGTAAAAAAAATTTGGGATTTACTAAGTACTACTCTCAGGCTAAGATTACAGAAGATAAATGAATAAAAAAACAAAGCAAGCAAACCAAAAACCTCACCAGTTAACTCACCCTTTTTAATAACTGATTTGTGAGGTTCTGTAGTATGTTCACAGTGTATGTCTTCATGAGGTGCAAAGCTTTAGAAAGACATTGCTTAAACTTCAGTAAATATACAGGATAATCTTTAAAATTTGGCTGTAAAGAAAAAGGAAAGATTAACAAAGAGTTTCGAAACAAACATTGACAAAGCAAACTTTCAATGAAAACCAAAATGTCCTTTAGTAAAGCTAAATATAAAATTCAAAAGATCTTATGCAGACTGAAAGTTCCATGAAGACAAATACTGTGATTATCTTGGTCACAGCCAAGTTCCCTGTGCCTGGAACAAAGTAGGGGCTCAATAAATACTTGACTTCAAGGCTAATATGTCAGGCTCAAATGGAAAAGAATATGAGTTGGGGGAAATAAATGCAGCTAAAAATCCTTGAGGAATAATACCTAGCACAACAGGAATTCAATAGCCTAAAATTCACTCATCCTTTTAGGTGGGACAAAGTTGTGTCAGTCAGGACCTCATTCTACTCCAGGGGCTGCCTCAGCAGCTGAAAGTACTTTTTATTTCACTATCAGCAATGACTAAGATTTTACCACAGTTTTTCTTCAAGTACACTAGAGATATATTTTTCCCTTCATAAGAAATAATTATTTTACAGTCTAAGAAGCAAATTAATAGGGATGTTAAGGTTTCTTTAAAAACATACAGAAATACATGACTTACATGGGATGAGATATATGTTATACAATCATCTAACTTGGCCAGCATAGGTATAAATCCTTCACTATTCACAGACAATGTAGGGGAATTCAATTTCTTTAAGGGAAAAGAAAAAAAATATTAATTTATAAAAAGTATACTGGTAAAAAATGATAATTATGTATAAGAATTAGCATATCTCCCTTTAGGATATATAACACAGTTATACTAATATCTTTACATCTTGAGTGACAAAAATATCCTCAAATTAGCCCATGTGTAACAATAAAGGACAGCTAAAAAAGAATAGTGATTGAATTCAGTTCATTCCTAATGAGCTTTAATGGAGCTCTTGATGAATTGGCAAATATTTTATTATTTCATTGAACAACGTTATATTAAAATAACTCATCAAGTACCTAAACTTCCCATTTACTAGTACTTTACAACATACATAAATTTTCTATTTTCAAACACTGGCTATTTTCCCAAGGTTAAAGGATTAACTAGTAATCAGTCATACTCTGTTTAGCAGTCATACTATGAAAGTAAAATATAACACATAGAAGTAAAATATAAGTAAGCATATAAGTAATAATACTAATATAAGCATAAATATAGGTAATATATGAGCATGAAATTTAACACTTAATATATAAGATTATATACTAAAATATAAAGTAATATAATATACAATATTTAATATAAAAATATAATATAAATATAATATGTATAAAATATAAGTAAAACCAGCCAATTATTTCTTATCTCAATATACAAATAGCTTGGCAATGATCTATTTCCCATTGCATTCCATTGTTAACTGGCCACTAGGTTTACTTCTATTTCTTTAGTAAATTATAATTATGATTAATTTAATATTTTAATAACATGATGTACATATAGTTATGATTAATTTATGAACCAGAAATATCATTTACACCACAGTCTTTATTGAGACTATTACTTTGGGATACAAGTATGCATTATGATGACTATACTTTTCCTCACACTAAATATGAAATTAGTTTTTTTTTAAATTTTTATTATTGTAGTTCAAGCACAGCAAGATTTAAAATTTAATATTTCTTCTTATAATCTTCTTCACAGCTTACAAATAAGATACTATAAGAGGTAACCAACAAAGAGATTTATTAACAATAATATAATTTAAACAAAACTATTACTTAAATCATATTTGAAAAAATTTGAACTGGTAATGGTATGTCCATTGGCCACAAATAGGAATACTTTCAGCAAGCAAACTATTAAGTTAGAATATCACTCCAGCCAATTTATAGGTTTAATATCATACTCAGAAAGGGAAATATAAAGTCACTAACTTTACAAAAAGTAAAAAAAATGCTTACTGTGTTAATAGTTTCCAATTCATTAAAATAGGAAAGCTTTTGTTGAATGTTTTCAGCCAGATCAACAAGTTCCGACTTGCATTTTATAAAAGAGAAAAATCAGTTATTATGACAACATAAAAATCAACATTCCAGTCTCAAAATTACACTGAATTGATATAAAATTTCAGAATAATGCTCAGAGATTTTTATCATCATGGACTGAAATAAGTGACGATTATCACAGTAAATTATCTATCATCTTACAAAATAATAAATAATTGCCTTTTTAAAAACAACACACATAGAGAAAACTCTGATATAATCATAGTAACGAAAATAGTCTATCTTTAAGTCACAGTTTAAGCACAACCTACATCAGTTCATCTTTTCTTAAACCTCACCATTACCACAATCGCTATGCTTGTTTCAAAAGCATCCATGATAAAGAGCAAAAGGAGCAAACTACTATATCCTCTTCACTCTGAGATTATACTGAGACCTAACAGCTCAAAATACAGGAAAGCTTGTCCTTGCCCCATTCACATAAGCTTATTTAAAATGAAAGAAGGCTGTCAATGTAATATTTTGCATGCTCAGCACAGGGCTTCATACAGAGTAGTGTTCAATATGAGAGGCTTGGCCGGTGTGCTCAGTGGTTAGAGCGTCTGCCCTCAGACCAAAGGATCACAGGTTCAATTCCTGGTTAAGGGCACATACCTCAGTTGCCGGTTCCCCGTCCCTGATGGGGGCACATGTGGGAGGCAATCAATTGTCTCTCTCAAGTTGATATTTCTCTTCCCCCCCCACCCTTCCCTCTCTTCCACTCTCTCTAGAAATCAATGGGAAAAGTATCCTCAGGTGAAGATTAAAAAAAATATACAGCTGGAGAAACTAAGGAAACTAGAATTAAACAGTAGTCATCTATTTTAAAATTAAATAGTAAATATAATCACTGACCCTCTCTCCTACTCCAAATTACCTGTTCTTTTAGGAGTTGTTCACAGGCTTCATGTAGGGTTCCTGTCTTATTGGACACAAAAAGATACTGTTTCTGCAATGATTCCAGATGCTGAAGAGCATTGTTTACATCATTCAATATAGCATCACACTGCTCCTGAAACCCAGACAAGTAATCCCTCATCTGTCTAGAAAACAGAACCAAAAGGGGATTGGAAATAATATTTTCCCCCAATAAGCATAGAAAATAAACAACAAAGTCTTACTTTTCCCCAAACGCTTGAATTTCAGGAGTAAAGTCAGGCCTATTCACTACAGTTCATTATTTTCAGAAATGTACCAAAAGCTATGTTACAAACTGTTTTAATACTTAAGAAGGAAAACTACTGAAACTAAAAGTAACAACAAAGGGAATCAGCCATGAAGCCATAAACTGGCTTTTCACATGTAAGGCAATAATCACCAGCTTAACTTTCAAAGTCTGGGACACAAGGGCCATCCCAAGGTACCAAGTAGGTCAATCCTTCAAGTCACTTCCACCTTTCAAAGATAGTGTGATGTGATGGGAATAATTGTGGACTCAGAATTAGAAGACCTAAGTCCAAATCCCAGCTCTGCCCAAGTCTCCATGACATTAGGCAAGTTACTTAATATTTTCAGGCCTCAGTCTGCTTATTTGTAAAATGATAATAATATTACCTTTCCTCACAGAGCTACTATAAAGATTAAATGGAATCATACATCAAGGAGCCTAACATAATGCTTAGCAATTACAGTTACTTAATAAATGCAAATGCTCAAGCCATGGTCCCCAAATCAGCCAGAAACTATACACTACCATTTCTCCCATGCTATCAATTATACACAAAGAGAACAACATAGTTACACCCTAGAAGCTAGGTGGCTGGCCATCCATAAAGTCTCTTGGGTCTCTCCTTCTGAAGAAAGGCAACAAACACCTCTTAGAGTTCCTGTAAAATTTCCACTTGAACACAAACCTTTCTAGAGTTATCTAAAAAACCAGTATCTGCACCCCCTAACTTATTAATTACAATGTAACTTTTTTTTAATTACACAATTTCTAATACCGGTTGACCCAAATCCTCTCCCTGGCTATTTTTAAAGGAAATATTGCTGTTGGAGTTTTCCTTGTACCTTAATTTTGTGTAGAGACACAGATTAGAAGATGCTTCAGATGACTGTGACTAAAAATTAGGATAGCCAACAAATGCAAGAGTCACATACCTATATTTAGTTTCTTCATCCTGATCCATCTGAGTTTGTAGCTTTGCAAACCATGAGAAAAACTGGAAAAATAAAGAATATTATACTGTCAACAAAACTAAAATAGACAAAATGAAAAGTGGCTACACGCTAAACAGCAAGTCAAAAGGCTAACACTAATTCTTATTGTTTGGGGCTCAGACATTAATAACTGGTTTTAAACTAGGAGACAATCTAACTGCATAGTCAATATCTACATGCTAGTAAAAGCAAAGGATATTAAAAACAATGGGCCCACCGACAACAGTGTGGTGATTGCCAGGGAGAGGGAGGAGTGGGGGGAGATGGAGGAGGATATATGGGAGATAAATGGTGATGGACAGACGACTTGGGGTGGTAAACACAGTGCACAGCTGATGTGTTATGGAACTGTGCACCTGAAACCTGTATAATTTTGTTAACAAGTATTACCCCAATAAATTCAATAAAAAGGAGGGGGAATGGGCCATTTTCAGAGTTAACTTAAAAAGAGTATTAAAGATATAATACATAAGAAATATTTCTTCCTGAGAACCTAAAGCCTATTTGCTAGTTTGCCAAATTTGAGTAGGTAACATTGGGCTTTGAGCAAATATGAGAATATAAACTCATAAATAATACAGCAGACTGGTTTAAGAACATAGACTCATATCGGCTAAAACTAGGTTTGAATTATGAACCTGTATTATGAAAATATCTATTATTAAAAAGAGATGGGGGAGGCTGACCTTAAACAAGCATGAGGGAACTGTTGGGCCAATGGAAATGTTTTATATCTTGATCATAATGGTAGTTACACAGGTATAGACACTTTTCAAAACTCATCAAGCTGTACAATTAAAATGATTACATTTTACTGTATATAAATTATAACTCAATATGTTAGAGTTTTCTAAATTTAAAGAAAGATATACGAGTGCAAACTTAATCCAGAAAAAAATTTTTAATAGTCCAAATAAGTTCACAGACCTGGTGCAAGATTATCTTTTATAATCCACAAGTGGGATTTGAAGTCAAAGTATGCTTTATCTCTCATGATGCTAAGCTTGACAAGTACCTTGGCTATCGTTTACTGACCACTGATTATGTGCCTGCCATATACTGTATTTACATGCATTATTTTATTTAATTCTCACAAAAATCCTATGACATAGGTATATAATTGTTTACTCATAAGGAAACGAAAGACCTAAGAAGATACAGTAATTTTCCTAAGCTCATAGGATGGTAAGTGACATAGGTGACTTTCAGATCCAGGGCCTGACTCACTTCGCAGCACTGCTTCCCTTGACTTACTATACATGCAACTCAGAACATTTGCTTTATATTTTACTCCATAAATGCCTCAGTTTTGATTCTTCACAGGACAGAAAGAGGAGCAAAGGAAGTGGCAGAAGAAACCATTGTACATTTAGGTTTATAATCAGGAATAAGCAAAAACCAAGAGAAGATTACAGAGGCTACATTACCAAAAGTAGCTATAAGAGAATATTTAGGTTTTAAAAAAAATTACCTAGCAATGGGCAGAGAAGGGTAGGGTATGTGTATGTATCTGTGTATGCATGTGCACACAAACAGCATGCTGGGGGGGGGGGATATAACATAGATAGACATACACTGGGGAAAGTCAGAAGTGCATAAAATATTAAAACCTTAATAAGTATAATAATCTATCAACATCTGAACTTGAAATATCATATTTTTATCTGTATTGCAAATATAATTGGGCAAAAGGTTCAATGAAAATACCTAATAGCCACAACTAACACAAAATCAAAAATGTTCTAAGATTTTGTTAACTATAGGGTGGGGCAAAAGTAGGTTTACAGTTGTGAGTATGAGAAACAATTCTTGTATTATTATTTATTAATTATTGTATTATTTTCCATATGAACAACTCTAAACCTACTTCTGTCCCACCCTGTATAGTTTCAAATGTTCAAAACTTTTCATTAGGACCTTTTTTATTAGCCCTTATCGAGACATTTAAAATAAATAATCAAACATCTTAGAAACAATATTGTGACTCACCTGCTGTGCAGTTTCTATTTTTTCTTCTTCCATTTCTAATGAAATGAAACCATTCAAGAGAATGTCTTCTGTAGATTCAGGCACTATTGAAGTCTGTGCAATGGGCAGCGAATGGGATGTTAAACTGCACAAGTCTTCAATTGGGAGCTTGAAAAAGAAGAGCCACAAAGATATTTAAATAACTTGAAAATTCTCTTAACTCAAGACTGGTATTACACCTCAGTTGTTTTGAAAGAGAAATGAATGTTTCCTATCAAATCATTTGAGGTTAATAAATGCCATGTAATGCTAACATTTATAACTAGGCTCTCTCTATAGTAATGCTAGTCTCAAAATGTAAACATGACACTGATATCCCGCCATTAGTAAAGTATGGTTTTTGAATCACCTTTCTAATACTGGTGGTGAATCTGTGCTAATCCACACATATTTTCTTAATTGAACCTCCTGTCAACTAGCACCCAAGGCAAAACCTGTGTGCCTTTGAAAGTAGCTTGCCCTCCCCATTATCTAACCCAAAAGCCTAACCTCATTAACACCAACCAACAGAAAACAAATCACACCCAAGAATTAAGTACCAATAAATATTAACTCCTTCTAATATTTCCACCACTAGCACACTTCACCCTCACCTGCCTGCTGACAAATTTTGAAATTATAATTAAACAGAATTTCAGAGTGTCCCAACAGTTTCAGAAGAGCCCCACCTACAAGGCCTCATTTTGATGCCATCAGATCTACAATACTCTGTAGTTCTCCACTGCTACTAAAGACAGTCCAGTGTTAACTGACCTGTAGTCATACCAACAGCTATTTTTAGACCTAACAGAAAGGGAGTGTGGATGCTGGGGAAGTTGTTAAAGGGCCTAATTGTTTTCTTTCAATTCCAGTTTTCAGCTCTTAGGGCATGACATTTAAGGTCCAGCAATATAAAATCTTGATCCAAGGTCTTAGGAAATTGCCTTCCTATATTTCTAGATATAGAAATTTCATCTGAAGACAGTATTTTCTCTTTAAAGCTAAAATAAACTAGATGCAAAATACACCATCACTAATTTAAAAGTAGCCCTTTAGCCCTGGCCGGTATAGCTCAGTTGCTTGGAGCGTTGTCCCATACACAGAAAGGTGGACACATACCCAGATTTCGGGTTCGATCCCCAGTCAGGGCATGTGAGGGAGGCAACTGATCAATGTTTCACTCTCACATCGCTATTTCTCTCTCTCTCTCCCTCTCTACTCCTCTCTCTCTAAAAAAATCAATAAAAGCATGTCCTTGACTGAGAATTTTTTAAAAATACAACTCTTTAAATATAGGGGTTTTTGTACCTGGGTTCAAGTAAGGTTACATCTTCTTGCACAGTAAATAACATTATAGTACAGCCTGATTTGAACCTTGCTCCTGCTCATTTATAAGCTATGTGACAACGGGCAAGTCACTTTCTGCTTCTAATCCTCAATTTCTTCACTATAAAATAGTATCTACATCATCTATGTCATAAGAGCATTGTGAAAAAAAGTAAACACAGGTGTGGGAAAACAGGCTTCTAAGGCTGCTGGGAAGCTGCAGACAAAAAAAAAGTGTCAGGTAAGCTCCTCGATCTGCTTTCTCCCCATAAATGAGTCTGACTCAAGAGCCAAGAGGGGCTAGATGTATGCTGGATTAAGGGCATAATTTGTTCATGTAAACTCTTCCTGAATGGTGATATAATCCTTGAGTATAAAAGGACTGTGGGGCAGTAAGAATTAAATTTCTCAAATCCAGTGAGACTCTATCTTGAGTTTAAACTGTCACCAGCAAGGGTTGTGGAGGACAGAGGAAGCTGTGCCGAGATAAGTCGCATCTGCTCACACTCTGTGCAACCATCCCAATTACCAACAACAAGCTGTCTCCTTGGAGAGAGGGAGGTAAACACATCAGAGACAATGCTACATGTACTTAGCATAATGGCTGCCACATAGTAAACACAATAAATGTGACCTATTGCTATTTATCATATTATTATTCCTATTTATTAGCAGCAACAAAGTAAATTTATAAATCTGAATCTATACTGCTTCTTGGGCATAGAAAAGTCCGTAGCCTATCTTTACAAAATTACATTTTATTACTGGTAAAATTTATCTCTAAACAGATCATGACAAAATTCTGTCAGCACCGTTTACACAAATACCTAAGGGGCAACAGGGAATGTGAGACATTGATTAGGCCCAGATTTGAAAAATATACCAGAAAACAGATGGAGGCTAGGCTAAGATCAAGAAAACTGGACAGAGTGTTGCTTGCACCATAATAAATTTTTAAAAAGACAAATAACCTACAAAATCATAACTAATCCATCAGCGAGCTGAGATTACAGAGTATCCAAGTAGCTTAAAATCTGTGTGAGATGGGCACCTCCAGAGAGAGACAGAATGTGAGCACTGGCTCACCTGTGGCAGATCATGGAAAAAGAAATAACAAGCACCATACAAGTAAGTAAGAATTCAGCTAAAATTTCTAACAAATTATAAAAGGCTAGGGTGTAAGTATTGAATCCCTGAAAGCCACAAACACAAGGGGACTTAGCACCCACACACATGGTTTTCTTCACAGGCCTCCATCAGGTGCTCATGAGAAAGACTGAGAACAGGTGGCCCAGGCCTTGAAAAGGAGATGACTGTGGGAAAATGAGGAACAAAGCCCCACTTAGACCCTTCTCCTCGGTGGAACAAAAGTCTTAAGAAACTGAAAAAAAGAGCAGCAAGTCCTATCATCCCTAGGGCACAGAGGAAGATACACTTCCACTGGGGAAAAAGAAAACACCATTAACCCTGGAGGAAAAGCAAGAAACAACCCAAGACCTATTACAATAGAAGTCTCCTATAACCAGCAGAGAGCAGAATCAGTAAGAAAGCTCCACCTCCAAGACCCAGGAGCAAAGCACATGCATCACACTGAGGCTAGATGTGGATGCTAGAAAACTCTCACTTAACACTCACTATGAGACTAAAAGTACCAGCATACCGCTATGAGAGAGCAAAGCACAGACCCCCTCTGAGACACAGGCACACAGCATACCAAAAGCTGACGGTTACAGGAGGAATGTTAAGAAAATCCTGCAGATCATGGGATATTTTGTCTTTCTCTGCCTGGCTTATTGATCTCACTTATAGGTGGACTCTAAAGAACATAATAGCCCAGCCGTGCATGGCTCGGCGGTTGAGCGTCGGAGCTAGGATCCAGGAGACTCAATTCAACTGGGCACATGCCCAGTCAGGGGCATGCTGGAAGCAGCCGATCAATGACGGCTCTCATCATTGATGTTTCTCTCTCTCTCTCGCCCTTCCTCTCTCTGAAATCGATAAAGATATTTTTTTAAAAAAAAAGAAAAAAGAACATAATAAACTGATGAACAAAATAGATTCAGTGACATAGAAGCATGGCTGACGAATCTCAGAGGGAAGGTGGAGGGGGTGGGAGGGTGGGGAGACATTAACCAAGAATTTATATGCATATATGCATAACCCCCACCGAGTGGTGAAGGCCTGGGGCAGGTAGTGGGTGTGGGGTGGAAAGGGTCAATGAGGAAAAAAGGGGACATCTGTAATACTTTCAACAATAAAGATAAAGAAAAAAAGAAAACCCTGCAGAAACCCAGCCCCAATGTTAAGCAAAAGTTAACACTAGAGAAATTTGAAGCCAAATGTAAATTAAAGATAACCAGAACAACAACAAAACCTCAACCTAGCTGAACTCCTGACTAGATTGATTCAACTTCCCACACTAACAACCTAAGAGAAGAGGTGTTCTTATTTCCAGGCGTTAATACTATTTTCCTCATTCTCTACGGTCCTGAACAAAATGTCCAGTATTTACTCAAAATTACATTAAAAAGCAAGGGCAAGGAGAAGAAATCATTGTCAAGAGACAAAGCACTCAACAGAGCGAGAATCAGAGATGATCGGGATACTGGCACTATCAGATAATAAATTAAAAATAGCCCTACCTAATGTTACTAATAGGTAACTAATATGTTAGTTATAAAGGCTCTGGTATAAAATATATTTAAAATACCCTCTGTTTGGCCTTGGCAAGCAAGCCGTTCCCAGCATAGCTCCTACCTCCCTCCCCTCTGCTAGCTGTTAGATAATCCCTTGCTTGACCCTGGCCACGTGTGGAAATTCACCCAATGGGCTGCCATCAGGTCTTCCCCAGATGTAATAAAGGCTATGTCTTTTCCCTCTGGCACCCCACTTGGTTTTTTCGGACTAGCAAAGAACAGTGTGGTACTCCCTGCGCTGGAGCACCTACAGTACAACACTCAACACAGCTAAGGAATCGGTAAACTAGAAGATAGGTCAATAAAAATAACCCATAAAGAGGAAACAGAGAAGAAGAATAAAAACTGAACACAACATCTAAGAACTGTGGATGATGTCGAGTGATCTAATGTATGTGTAATTTGAATCCCAAAACAAAGAGAAAGAGAAAAGGGTAGAAAAAATATTAAAGGAGATAACAGTTGAGAATTTTCCAAAAATAATGAAAGACAACAAATTACAGTTCTAAGGAGCTCAGAGAATCCCAAGCAGAATGCATATACACACACACATACATCTACACACATCATATTTAAACTCCTGAAAACCAAAATTAAAGAGAAAATCCTGAAGGCAGTCAGAGGATAAAGACACATTATATTCAGAGGAATAAAAATAAGAATCATAGCAGACTTATCAGAAGACAACAAAGCAACATCTTTTAAGTAATAAAACAAAAAAACCTGTCAATTCATAATTCTTTACCTAGTGAAATGTCTTTTTTAAAGGAAAGAGAAATAAAACCTTTTTAAACGAATCTGAGAGAATGCATTTTCTGCAGACCTGTAGTAGAAGAAATGTTAAAGGAAGTTTTACAGAGATGGAATATAATACCAGATGGAAACCTGGGTCTACAAAAAAAAGAAAAAAGGAAAAAAACTGAAGAGCTCCAGAAATGGTTAAAATAAAGGTAAATATAACTATTTTTCTTTATTTTTAATCATTCAGAAAGATAAATGTTAAGAGCAAAAATAATAGCAATGTATCGATGCGTTATAGCATACGTATGTCAACAATGGCACAAAAAAGAGGAAGAACTGGGAGCATACTGTTGTAAGGTTCTTATACATAAAATAGTATAATATTTAAAGGTAGACTATGATTAAAGAAATATGTTATAAACCTAGATCAATCACTTAAAATATTGAAAATATACAAAGGACCTTGCAAAATTCAGTCCTGCAATACCACCTAGACCCATACCTATCTTTAATTCAATTTATTTTGAGAAAAAAATATTATAAATGTATCTTAAAAGCAATGCAGATCAATTTCAAAACTCTGGCTGTGATACCACATAGTTTTACAAAATGAAAAAGTAATGTAATAATCATATTCTCCTATCACAGTTCATGAGGCCTTATACCACTTAATTCTCGTATTACCTCATACCATATAACAAATTACAGATAAAAAGTAAAGTTTCTCGCCCAGCCAGGTGTGGCTCAGCAGTTGAGTGTCCATCGACCTAGGATCCAGGAGATCGGGGTTCGATTCCCAGTCAGGGCACATGCCCAGGTTGTGGGCTGCAGCCGATCAATGATTCTCTCATCACTGATGTTTCTATCTCTCTCTCCCTCCTTTCCTCTCTTTGAAATCAATAAAGATATGTTTAAAAAAAAAAAAGTAAAGTTTCTCTTGTTTCAGAATTATTTGTAATGTACAGAGCACTCCTTTTAAACTTATTAATTTAAATAGGTAATAAATTCACATGACACAAAATTCAAAGAATACTCAGTGAAAAGTCTCTTTCAGATGGACCCCATTCCCCAACCATCCAGTTCCCTCCTCAGAGGCTATCAATGCTACTAGTTTCTCATTAATCATTCCTAAGATAACCTAGGCATATACAAAGGAAGTATACCTTTTTGTAAACCAAATAACAGAACACTATACACATCTTGCCTTTTTCATTTAATATGTAGCAATGTCTGCCCTAGTCAGTTTTGCTCAGTGGTTAGAGTGTCGGTCCATGGGCTGAAGGGTCCCAGGTTTGATTTTGGCCAAGGGCACATACCTAGGTTGCAGGCTCTATCCCCAGCCCCAGTTGGGGCATGTGTGGGAAGCAACCAATCGATGTGTCTTTCTCACACTAGTGTATCTCTCTCCATTCCACTCTCTGAAAAGCAATGGAAAAAATATCCTCGGGTGAGGATTAAAAAAAAAATTTTAATAATGTAGCATTTTCCATGGTCTTTCAACAGAGTATAAGGGAAAAAGTGAAATTTACTTACTTTAAACTCATAACTCTCTAATTATCATTAAACTATAACAGGCCCACTATTTTAAAAGCCCAAGAGTACAAAATAATTAAGTGAAAAAAGCAAGTCTCCCTTCTTCCTCCTCTTCTCTGTCCTTCCAATTCTTCTTCTCTTGGACAATACCAATGTTTACAATTTAAGAAATATTCCTCACCCAGCCAGCGTGGCTCAGTGGTTGAGCATCGACCTATGGCCCAGGAGACTGCCATTGGATTCCCGGTCAGGGCACATGCCCGGGGTTACGGGCTCGATCCCCAGTGGGGGCGTGCAGGAGGGAGCAGATCAATGACTCTCTCATCATTGATGTTTCTATCTCTCTCTCCCTCTCTTTTCCTCTTCTGAAATCAATAAAAATATATTAAAAAAAAGAAATATTTCTAAGGAATTTGAGGGTAGAATGAAGAACTTTAAAAGCAGAATGAACTAGAGATAACTTAAAATTTTTATCAATCTTCTTTTATAGAAATTTTTCAAAACACATGAAGACAGTATTTTTTATTCCAAATCATTAGAAAAGCTCAAATGAAAAGTAAAATCCTTCCCCACCCCCCGCTTTTAACCAATTTAAGTGTATTCAATATTTTTTATGGCTACACCATAACTCTAAAACGCATTTACTGTATTGTGTTTGAATTCATAAATTTGAGGACCTATCTATTCACTCATCACTATGTAAAATGAAGAAATGAGTACTTCTATTTTCTTCTATATTTACTCTCAAATTCTATCACCTATCAACTTTTTAGAGTGTCAAGATTTATATTTATAGCTTGTTCTGTAATTAAGTCTTTAGATTGACTTTTTAGAATAATAGCACATGGTTCCTGACTTCCATAAATTTACCAAGTTGCAGGGTCACTAATACCATCTGTTTTTGGCATGCCACACATTTATTACTGTCATGTCAAAAGGATCCAGGGGGGTCATATACATGTGCTCAGTCTGTCATCTGAACCAAGAAATATTTATCCCCTAATTTACTTTAAAAATAAGATGACATGAAAACTTTGGATACGTGGGAAGGTACTATACAGAGTCCAGATATAATATGTAACCTAGATGTTCTGAGTAAATATAATAAATTGTAAGAAAGAGCAATGTATTTGATTACTTCATGCACAAATACTAAATACCATTCAATCATAAGGACTTTTAAATACTGGAAGCAGAAGGAGGCTTCCTGTCCTGTTCCCTTGTTCTAACACAAAACATTTTCTGTCAGACTAAGCAAGAGAGAAGCCACACTGCAACCACTTCTAAGGAATAATTTTTTAAAGTAATAAAACAAGTTGCTTTTTAAGAGCATGTGAAAAATCAGCACTTATTTATGATAAAAACTCTCAGCAAAGTGGGAACAGAGGGAACATACATCAACATAATAAAGGCCATATATGACAAACCTACCACCAACATCATACTCAATGGACAAAAACTACAAGTGTTTCCCTTAAGATCGGGAACAAGACAGGGATGTTCACTTTTACCACTCTTAGTCAACATAGTACTAGAAGTCCTAGTCACAGCAATTAGACAAGAAGAAGAAATAAAAGGCATCCACATTGGAAAGTAAGAAGTAAAACTGTCATTATTTGCACATGACATGACAGTGTATATAGAGAACCCTAAAAAATCCACCAGAAAACTACTAGAACTGACAAATGAATTCAGTAAAGTAGCAGGATACAAAATAAATATCCAGAAACCAGTTGCATTTTTACACTCCAATAATGAACTACTGGAAAGGGAAACTAAGAAAACAACCTCATTCACAATTGCTTCAAAAAGAAGAAAATACCTAGAAATAAATATAACCCAAGGATGTAAAAGACCTGTACTTGAAAATGATAAGACACTGAAGAAAGAAATTGAAGAAGATAAGAATAACTGGAAGTATATATTGTGTTCATGGATAGAAAAAAATAACATCATTAAAATGTCCATACTACCCAAAGTAATCTATATTCCAAAACTTTATATGTAACTACAAAAGACTCTGATTAGCCACAGCAATCTTGAGAAAAAACAAAGTTGGAAGAATCATGCTACCTGATATCACACTATATTACAAGCCAATAGTAATCAAAACAGCATAGTACTGGCATAAAAACAGACATACAGATCAATGGAACAGAATAGAGAACCTAGAAATAAAGCCACACCTTTATAGTCAAATATTTGACAAAGGAGGCAAAAACATACAATGGGCTAAAAATAGTCTATTCTATAAATGGTGTTGGAAAAATTGGACAGATACATGCAAAAAAATGAAACTAGACCACCTTCTTACACCATATACAAGAATAAACTCAAAATGGAATAAAGACTTAAATGTTAGACTCGAAACCATAAATACCCTAGAAAAAAACATAGACAGTAAAATATCAGACATTTCTCATAGCAATATTTTTCCTGATATATCAAGGGAAACAAAAGAAAAAAATAAACAAATGGGACTACATCAAACTAAAAAGGTTTTGCACAGCAAAGGAAACCATCAACAAAATAAAAAGACAACCCACTAAGTGGGAGAACATATTTGCCAATGATACATCAAATAAGGGGTTAATATCCAAAACTTGTAAAGAACTTATAAAACTCAACATCAAAAAAACAAATAACCCAATTTAAAAAATGGGCAAAGAACCTGAATAGACACTTCTCCAAAGAGGACATAGAGATGGCATATGAAAAGATGCTCAATGTCACTAGTCATCAGGGAAATACAAATTAAAACCACAATGAGATATCACCTCACACCTGTCAGAATGGCTATCATCAATAAATCAACAAACAAGTGTTAGTGAGGATGTGGAGAAAAGGGAACACCCACGCACTGTTGGTGGGAATGCAGATTGGTGCAGCCCCTGTGGAAAGCAGTATGGAGTTACCTCAAAACACTTAAAATGGAACTTTATGACCCAGCAATTCCACCTCTGCAAATTTACGTGAAAAACCCCAAAACACTAATTCAAAAGAATATAGGTACCCCTATGTTCACTGCAGCGTTATTTATAGTAGCCAACATGTGGAAGCAGCCCAAGTGCCCATCAGTAGATGAGTGGTTAAAAAAGCTGTGGTACATTTACACAATGAAATACTACTCAGCTATAAAAAAGAAAATCTTACCCTTTGTAACAGCATGGATTTACCTGGAAAGCATTATGCTAAGTGAAATAAGCCAGTTAGACAAAGACAAGTACCATATGATTTCACTCATATGTGGAATCTAATGAACAAAATGAACTGACAAGCAAAATACAGACAGACTCATAGATAGAGAGCAGGCTGACAGCTGTGAGAGAGGTGCCTAGAAGGGGGGTGCTTAAAAAAGAAAAAAAGAGAAAACTCATGGACACAAACAACAGTATCCTGATTGCTGAGGGGAGAGAGGAGTGCCGGGAAGGGTATAAATGAGATAAATGGTGATGGAAGGAGACTTGTCGTGGGGTGGTGAACAAACAATACAATGTACAGATGATGTGTTGTGGAATTGTGCACCTGAAACTTGAATATTTTGTTAACCTGTGTCACCCCAAGAAATTCAATAAAAAGGGGGGGGGAGAACATATGAGAAAATCTCCCAAGGCACATTTACCAAGCTGTCTTCTTTTTTCAAAGCACCTGGCATAGAATGGCAAATCAGGAAGTGCGTGGTGGTGTCACAAACTTTCCTGTCTGACCTCTCATTCACTCCTGAAGTGGAGATGACTGAATGCCTCTGACTCACTTGCACTGCCCTGATTTCCAGATGGAGCAGACATTTACAACCACAGAGAGAAGAGCAGAGATCTAGCTTCCTTATTGGCAGTCCTAAAATGCTACTGTATAGTTTATGGGACACTAAAATATTAAATACTAATTACAATAAACTATCAAGCCTTGCCTGACCAGCTGAACAGGTCCAGGAAACAACAAGCAAATACACCGTTCTCTCCTAAACTTTACTTCTTGCACAGTTCTGGGTTGGAGAAAACCACTTTTATAATCAATCTAATCAATTTATTCCCTAAATGAAACCTGAAGTTACTTTCTCTGTTTGCAAGAAATCATTGAAGAGATATAGATTGAGTCTTAGAACCTTCCTAGAGGCACTAATCTCTTCTTTTCTTACCTTTGGTCTGAGTAACTCTTATACCAGCTCAGGATCATAAGATTCTAATCTATTCAAGGTGTTAAACATTTGGAGGGGGAAAAGCACATGAAAAATACTAGCAGTAGCCAGCCATGTGCACTTTACGTACATGATTTCATTTCATTCTCACAACTCCCCATGAGATAAGAACTATTATAAAGAATAAAACAGGCTCCAAAAAGTTAAACATCATGTCTAAGATTACAAAGCCTTTAGGAAAACAATTGTAACTAAATTACAAGTAAATTTCAGGGCAAATTATTTTAGCATTTTACCAAGAATTATTAATTCTTAATTATTAATTCTTAATTCTTAATTATTAATTCTTTCCAGCAGAAAGAAAATGCCCCTCACTACTAAAAAAATGTCCTGGCTACAAGAAACCAGTCTATCTAATATTCTACTGAAAATATTCCACCACAAATTCCCTTATCTAACACCAAATAAAAAGGTATAACTCCTTTCTAAGATAAGGCTAGTTCTCCTTCATAAAAGAGAAATCCACTTTCTAAAGAAGTTAATGGCTTTGTGATATTTGCTAAGAGTTAGCTGGACTCTTGCTATTCAACTAACTTGCCCAGTTCCAGCTGTTCCGAATGTAATTTATCTCGTGAAAATTGTGAAACACTACAGAAAATCCTTCAGAGATACACTACTTGGACAAAATAAAAATTGAGGCATTCTTTTTTAGCACCACTGTTAAGAGTGGTAATGGGAAAAAAGAGAAAAAATTAAATTCCAAAGTCTTCCCACCACTTTATAAACACTTTAGTAAAGGGAAATGAGGTTCTATGGAGAGCTGAACAGCAATGAGAACTTCCCCGTTAAAGATTCCAGGTTGGGTAACAAACAGGTTATTTCATTCTCACAGAAATCTAATACCAAGTCTGCATGTACCAGAAGACTCTCACTGAATGCCTGAACCTGTCAAGCTCATCCCCTAAACCATGACTGCATTGCTTTTTCCTCCCGCTTAAATGTTATATCTCTAGTCTTTGCAAGGCTAGTTCTTGTTGTCTGTCCATCACAAGTTCTCATCTTAGACTTACTTTCCTAGAAAGGCCTTCCCTCCTTGCCTAAGGGCACACCTCATCCCTTTGTGTCATACCATCCTGTTTTATACCTTATATCATGGATCACCATCTGAACTTACCTTCCTTGTTCTTTTTTACATGCTCATGATCATCACAATTATGTCAGCTCCATGAGGCTAGGGATCTTGACTTACTTATCTATCCTCAATTCCTAGCCCAGAGTATATATATAAGGTGTCCCCAAAAAATGTATAAACACTTTAAAAGCTGATAACTCATTTAATTCTGAAAATGAACTATATGTTAATAAACACTGACTTTATAATCATTCAAGGTGTGTACACATTTGGGATGCACTGTATGTTCAATGATTGCATGAGGCTAATAATGATATTATATTACATAAATGTGAAAGAATGGGGCGAAAAATGAAGATTCCATTTACTTCACTCCAAACCCTTTCCTATGAGCTCAATGAGAATAAGAAATAATAGTTTGTGGGCCAGGACAATAAAAACAAATTGGCTTATATTTCTTGTGAAATATCCCCACCCCACCCCCCACCCCCCACCCCCCACCCCCCACCCCCCACCCCCCACCCCCTGTGATGTCCAAGCATCCTGCTTCAGTATCAGGCCAAATCAAATAGAGACTGGAAAATTTACAGAGCAAATAATTTCTATTATCCTGAGCATAAAATACTTTGATTGTCAAGCCGAAGAAATTTCCACCTACTTCCTCATTTCAAACCCACTTCCAGCATAGCATCCCAGAGGTGGACATAGAAATCCAAGAAACAACGCCTCTACTTTATAGCAAAGCATGAAACAGTAAAAGTGAAGGAACTTTCAAATCAGAGTTCTTAACCTCTAAAGTTTGAGGGCAGAAATAATAGTTTAAGTCTCTAGATTTAATCTGCCTTTGGACACAATTTCAAATCGTATAAAAAGAATGCTTCCACCCTCACTTGCTACAGATGCCCTGCCACTGCTTCACAGAAATGCTTCGATTACATGAAGTCCTTTGCCAGATTAGGCCAGTGTCCAGGGCACTGGCTCCTCAAAGCATTCAGGCTTATGCCAAAGATATAAAATGTGGTGCAGATGCTCCAGCCTTAATGCTTCAAGGTGTAGACCTTTTCCAGGGGTGAGGAACCTTTTTTCTGCCAAGGGCCATTTGGATATTTATAACATCATTCACAGGCCATACAAAATTATCAACTTAAAAATTAGCTATACTCAGAAGCATGGAACAAACTGAGGGATCTCAGAGACAAGGCAGGGGTGGGGGAGTGGGTGGGAAAAGATTAATCAAAGAACTTATGTGCATATATGCATAACCTATGGACACAGACAATGGTATGGGGAAGGCCTGGGGGTGGGGTGGATGCCGGGTGGAGGGGATCAATGGGGAAAAAGGGGGACATCTGTAATACTTTCAACAATAATTCTTTTTAATTAGCTATGAAAAAAGCTCCTAGGTTTATTGAATTTCAAGTCCCACCTGCAGTTGCCTTGGCAGGGCCGGACCAAACTATTTCTTGGGCCATATACATCCCCTGTTTTAGCCAATGCTGTAGCCATTACTATGGGGCCAAAGGGAAGAACAGTGATTACTGAACAGAGTTAGGGAAGTCCCAAAATAAAAAAAGATAGCGTGACCATTGCAAAGTTCATTGACTTAAAAGATAAATATAAAAATATTGGCACTAAATTTGTTCAAGATGTTGCCAATAATACAAATGAAGAGGCTGGGGATGGGACCACTGCTGCTATTATACTGGCACACTCTACTGCCAAGGAAGGCTCTGAAAAGATTAGCAAAGGTGCTAATCCAGTGGAAATCAGGAGGGGTGTGATGTTAGCTGTTGATGCTATAATTGCTGAACTTAAGCAGCAGCCTAAACCTGTGACAATCTCTGGAGAAATTGCTCAGGTTGCTATGATTTCTGCAAATGGAGACAAAGAAATTGGCAAAATCATTTCTGATGCAATGCAAAAGGTTGGAATTTCTAATTCATCATTCAGTGTTTTCCCATCACAGTAAAGGATGGGAAAACACTGAATGATGAATTAGAAATTACTGAAGGCATGAAATCTGATTGAGGTTATATTTCTCCATACTTTATTAATACATCAAAAGATCAGAAATGTGAATTCCAAGGTGCCTATGTTCTAATGAGTGAAAAGAAAATTTCTAGTGTTCAGTCCATTGTACCTTCTCTTGAAACTGCCAATGCTCACCCTAAGCCCTTGGTCATAATTGCTCAAGATGTTGATGGAGAAGCTGTAAGTACACTCATTTTGAATAGGCTAAAAAGTTGGTTGTAGCAGCCAAAGCTCCAGGTTTTGATGACAATAGAAAGAATCAGCTTAAAGACATGGCTATTGCTACTGGTGCTGCAGTGTTTGAAGAAGAAGAATTCTAAACCTTGAAAATGTTCAGCCCCACGTTAGGAAAAGTTGGGGAGGTCACTGTGACCAAAGATGATGCCATGCTCTTGAAAGGAAAAGGTGACAAGGCTCAAATTTAAAAACACATTCAAGAAATCATCGAACAGTTAGATATCTCAATTAATGAATATGAAAAGGAAAAACTAAATGAATGCCTGGCAAAACTCTCAGATGGAGTAGCTGTGCTGAAGGTTGCTGGGAAGTGATGTGGAAATGAGTAAAAAGAAAATAACAGATGCATTCCCTCAATGCTAAGAAGACATTGTTCTGGGAGGGGGTTGTGCCGTGCCTAGGTTCATTCCAACCTTGGACTCATTAAATCCAAGTAATAAAGATTTAAAAATTGGCACAGAAATTATTTTTTTGAAAGAACTCAAAATTCCTGCAATGAATCACTGCTAAGAATATAGGTGTTGAGGGATCATTGATAGTTGAAAAAAATTATGCAAAGTTCCTCAGAAGTTGGTTATGACACTATGCCGAAGATTTTGTGAATATGGTGTAAAAAGGAATCATTGTTCCAACTAAGGTTGTAAAAACTGCTCTACTGGGTGCTGCTAGAGCGGCCTAGCAGAAATTGTAGTCACAGAAATTCCTAAAGACGACGACGACCCTGGAATGGGTGGGATGGGTGGAATGAGAGGTGGTATGGAGGTGGCACGTTCTAATTCCTAGAACTGTGCTTTACCATTATTATTGAGAACTGTGAGAGGAAGCTCAAGGTATTGCTCCTCACCTAGAACTTAAGAAGTCACCTGAAGGAAATGACTGAAGAAAAAGATGGCTAATGTTTAAGAAAATCACTATAATCATCAGTTACTGGTTTTAGTTGACAACATACAATGATTTGCTGCTGTCATTATCCATGCCTACACATAATTTATTTTGCCTTTTTGAATAAAAAGGTACCTGTACATTCCTGATAATTAAGTGCAAGAGCCAGGTACCAACGTACAACTTTCAATTTAAATCAGAGGCATTTTTACTACTATTCTGTTAAAATCAGGATTTTAGTGCTTGCCGTCATCCAATGAAAAGTTAAGCAGCCTTTCTGTGGAGAGTAAGAATAATTGTGTACAAAGTAGAGAAATATCCAATTATGTGACAACTGTAATAACAATTTGTTTAAAGTTAAAAAAAAGAATGCCTCCAAAATCAAAAGTAACTATCATCCCTAATAAAATAATCCTACTAAACCTGGCCTTACTATAAGAAGGTTGTCAAACATTTGACAATTCATAAAACATACTTCTTGCTATTATAACTAATTGAATTGAATCACACAAGCATAATATGCATAATATCCCAATGGTAATTAAGACACTAAACCAAAACCCAGCCTTATCTAATAATATACTGACCCAACTTTCCGAGAAAATTCATTGCCATTGCTTTGCAACAGGTCAAATAAATAGATCTCCCATAACCTGCACTTGATGGAGAGCTAGCTCACCGTTCAATGTGCGATCACTAAAACTGTCACTCAGGATCAAGTTTTGGTCTGCCCCCGTGGAAAAAGGACGCTGGGCTATTCATTAAGGTGGTAAACGAATACCAATAGGAGGTTGTCCTGAAGCAAAGCGGTTCGGATCGGTTTGGTGCCCTCTCCTCTGGGAAACGATGGACAGCAGGATTATGCCGCGCTGACATCGGGGACACCAGGGCAATATGCCCGGGTCAAGGCTCCTGGCCAACCGACCCCTGCCGCAAGGGGAGGGCTGGGTGCCGGTGGACACCAGCCACTGGACGCCCCAGCAGCCATCCCCGCGCGGGGAGAGTGGGCGGTCGGGGCACAGTGAGGCCTGACAGCCCGGGGTTGTGAGGGGCCGCTCCTACCCGAGCCGCACTGTGGTCAGGGAGGACTGCGGACAAACCCTGGACAGAGGTCTGCAAGACCAAGGTCCACCCGCGTGCCGGAGGCACACCCCAGCCCAGTTCCCGCCCGTCACCTCACCTCGGTCGGCACGGGCAGGTTCTCCGCCGCCGCCTTCAGTTCCAGCACGGAGTCCGTCTGCCTGTCGGTCAGTGGCGCCGTAGTGTCAGGTCTCCGATCCCAGAAAGCCAGCCTCTCCCACGAGTCCCGCTCCGCCGCGGCCTCGGGCGGCAGCAGCAGCGCCGCCTCCGCCATCGCCGCCGCCCCCCGCGGCCCTCAGCAGCAGCGGGGTGGTGGGGACCCCGACAGACTGGCCCGGGCCACTTCCGGCAGAGACAGGGCTTCCAGCTAAGCACCGGCTGCGGGGCGGGGCGGGGCGGACTGAGCCGGAATAGCCTGAACCCGGAAACACTTCCACAGAGTGTGGGCGGGACTGAGGTCCGGACAGACGTGGCTTTAAACCGGTACAAATATTTCCGGTTGCGTTGTAGGCGTGGATGGAGGAGGCTATAGACCCTGACGGAAATAGAAGTGCCCCTACCGGAAGTCTTTTCCTCAACATCCATAACTTTATTGTTACGTGTTGTTCGCGACAATCGTGTTAAGTGACTCTGCGGGCAGGGGCTTTTGTGAGCTGGCGGATCTGCAGCCTCTGCTCACTGCTGAGTAGTCTGAGTGGAGAGTGTACTGCGCGATCGCCTTGCTGACCTGTTGACAGTTTCGGCTACCTGGATCACAACCACGAATACAAACTTTACCGACATCCGGTAACTCCACTGTTAGAAAACTAATTTATGAAAACACAAAAATTCAAAGATTTGTGTGCATCAGACGTCATTAATAGTAGTATCAAATAATCGGGAAAAACCTAAATGTACAACATTTAAGATTTTGACCAATAATTCATGGCACAGTCATCTTGTGAACTTGAGCAACAAAAATATTATAGTATTGGATCATAATTTATAACATAAATACTCTTGAGTCCATAGTAATATAAATAAATGATTGAATTAGTAAGTTGGGGAGAAGGAACAACTCTCCTTACAGAAGAATTCCAAAAAATATAAATGTGGAAAGAATGAGGGAAATAGTAATAATTGCAGCAGACAAGATATAATGACTGATGCTAAAATTACTAGGTGAAAGTTTGAGGAGAAACAAATTTACATTGTACAAATGATCTCCCCAAGATATGTATTAATAGCAAGGGGCCTATTAACTTTAAGGTGGAAACACCTGGCAGACATGACTTTAACCAAGAGATCAAAGTCAGCAGCAGCATCATAAAACTCCTAACATGATAGATCGAGGACACAATATCCTGTGGTATTCTTGCCAAAAATGCAAAACCACATTCTAAACATGAGAAAACATCAGGCAAACTCAAAGTGAGGGATGTCCTACAAAACAACTCACCTGTATTCTTCAAAAGTGTCAAGGTCATAAAAGATTAGGAAAGATTGAGAAACTGTTACATATAGGAAGAGATGAGGGAGAAATGACAACTAGATGCAGTGTCAGAACCCGGATTGGATCCTGGAATAGATAGAGAAAAAAACTATAGAATAAAATAAAAATATTCCAGTAAGGTCTGTAATTTAGGTAATAGTATTTTGTCAATGTTAATTTCCCAGTTTTTATTATTGTACATAGTTATGTAAGCTAAATGAAGGGCATACCTGAAACTCTGTACTACTTTTGCAACTTTTCTGAGGTTGAAAATTATCTCAAAGTCAAGTTAAAACTCTAGTGTTGTAGAAAATATTTATCTCTTTGGAAAAATGACTGATACAATTAAGAAGAATGATAATAGCATGTGATCCTATTGCCCAAAAGAAACACTCCCAAAACACTTACAGATGGTTGTGATTACTAATAGGTAATCTCCTTCTCTTCCTCTTCCTCTTCCTCTTCCTCCTCCTTATTTTGCAATGAATTCTGCATTAAAGAGTAAGGTGACTATTTTAATTATTCAACCCAGCTTCAGAGTATTGTTCCCCACCACACATCACATCAATCGACCACTATTTCCTAAAGAAAATCATCTTGTAGATATGTACAGATATGTAGATCTATCTGTCTAAGTACCTAAAACACACTTTCTCTTCTTCAGACCAGACTGATTTCTAGTTCCAAAAATCTCGTAAATTAAGATAATCCTCTTGAGTTCTGTGATGACAATTCTTCACCAAACATCATCCTTCAAGGACCAAATATAAACACTGTCTCTCCCAAATACATTTCTATTGCAGATTTTCCCAAGCCCATGATCACTCCACTTCCTTCTAAAATTATGTCTAATTCTTTAAAATATTTTTACCAACTGGTGATTCATGATGCTAAAGGGTTTCAGTGCAGGTCACAGTACCCCTGGAAAACATTTTGGCCAAGGCTAAATGTTTAATAATCTACTGTGATATCAAATGAGGGAAGAGGAAGGTAGATATGCAACACAATAATGCCTGGATTATTCTTGAGTTGAAGAATTGAGGGAGCTAAGGAAGGACAGCTGTGCCTAGTCACCAGCTGGTTCTGTAGGGGTGGGGAAGAAACAAGAGCAGTGAAACAGATTAACATCAGTTTTTATGGGGTGTTTTAATTTTGCGGAATACTAGCATAGAAGTATATACATTTAAAAATGTAGTGGTTGCTCACAATATACTAGAAAGTATAAGGTATACAATATACTGAATTTTCTGCTTCAGACTCTAGTGTTCTTTTCTGTATGAGCAAATATCACCTAGTGCCCCTGCCCCCCACTCGGCCAAAGAAGTACAAATTTCCTATAATAGACCCACATTTATACCCTGTATCACAAGTCAAATTTCTTCCTGTTTCTATCTAGTGAACAGCTTATTCTCAGAAGCACTAGACAACATGACAAATGCAATTGCAGTTTTAATTTTCTACTATAATTCTTACAGTATATTTATTTAATTCAAGTTTTGGTAATTGTTCCCATAAATTCAAATTGAAATAGTAAACACTCATATTGTATGTGTCTGTGCATATGTACATATAAGATACACATACATATTCATATCGTGTGAGAGAGAGAGAGAGAAAGAGAGAGAGAGAAAAAGGGAGAATGAGTAGACATAGACTATCTTGTGAAAAGGAAAAAGATGAGGTCAAAGTTATCTCATCCCTAATCAAGGACCCTGTATCACAATAGATGGCATTTTGTTTGTAAGGTGTTATTCAGATTTCACTTTTAATCACTAAATTGCAGCCCTGTATGGTAGGGTAGGAGTTGTTCTCTATCATTTAGACATAAGTAAAACACAGGAAGATGAAGTGAGTCATCAGAGATATTTGGGAGAATGAAGGGAAAAGGTCACCTTTATATGCTCTTTCTAGAGGGAAACATACCAACACTTATCAAAACAGAGGATGGAAAAAAAACAACAACAGAGGATGGAGAAATAAAAAGAAAAGATGGCCCTATTATCCAGCAGTTCTATCACTGAGAACTTACCCTAGAGAAAGTCTTGAATGTGCAAAAAGTACAGGTACAATATAGTTTGTAATGGACACAATCTAAATATTTTTCAATAGGGGAATAGTTTTTTCCTGTTATCTATTGCTACCTAACAAACTAACCCCAAAATTGTGCCCTAAATATCCACCATTTTATTGTTATATATCATAATTCTGTGGGTCAGGAATTTCTTCAGGGCACAGAAGAAAGGAATTGCCTCTGTTCATCATGTCTGAAACCATAGCTGGGGTGACACGAATGCCTACAGGCTGGACAGCTGGGTACTGGCTACACATCTCTGCATCCTCATGCAGTCTCAGTGCCTCTCTGGCAGTCACTTCACATGGTCTCTCAGGGGCTCAGGGCTTGAAGAGATTGCTCCCAGAGGCTTTAGAACTAAGCCTCAGAAGTCACAGAAGGTCAATTCTGCTGCACTCTCTGCCAAGTTAGTCACTATGTGCAGTCCAGATACCGGGAGAGGGACATCTACTCCAATTCTCAGTGGGAGGAGTAGCAAAGAATTGGCAGCATTTTTAATTTACCACAGGTCCAATGTTTTGCAACCACTAAAATGAACAAAGTATCAATTCTGCTTCTACTTATGGAATACCTAGGGGTATGAAGAACTTTTGAAAGTGATGACAATGTTATTGTGATTTTGGTAATGGTCTCACAAGTGTACACATATGTCAAAACTGATCAAATTGTACATTTTAAATATGTGTAGTATGATATGCACATACTCAATTATACCTCAATAAAATTGGGAGTGTGAATGAAAAGGAGGCTACTTGGCAAGCCCAATAACTAGAACTAACTACATGGGATGTTCAGATCATAAAAAGTCCTAACTTAGCAGGCCATGATGGAAAGTCATGTCCTAGGCCTATATGATAGATTTCTTCTTTACCTTAAGCAAGCCCTATCCACTGTTTTTCTGCATCTAGGATAACATACTTAAAATGTCAGAATGATCTCCATACCTCCAAAGATAATAAACACCGCAGTACCGAGGCCAGCCGACCCCAACATTCCTCATTGTTATCTCTTACTGGCTTACCTCTATAAATTGTACATGTTAAATGTTAACTACTTTGTGACCACCAATGTAAAAGTGCATAGTTTGCCATTTTACTTTTTATACAATCCTATGAACTTCCTTACTTTGCTTTCTCCTGCCTCCTTAACCTACCACCAATGGATTTCATGTAACCTTCCTTATGTCTTCTCCTTTCATTCTCATGTATAAAATGAACTGTAAAACTGCTATTCCCTAGAACATTTTCTCAATCCTTTGATTCTCCTTTTGGGTCTGGCCCTCAGACTTGGCTCAGAAAAACTCTTTAAACCTTTCTTTAGGTTTGGAATTTCTTTCACTGACAGGGGAAAGGGAGAATAAGGCAGGTCTGTAAGTAATGGCATGGAAGAAAGTTCATCATATATTGTTGAATTAAGAAAGCAAGTTGCTGAACGATATGAATATAATCCCATATTTAGTTTAAAAATTACACATAGAGCCCGGCCAGGTGTGGCTCAGCAGTTGAGCATCAGCCTAGGATCCAGGAGATCAGTTTGATTCCCAGTCAGGGCACATGCCCAGGTTGCGGGCTCAATCCCCAGCAGGGGGCGTGCTGGAGGCAGCCAATCAATGACTCTCATCATTGATGTTTCTCTCTCTCTCCCTCTCCCTTCCTTTCTCTGAAATCAATAAAGACTTTTTTTTTTTTTTAAGTAGCAAATTGTTATTCATAATTATCCCCTAGGAGTAGGATTGGCAGAGTAGGACAAGGTCTTCATTATTTTAAGATTGTTTATTGAAAAAGAATTATTAAAGAATGAATATTGTTTTTGTGTGTTTTTTTTAAATCCTCACCCAAGGATATTTTTTGCATTGCTCTTCAAAGAGAGTGGAAGGGAGAGAGAGAGAAACGATGTGAGAGAGACACATTGATCAGTTGCCTCTTATAAGCATCCCAACAAGCTTGGAGCCTGCAATCGAGGTATGTGCCCTTGGCCGGAATCAAACCCGGGACCCTTCAGTCCGCAGGGCGACACTCTAACCACTGAGTCAAGCTGGCCAGGGCAAAGAATGAATATTGGGGATCAAAGTGAGTTCTCGTTCTACCTCTGCTGCTAACTAGCTCTGAGTTGACATCTTAATTTCCTAAAAGAAAATGTACTTGCTTATAGCAACACTCCATTGAGCACCCTATTAACACTTACCTGAATCACACAAATACCCTTCTGTGTCCCCAATCCCCAGCCTGGTGAGGCCTAGGGCAGCTCTGGGCCAGTAGGCACAAGCAATCACCTGCAGCAGGTGAGCTTTCTCCTGCTCCTTTCTGAGTTGATTATGTTTTCCATTCTACTGGGCCTCTCTTCACGCCACCTAATTTGTGTTTCAGGGATTGTCCTAACCCATAATGTTCTTTAAAATGTGTCCAACTATTATTGTGGATCTGTCATAAAGTAACAGAAAAGTTTACTTGCTGTAAATAAAAAAATAAGTTTTCCAATGATTTGAGGAGCCTTTCAGAAAAGGGTGGAGGAAAAGTTTCCTGACTGGGATTTGTGATTGTCTTCTGACATTAAGAGCATCAGCACAGCCCTAGCCAGCTGGCTCAGTGGTTAGAGCATCGGCCTGAGGACTGAAGGGTCCCAGGTTCAATTCCAGCCAAGGGCACGTACCTTGGTTGCAGGCTTGATCCCCAGCCCAGGTTGGAGCGGGTGCAGGAGGCAACCAATTGATGTGTCTCTCTCACATTGATGTTTTTCTCTCTCTCCCTTCCACTCCCTCTGCAAAAGCAATGGAAAAAATATCCTCAGGTGAGGATTTAAAAAGAACCAAACAGCAGCATAGACATCACAACAGCTGTGGAAACTGTAGAAGAAAAAAGAAGAGAAGAGGGCTGGAAGCATGTTAGGAATTCAGGGGGTTAACCAAGTGCAGGAAACCCATCCCACCAACTTCCTCTGCTAATATTAATCCCCCATACATACTCATTCAACTTGCATTCCCACCGCCAAGGGACCAGAGGGTTATGCATGTAAAACACGTAAAAGTCGTCAACATGTACTAGCGGTAAGTCTAAGATAAATGAGGTTTGAAATGGGGACCCACCCTCAACAAAACACTCACCAAAAGCTGGTTCTCTCCTTGCTGCCCTCAGCAGGATGAAGAAGGGGAATTATCGGTGAATTTTGAAGGACTCTTCTGGGTTGGATCAGGGCTTCCAGCTTTCTGTTTTAAAACTAACAGCCTGGTATGGGAACATTTTGTGTGAATAAAAACAAAACAAGAAAACAAAAGCACATCTCTTTTTTTCAAATTAAATAACTCTCATTACTGTGTCGTGACATAACATGCGGGTACCCAGAATAACCTATACGTATAAATCAATTTTATTTATTTATTTACTTATTTATTTTTAATCCTCACTCGAGGATATTTTTGCCATTGCTTTTTTCAGAGAGAATGGGAGAGACAAAGAGAAACATTGATGTGAGAGAGATATACAGATTGGTTGCCTTCCACGCAGGATGGAGCCTGCAACCAAAGTATGTGCCCTTAGCCCTAATCGAACCCGGGACCCTTCAGTACGAAGGCCAATGCTCTAACCGCTGAGAAAACCAGCTAGGGGGATACCTATATTTTTTTAAATTTCATCTGCAAATTTTATCACGTGAAGCTAGCATTTTTTTGATCCAACTGGCAACCCTAAATAGGGGCAGGAGGAGAAAAAATATTTGTTAACTATTTCCTCCCCTCCTTTGTCTTTTTCCCCTTTCCTCTCCCTCTCCCAAGCATCACCTCTGGGCATTTGTGCTTAGTAGCTGCAGGGGCTGAGATGGTGGCCGCTGCGTTCACGGCCGCGCCAGGGTAGCAGTTGCTGACCCTCAGACGCTGGATGCTTGGTGGTTGTGCACCTTTTGCCAGGCAGAGCCCCAGGCTCTACCTGGGCCAGAGCTGCGACTCAGGCCCAGGGCAACCCCAGCTAACTCTGTGTAAGGAGCGCTGGGGCCAGGCCAGGTCTAAGGGGCTGCTCTGGTCCTGGCCAGTGTGGCTCCACGGCTGGAGCTCCGGTGGGTGCACCGAAGGGTCGCAGTTTCGATTTCTAGTCAAGGGCAAGTACCTGGATACCTACCTGGGTTGTGGGTTCATTCCCCACCCCAGTTCGGGCACGTGTGGGAGGCAATCAGTCGAAATGGGGTTTTTTTTTCCTTTCTCCCACTCCCGATCTCTCTCTCTCCCTCCGTCCCTCCCTTCTTTAAGCAATGGAAAAAATATCCTCAGGTGAGGATTAGCAAAAAATAAAAATAAATTTTGAAATAACGGCTGCTCTGCCCTGGCTGGTGTGGCTCAGTTGGTTGAGCATTGTCCTGTGCACCGAAAGGTTGCTGGTTTGCTTCCTGGTCAGGGCACATGCCCAGGGTTGTGGGCAGCATGCAGGAGGCACCAGATTGACGTTTCTCTCTCGCTCTCTCTCCCTCTCCTTACTCTCTCTCTAAAAATCAATAAAAAAATCTTTTAAAAATTAAATAAATAACAGGACACTCTTGTCTCTGCCACAGAAGGCGCATTCCAGGCAACCACCGCCCAGCTTCTCCCTGGAGAGCGCAGGCTTAAGGGCTCTTTGGTTTACATATTTCACAATTGTTGGTTGAGCCCAATCATTCATATCTGTGAGGGAGCCCAAAATTCATCCAGGGTGCTCACCAGCCTTTGCCTGCCCTTGTGGCTGTGCGGATACAATGGTCAGAGGGAGGCTCCAGAGTCAGACAGCCGCAGGGTATACCATGAATCTCTTCTACACATGAACATGGGCAACTTGAACCTCTGTGCCTCAGTGTCCTGATGTGAAAATGTGTACTAAATAAAACAAAGCACTTGTGCGTAGGCTATGTGGGGAGCACAAAATGAGGTGACTTAGAATCACTGTGGGAGGTGCTCGGTAAGGTTTAGGTATTAGAGAAAGGGGTGGGGAAAGGAGGAAGACGGGAGGGAGGGGGGAGGGAGGGAGGGAGGGAGGGGGAAAACCTTTCAAGTTGTTTAGATTTTAATCCCTCTGGAATTCTCCAGGCTGATCTTCCAAAACCTCTAGGACTTGGTCGCAGCTTATACCTCTGTCTGTGGGCATCTTCCAAAAATGCACTGAGCACATTTCAAGGACAGCCTCCTCAACTGCTTTCCAAACAGTTTTTGTGCCACACCCTAGAGGGATCTGATCCAGTCTCAACAGCCACAGGGGTCTCTCACCCTGTTTCACAAGTGGGGTGGGGGGGGCTCCAGACAGAGAAGTTCACTGGATTGAGAAGCCCTGATTCTGATGAACACCCCCATCCTCTTCCCCATGCCCCATAAAGAATCATTGCCATACACCAAAGACATCCACTTGTGTGCTTTGCGTCTGTGCCAACAACAGCTGCGGCGGGAGTCAGGGCAGCTAGAAGCAGCTATGCGGTGATCTTGACAGTCTCTTGCTAAAGTCACACTGAGACTTTATTTTCATAGTACAAATAGCACCGGTGCCTGGCCATGCTCCCAAATGAGGACTCTGACCTTTTAAGTATAGAATTTAGAGCTGGAAGAGAACCTAAAGATCATATCGTCAAACCCTTTCATTCTACAGATGAACAAGTTGAAGTGTACAGAGATGAGATGGCCAACCCCAAGTCCTGTAGGCAGCTCATGTCAAAGCCATGACTAGAACTTACTTAGGTAACCTGACTTCTGTGGTTGATGCTCTCTGCACCATCCCAGAATTTCTCCAAGTTGAGTGATGTACAAAGCCCTTTAAAAAAATTGCAGATTCCCAATATTGATGTAAATAATTGTATTATGTTGCTTAAGGATGAACAAGCAGAAAACCTGACATAAACTTTGTATATCTATATCAAAATAGACTTACAGGTTACATACCAATAAAAGTGTAAAACCAATAACATTAAAATTAACAACATTAATGAGATGGATGGCATTGTCTTGCTGGAAAGTTAAATTGCTGCTAGTAAAATGAAGATGGTCCTGACTGCGGCCACACAGCCACTTTGGTTCACTTGCTTATGTTATACCAGCAACATGCTCCATTCCCCTGCCATCTGAATTGCCAGGGAACCTTCTCTCGGGCGAGATTCTTAATATCACCTTGCTTTTAATTGGTTTGTACTTATCATTTGCATATTAAATCAATCCCTGTTCTTTTTTAGTAGCTTAATTACAATAGTCTATATACACAAACAAGGAGGGTGGAAGCTGAAGTCACATGGCACACCTAAGCTATAAAGTAGCCACGTTGGTGATCCAGGATATATATATATCACACACACATTTAGCCCTGGCCAGGTGGCTTGGTTGGTTGGAGCTTCGTCCCATGCACCAAAAGGTGGTGGGTTTGATTCCTGGTCAGGGCACATACCTAGGTTTCAGGTTCAATCCCTGGTAGGGGCACATCCAGGAGGCATACGATCAGTGCCCCTCTCTCTCTAAAATCAGTTTAAAAAACATGCCCTCTGGTGAGGATTAAAAAACAAAACACACATTTAAATTTCTTTTCATAGGCTCTAGTTTGAAAAATGCTGTACCATATCCTACTGTCTGCTGCCCTAAATGCATACACAGTGGTGAGTTCCCTAGTATCTGCTACAAGTATATGAAACTCCACACTCCAGAGCCATGCCTTTGCTTCTTAAGGCTTTTCATCCATTGTCTGAAAATAGATCACCTGGAAATGGAAAAACACCAAAGGGACAAGAGGCAGACATGTCCCAGGTCAGGCATGGAGGGAAAAAGCAGAGGAGACAGAGATAGGGATCCAAAGACCTCCTTACAGTGGGTACTTCACAGACTCACCTTGATCAGCCCTAGTCAACGACTAAAATCTGAACACTGCAAAAGGACCCCTGCTAATTGCAAAAATAGCTAATGTAATACCCACAAAGCTCCTCTCATCTTCTCATTCTAACCCAAGGAGGAAGATGGTGGATATTATTATTATCTCCATTTAATGAATGAAGAAACTGAACCCCAGCGAGGTTTGTGACTTGCCCAGGATAACCCTTAGTAAAGGGCATACCTGTTGGAATCAGGATGCCTGACACTCCTTGCTCTCTACACTAAAATATGATGCAAGTAAGCGACATGAAGATGTACATTTCAACCCGATAGTACTTTTTTGTAATTGGGCATTTCAGCAAACATGATTCCTAAGGGTGAGCATTACGGGCTCAAAGAAACACCTCTGGGGGAAAAAGGGTTTGGTACATTCCTTTCCACTACTAGGCAGGAATAGTTCTAGTGCCAAAACACTAAATCACGGCATCGAAGAGGAGGAAGGGTACAACACCAGGGCTCACAGATCATACTGCATTTTACTTGGTTGCTCAAAACACAGTGAGGCCACAAAATGAAATAATGTAAGAGAAGACACTCTTAGCACACCAGCATGTCTGCAACTCCCTCTTGAATTTTCGGAGCATGTTAATTTGCAATTGCTGCATTTCTTCACGTGTGATCCTCTAGTCTATCATCAGAACCACTGTTCTTGGTGTTGGTTCTTTATAGTCTCATCAAGTGTTGGAAGATCTGTTTCCCTTTTCAAAGTATTTCCTTGCTTACTCACTGTATTGGTTTCTCATTACCATATCAGTAAACTGTATAAATCACCTTAAATCTTGACAATTTATTTAAACAGTAACTAAGGCTTTATTTCATGTTAACAGAATTGCTGCCCTGGATCAGACAAATGGTTCCCCAGATTAGAATTTAGAATCAATATTTAGAATCAAGGCATATTTTGAAGAAAGGCATAATTATCTTCCAGTATTCCAACCTCAAAAAGCTATGAACTGCATATCTTTGCTAGTAATAAAATTAAAACGAATGCAATAAAAAATTACCACATGCTGGTGTTGAGAATAAACTCTAGCAACATGGGTAGAAGATCTTTGGAAAGATTTATCAGTAGCTTTAAAATGTTCTGCTTTTTTTTTTTTTTTACTTCATCTCCTGTGGGTTCTTTCAAAAAGTTATAATCTTAAATATTTAAAAAAGCTTTATGTAAGCTTTATGTTCATCATAGGATACTAACAAACATTTGGAAAATTTTAAGTATAGAATTATGATAAATTTATTATCTTCAGATTTTACTTGTATTTTCTGTATCTTTATAAATTTTTAATGAACATATACTATTTATAATAATGTGCATATATTAATTATTCCCATATATTTTTGTTATGCGGTGTGTGTGTGTTGTATAGTGTTAGGGATCTCAAAACATAACCAATTATCCATTCATTTATTAACTTATCACTTATTAAATACTTAGTGTGTACCTACTATTTGCCAGGCTATGTGTTGATCTGAGTATTCAATACTAAATAAGAGCCTTTCTTGCTTTCAAGGACCTTAACGATCTGGTAAAACAGCTGGAACGTGTCATACAACATAAAAGGTAGCATCACTGAAATAAGCATAAGGTAATACAGGCGGCACAGAATAAAAGTATCTAATCCATTTTTGGAGGAAGGGACCTTTAAGAATGGTGCTTGGCATGCAGTAGATGCTCCATAAATATATTTGGAATGAATGGCATCTGAAGGGCAATAAGACAAAGAGAGAAGGAGAAACCCTTTCAAGCCAGAGGGAACAATTGCTAACACCTAGAAGTGAGAATATAAAACATTTTTAGGAAGTAAAAAATTGTTCAATATGGCTGGAATTTGGAGTTGAAGACAGAAAAAATGACATGACCGGGGGCCAAAAAGATGAGTAGGGACAACTCTATAAAACCCCTGAATGTCATGCTAAGGAATCTGGCCACTATGCTGACGAGAATGGGCAGTAAGGACATTACTACATTGAACTTGTAGAAAGGTCATGAACAGGAAAACAAATGCATTGACAGGGGGCCAGCCCAGAGTAGAGACTGTTTCAGTCATCTAGAAAGCCTGGACTCAGGAGTGTCAGTGGAGATGGAAAACGGAGGATGAATGGAAGAGATATTAAGAAGATAAAGTCCACAGGGCTTATGGTTTAATTAAATATGAACAGAGAGGAGTCAGGGCATCTGGCAGTAAGTAGAAATGGTATAGCATATACAGTATCTTGCACAAACAGTCTTGAAGGCATGAGTAGGTAGCTCAGACTTCCATGGCATGTAGCTCTGCTGTATCACTCCTTCCCTCAGACCACAACTATGGCATCATTGGGATTTCTCTATGGCCAGCTGAAGGAGGAAGAAAAAACTTAGGCCTGATTTATAGATGGTTCTGAACAATATACAGGCATAAACTAAAAATGGACCGATACAGTGTGACAGCCCCAATTAGTGGTGTCACTGGAAAAAAACTGAGAAAGAAAATCCTGCAAGTGCTCAGACTTCAACAGTACATTTGTACTACCAGGACTGGAAGCCTTGAATCCACAATAATGGACAAGGCCGTTAATCCCCAATTGCCGCCCAGATCTAATATATCTGTGTCCTGGGCTCACTGCTTTTGTATGACGACTCCTTGCATGTAGACTGCATTACTCGAGTTCCTTTACCCTCTGGTTTCCAGTTGGTTATAACCAATAAAACCCCAGCAATAAATTGGATAGGAAGAGGGAACAGGATATTTTTCTCATGCTCTCCCTGTTTCACTTCCGTGTCCCTGGCAATAACTGTGTCCCTCTATGATCACAGCCCCCACCCAATGGCCCCCTCTCCAGAGCTACAACTGTCACTGGGCTCTGGTAACAAGATTTCCTAACCTTGCTTCTTCAACCTTAGAGGTGGTAATGGTTTCCCACTGTTGCTCATCTCTAGGTGTACCAAAAATCATCATTGGTTTCCTTAACTCTGCCCACACCTCTATAATTATTCCCTTCAGTTAAAATCTCTTCATTTGAACCAACAACCCAGATACATTCTGCTCCTTGATGGGACCCTGCCCAGGTACAATCTTTTCATTCTATCCTCCATGTTTCTCAACTTCTCATATTTTCCATCTTCTTGTCTCATGCTGTATTTGGAAATTTTTATTTAGATCTAATATGCAGTTTTATTAAGTCTCTCTTCAACTACTTGATTATGTATTTTAATTTCAACAACATTTTTTAGTTTTAAAGATTGCATATTTAAAATATTATCATTTTTAAAATCTGGTCATTTTTATAATCTACCCAGTGTATGTATTTGTTTTTGTTGTTGTTGTTTTTGGTTTTTTGCTTAATCCTTACCCGAGGATACTTTTTCCATTGATTTTTAGAGAGTGTGGAAGGAAGGAAAGGAGGGGGAGAAAGAGAGAGAGAAACATCAATTGAGAGAAACAC
The DNA here is from genome assembly GCF_054644295.1 of Miniopterus natalensis. Classification (NCBI taxonomy): domain Eukaryota; kingdom Metazoa; phylum Chordata; class Mammalia; order Chiroptera; family Miniopteridae; genus Miniopterus; species Miniopterus natalensis. The sequence continues at coordinate 74,072,789 of NC_142082.1, read as the reverse complement.
ATCAGTTGGTTGCCTCCCAACGCATCCCAACAGAGGCCAGGGATCGACCTACAACCCAGGTATGTGCCCTTGACTAGGAATTAAAAGTGTGACCCTTCAGTGTGCAGGCTGACGCTCTAACCACAGAGCAACATGGGTCTGGGCTGCCTGGTTATTTTCTATAGTCTTTCCCAGTTTGGTTTACTCCTTTTGTTTTATTAATTTATATCTACATAACTGTCATGCTTTTATCTTTTTCTGAAAATTATCCCTTAACAAGAGGAAGTACAAAGTGCCACAGGAGCACAGGATGGAGGGAGAAAAGAATCCTGTCCTCCTAATATCAAGGATCTGTACTATGATCACTAATTGCTACACCTGATTACAGAGGCATAGACAAAGAGGTTAACAGCCATGTTGCTGTACTCTCCCCCACTGTTGCAGGCCCCTTCCTGTAGGGCTAAAGTGACTTTCAGGGAATTTAAAGGACCAAAACCTACTACCTCACACTTTATTTTTCTTTTTTACCCCTTTCATGAGCCACGTGTCAAAGACTAGAACACTCAAAAACAACTGCACATAATGGAGAAAATTAAAAGTGACCACACATGCCCAGGAAAAAGCTCAGAAAAAATTTTAGAAGACCTTAAGTTTACACCTTAGGCTGATCCTTGGCACAGAGACAGCCTGTAACAATCAAAATAAAATAAAATAAAAGCCCTGGGAAAGGGGAAAAATCTGATTACAAAGTTGTCACATTATTAGATTCAAATGCCCAGTGGTCAATTTAAAAAAAAAAAAAATCACAAAGCATACAAAGAAATAGGAAAGTATGTCCCATTTAAAGAAAAAAAAATTAAATCAACAGAAGCTATCTCTGAAAAAGACTTGATGACACACCTACCAGACAAAGACTTTAAAATAACTATCTTAAAGATGTTCAAAGAACTAAAGGAACGTGGAGAAAGATAAGAAAATGATGTGAGAACAATATAGAATCATCAATATGGAGATAAAAAACCTAAATAGAAACCAAAAAGAAATTTTAGAGCTGAAAAGTACAATAAGTTAAATGAAAATTTCACTAGAGGGATTCAAAGGCATATTTGAGCAGGCAGAAGAAAAAAGTCAGAGAACTTAATGAAAGGACAATGACTAACATCAAGTAGAAGAACAGAAAGAAAGAAGATTGAAGAAAAGTGAACAGAAACTAAGGGAACTGTGGGATACCAACAAGCAGAGCAACACATGCATCATGGGAGTCCTAGAAGGAGAAAAGGGAAAGAGGTGGGAAGGTTATTTAAAGAAATAATGCCTAAAAATTTTATGAAAGACTTAAATATAGACATCCAAATTTGATGAAAGACATGAATATAAACACCCAAGAAGCTCAATGAACTTCAAGTAAATGAACTCAGGGCCCAGCCAGTATGGCTCAGTGGTTGAGCATCAACCTACAATCCAGGATACCAGGTTTGATTCCCAGCCAGAGCACACGCCCAGGTTGTGAGCTCAGTCCTCAGCAAGGGGCATGCTGGAGGCAGCCAATCAATGACTCTCTCTCATCATTGATGATTCTCTCTCTCTCTCCCTCTCCCTTCCTCTCTCTGAAATCAATTAAAAAAAACAAACCACACTTAAAAATAAAAAAAGGAACTCAGGGACCCATACCAAAACATAATCAAACTTTTAAAAGACAAAGACAAAATCTTGAAAGCAGCAAGAAACACATCATCACAAACACAGGATCCTCAATAAGATTATCAGCAGATTTCTCAACAGCAACTTTGGATTCCAGAATTCAAGTGGCTGGTATATTCAAAGTGCTAAAATAGCCAAACAAAAACACGCCCTGTCAACCAAGAATCCTATATCCAGCAAAACTGTACTTCAAAAGTAAGGAAGACATTTAGACATTCCCAGATAAACAAAAGCTGAGGGAGTTCATGACCACTAGATTTGCCCTGCTAGAAATCCTTAAGAGAATCCTGCAAGGTGAAATGAGAAGATGCTAAATAGTAACTTAAAGCCATATGGAGAAATAAGGATCTCAATAAAGGTAAATACACAGGCAATAAAATGCTAATATTACTGCCCTCGCCAGTGTGTACATTGTCCTTTGCACTGAAAAGTTGCTGATTCAATTCCCGATCAGGGCACATGCCAGGGTTTCGGGCTCAGTCCCTAGTAGGGGGCTTGCAGTAGGCAGCCAATTGTTGTTAATACTGTCACATCAATGTTTCTCTCTCCCTCTCTCTTCCTCTCCCTAAAAATCAATAAGTTATCCTTTTTTAAAAAAGCTAATATTGTAACTATGGTTTATAACTGCAATTTTTGTTTTCTACATGATTTAAGAAACTAATACATTTAAGGAAAATAAAAAGTAATTGTTAGTGTAAAAGCTAGTGTTACTATAACCTTGGTTTGTAATGCCAAATCTTGTTTTCTACATAATTTGAGAGGCTAATGCATTTAAAGGAATCGTTAGTTTATGTTTTGGGGTACACATATATAAAGGTATAATTTTGTGATATCAGTGACCAAAAGGGCTGGAGACAGAGTTGAAAAACAACAGAATTTTTGTACATCAGTAAAGCTAAACTGCTATAAGCTCAAATTAGAGTGTTAGAATTTTAGAATGTTAAGTGTAATATCCATGGTAACTACAAAAAATTGCTGTAGAATATACACAAAAGGAAATGAGAAAATATATATATATACACACACACAACACTCTACCCAACAACAATGAAATACACATTCTTCTCAAGCACACATGGGACATTTTCCAGGAGAGACCATATGTTAGGCCACAAATTAGGTCTCAATAGATTTTAAAAGATAGATATCATATAAAGTACCTTCTTGGGCCACAATGGGATGAAGTTAAAAAGCAGTAACAAGCCCTAGCCAGTTTTGCTCAGTGGTTAGAGCATTGGCCCACAGATTGAAGGGTCCTGGGTTCGATTCCAGCCAAGGGGCACATACCTCAGTTGCAGGCTAATCCCTGGTCCTGGTTGGGGGTGCGTGCTGGAGGTAACCAATGGATGTGTCCCTCTCACATCAGTGTCTCTCTCTCTCTCTCCCCCTTCCACTCTCTCGGAAAAGCAATGGAAAAAATATCCTCAGGAGAGGATTTAAAAAAAATTTTTTTAAGCAGTAACAAAAAGAAAACTAAAAAATTCGTTAAAATGTGAAAATTAAACAACACACTTTTAAAAAATATGTTGTCATTGATTTTAGAGAGAAAGGAATATAGAGAGAAACATCAATTGGTTGCCTCCCGCATGCACCCCAACCGGGGATTGAACCTGCAACCTGGGCATGTGCCCTGACTAGGAATGGAACCAGCGACCATTTGGTGCACAGGATGACACTCAACCAAGCCACACGAGCTAGGGACAGACAACACACTTTTAAACCACCAATGAATCAAAGGAGAACTCACAGGGAAATTAAAAATACAGAGAGACAAATGAAAGTAAAAACACAGCTTACCAAAACATATGAGATAGTAAAAGCAGTACTAAAGGTGAAATTTATAGCTGTAAATGCTTACATTTAAAAATAAGAAAATTCTCAAGTCAACAACCTAACTTTACAACTTAAGGAACTAGAAAAATAAGAACAAACTAAACCCAAAGCTAGCTGAATAAAGGAAACAGTACTAAGAGTAGAGCAGAGATAAATGAAATAGAGAATAGAAAAATAATAAAGAAAAATCAATGAAACAAAAAGTTCTTTGAAAAGATCGACAAAATTCACAAACCTTTAAATAAATTAAGAAAAAAATATTACTAAGATCAGAAATGAAAGGTTCTAGCCGGGTAGCTCATTTGGTTAGAGCATCATCCCAAGACGCCAAGGTTGTGGGTTCAGTCGCAGTCAGGGCACACATGAGAACCAACCGTGAATGCATAAACAAGTGGAACAACAAATCAAGGATTCTCTCTCTCTCCCTCCCCTCTTCCTCTTTCTCCCAAAAATCAATAAAATAAATAAATGAAAGTAGAGGCATAACTATAAATTCTACAAAATAAAAAAGATTATAAAAGAGTACTATGAACAATTGTACACCAACAAATTGGATAACTTAAATGAAATGGACAAATTCCTAGAAACACAAAACCTACAAAGACTACATCACAAAGAAATAGAAAATCTGAATAGATTATACTAGTAAGAAGACTGAATCAGTAATCAACAACCTCCTAACAAACAAAAGCCCTGGGCCTGATGGTTTCTTTGGTAAACTGTACTAAACATGCATGGAAATACTAATACCAATCCTTCTCAAACTTTTCAAAAAAATTGAAAAAGAGGGAACACTTACTAATTCATTTTATGAAGCCAGCGCTACCCTGATACCAAAGCCAGAGACAGACACTATAAAGAAGAAAACTGGGCCAGCCAGGCATGGCTCAGCCACTGAGCATCGACCTAGGACCCAGGAGATCTCAGTTAGATTCCCAGTTGCGGCACATGCCCGGGTTGTGGGCTCAATTCCCAGTCAAGGGCCGGCAGGAGGCAGCCAATCAGTGACGACTCTCTCATCACTGATGTTTCAACTCTCTATCTCCTTCTCCCTTCCTCTCCCTGAAATCAATAAAGATAAATTTTTTTCAAAAAAGAAAACTGAAGGCCAATATTCCTAATAAACATTGATGCAAAATTCCTCAATAAAATACTAGCAAATATAATTCAGCAGCTTATTAAAGATCATACAGACCTGGCTGGTGTTGCTCAGTGGTTAGAGCATCAGCCTGTGCACCAGAGGGTCATGGGTTTGATTCCCGGTCAAGGGTACATACCTGGGTTGCAGGTTCAATCCCTGTCCCTGGGGGGGTGGGGAGGGCACATGTGGGAGGCAACCAATCAATGTGTCTCTCTCACATTGATGTTTCTCTCTCCTTCTCTCTTTTCCCCTCCCTCCTTCCTTCCATTCTCTCTAAAATTCAATGGAAGAAAATATCCTCACCTCTTGGGTGAGGATTTTAAAAAAACGATTATACATTATGACCAAGTATGATTTATTCTTGGAATCCAAGGATGGTTCAACATATGAAAATTAATCGATCTAATACACCATGTCAACAGAAGGAAGGAAAAAAACCCGCAATGAACATCATACTCAATGGTGAAAGATTGAAAGCCTTTCCTCTTCAGGAACAACACAAGGATGTCCACTTTCACCACTTCTATTTCACATAGTATTGGAAGTTCTAAATGGAGCAATTAGGCAAGGAAAGAGGTAAAAGAAGTATCTCTGTTTGCAGATGATATAATCTTGCATGTAGAAACCTTAAAGATTCCACCAAAATAACTACTAGAACTAATAAATGAATTTAGCAAAGTAACAGGATACTAAGTCAACACACAAAAATAACTTGGGTTCCTATGCATGAACAATGAACAATCTGAAAAGGAAATTACAAAAACAAATTCTATTTACAATAGCATCAAAAACAATAAAATACTCAGGAATTAACTTAACCAAGGAAGTGAAACACATGTACAATGAAAACTGTAAAACATTGCTAAAAGAAATTAAATAAGTGATAAATAAATGGAAATATATCTCATGCTCATGAATTAAAAAGGTTAATATTGTCAAAATATCAATATTACCCAAAGCAACCTACAGATTCAGTGCAATCCCTATCCAAATACCAATGACAGTTTTTGCAGAAATAGAAAAACCCATACTAAGATTCATATGGAATCTCAGGGGACCCCAAATAGTCAAAACAATCGTTTTAAAAGAACAAAATTGGAGGATTCACACTTCCCACTTTCAAATTTTACTACAAAGCTACAGTAATCAAAACACTGTAGTACTGGCATAAAGATAGGTGTATAGACCAAAGAATGGAATAGAGAGAGAGCCAAGAAATAAATCCTCACATATATGGTCAAGTAATTTTTAACAAGGGTGTCAAGACTATTCAATGGGGAAAGGACAATCTTTACCAAAAATGGTGCTAAAAAAACTGGATATAAACATGGAAAAGAATCAAGTTGGACCTTTACCTAACACCATATACAAAATTTAATTAATGGACCAAGGACCTAATACAAAACCTAAAACAATAAAACTCTTAGAAGAAAACATAGGATAAAATCTTCACATTGGATATGGTAATAATTTCTTAGATATGACACCAGTAACAAAAAAATAGACAGACTGCAGCACATCATAAAATTTTTTAAAAATGTGTGCATCAAAACACTATCAGCAGCCTGGCTGGGCGTGGCTCAGAGGTTGAGCGTCGACCTAGGATCCAGGCAATCAGGGTTCGATTCCTGGTCAGGGCACATACCCGGGTTGTGGCCTCGATCAATGACTCTCTCATCATTGATGTTTCTATCTCTCTCTCTCCCTCTCCTTTCCTCTCTCTGAAATCAATAAAGATATATATTTTTTTAAAAACACACACACACACAAAAAAAACCACTATCAGCAGAGTAAAAAGGAAACCAGGATGGGAGAAAATATTTGTAAATCATGTATCTATCAAGGGATTAAAACTCAACAACAACAAAAACCCAATTCAAAAATTGGGAAAGGAATTGAACAGACTTTTCTCCAAAGAAGATATACAAATGGCCAGTAAGCACATGAAAAGATGCTCATCACTAGTGATTAAGGAAATACAAATCAACACTATTGTGAGATACCATATCATACCCATTAGAATGGCTACTATCAAAAAAATAGAAAACAACAAGTGTTGGCGAGGACGTAGAGAAAGTGGAACCTTCAGCACTTGGCGAGACTGTAAAATGGTACAGTCACTATGGAACAGTATGCAGTTCCTCAAAAACAAAATAAAATTACCATATGATTCAGCAATTCCTTCTGGGTATATATACGAAAGAGTAAAAGCAGGGTCTCAAAGAGATATTAGTACACCATGTTCATAACAGCATTATTCACAGTACCTAAGTGTATAAGTAACCGAGTGCCCATCAACAATAAATAGATAAGCACAATGTGGTCCACACATACCATATTCAGCCTTAAAAAGGCAGGAAATTTGGTAGTATACTATAACATGGATGAATCTTCAGGGCATCATGCAAAGTCAAATAAGACAGTCACAAAAGGCCGAATACTGAATGATTCTACATATATGAGGTATCTAAATTAGTCAAAAATCATAAAAACAGAAAGTGTAATGGGAGGAGAGAATGAGGGGTTGTTTCCTGGGTATGGGGTGTCAGTGCTACAAATGAAGTTATAGGAATGGATGGTGGTGATGGTTGCAAAACAATGTAAATGTATTTTAATACCACTAAACTGTAACTTAAAAATGGCCAAGATGGTAAATTTTATGTTACGTGTATTACATACAAAAAAAAGTATCCAGATGCAAGTTCTGGGATCTTAATTTCCAGCTTGGGCCTGTAACAGGACCATAAACATGAACACTGCTAATGAACTAAGGACCAAGATCCACTCAAAACAAATCATCTCAAAAGTTCTAGAGATGGATGGTGGTAGTGGTTGTACAACAATGTGACTGTACTTAATGTCACAGAACTGTACACTTAAATATGGCTTAAATGATAAATTTATTTTACCACACTTTTTAAAAATCTCAGCCTGAACTGAACTGGCTGACAGAGGTTCTGAATTCTCTGCAACTTGGAGAATAAAGCAATCAGTTGAAAATGCTACCTATAGCAATCTCATCCCAATTCTCACAGACTCCTTGTGACCTTGAGAAAACAGAACATTAAAAATCCCAGAAGAATCCAAGAGGAAGGAACACTTCCAAACTCTTTAGCCTAATTCCACTAGCCTAATTCCAAAACCAGATTAAGACACTACAAAGAAAGAGAATTACAGGCCAATATCCCTGATGAACATAGATGCTAAATTCCTCAACAAAATATTAGCAAGTCAGATCAAGCAATATATTAAAAAGATCATACACCATGACCAAGTGGGATTTATTCCAGGGATGCAAGGCTGGTACAATATGCACAAATCAATAAACATGACACATCACATAAACAAACTGAAAGACAAAAATCCACATGATCATATCAATAGATGCAGAAAAAGCATTCGATAAAATCCAACATCCATTTTTGATAAAAAAAAAACTCTCAGCAAAATGGGAATAGAGGGATCATACCTCAACATAATAAAGGCCATATATGACAAACCTACTGCCAACATCATATTCAATGGGCAAAAACTAAAATAATTTCTCCTAAGAACAGGAACAAGACAAAGATGTCCACTTCCACCACTGTTATTCAACATAGTACTGGAAGTCCTAGCCACAGCGATCAGATAAGAAGAAAGCATAAAAGGCATCCAAATTGGAAAGGAGGAAACAAAATTGTCATTATTTGCAAATGACATGATATTGTACATAGAAAATCCTAAAGACCCCACCAAAAAACTACTATATTTAATAAATGAATTCAGCAAGTTAGCAGGATACAAAATTATATACCAATAATGAACTCTGAGAAAGGAAGCTAAAAAAATAACCCCATTTAATGTTGCAACTAAAAAATCAGATACCTAGGAATAAATTTAACCAAAGATATAAAAGACCTTTACTCGGAAAGCTACAGGACACTGAAAAAAGAAATAGAGGAAGATATAAACAAATGCGAAAATATACCATGTTCATGGATTGGAAGAATAAACATCATTAAAATGTCCATACTACCCAAAGCAATCTATAAATTCAATGCAATCCCTATTAAAATACCAATAGCATATTTCACAGATCTAAAACAAACACTTCAAAAATTTATATGGAACCAAAAAACATCCCGACTAGCCATGGCAATCTTGAGAAAGAAGAACAAAGTTGGAGGGATCACAATACCAGGTATCAAGTTACACTACAAAGCCACTGTAATCAAAGCAACCTGGTACTGGCACAAGAACAGACATATAGATCAATGGAACAGAACAGAGAACCCAGAAATCGACCCATGCCATTATGGTCAATTCATATTTGACAAAGGAGACAAGAACATACAATGGAGTAAAGACAGTCTCTTTAATAAATGGTGTTGGGAAAACTGGACAGGTACATGCAAAAAAATGAAACTAGACCACCCACTTACACCATACACAAAAGTAAATTCAAAATGGATAAAAGACTTAAATGTAAGACATGAAACCATAAAAATCCTAGAGGAAAACATAGGCAGCAAAATCTCAGACATCTCTCGTAGCAATATGTTTGCTGATACATTTCCTAGGGCAAGAGAAACAAAGGAGAAAATAAACAAATGGGACTAAAATAAAATAAAAAGCTTCTGCAGAGCAAAAGAAACCATCAACAAAATGAAAAGGGAGCCCACTGTATGGGAGAACATGTTTGCCAAGGACACATCTGATAAAGGGTTAATATCCAAAATATATAAGGAACTCATACAACTTAACAAAAGGAAGACAGACAATCCAATTTAAAAATGGGCAAAGGACCTAAATAGACACTTCTCCAAAGAGGACATAGAGATGGCCAAGAGACATATGAAAAAATTCTCAACGTCACTAAGTATCAGAGAGATGCAAATTAAAACCTCAATGAGGTATCAATTCACACATGTCAGAGTGACTACCATCAACAAATCAACAAACAACAAGTGCTGGCAAGGGTGTGGAGAAAAGAAAACCCAGTATACTGCTGGTGGGAATGCAGACTGGTGCAGCCACTATGAAAAGCAGTATGGAGTTTCCTTAAAAGATTAAAAATTGATCTGCCATTTGACCTAGTGATCCCACTTCTAGGAATATATCCTAAGAAACCTGAAACACCAATCGCAAAGAACTTATGCAGTCCTGTGTTCATAGCACCACAATTTGCAATAGCTAAGATCTGGAAACAGCTCAAGTGCCCATCAGCAGATGAGTGGATAAAAAAGCTGTGACAGATTCACACCATAGAATACTGTGCAGCTATAAAAAAGGATCTTTTATCCTTTGGGACAGCATGGAGGGAACTAGAAAGTATTATGTCAAGTGAAATAAGCTTGTCAGAGAAAGACAAGTACCACATGATCGCATTTATATGTGGAATATAATAGACAAAATAAACTGACGAACAAAATGGATCCAGAGACATAGAAGCATGGAACAGACTGAGGGATGTCAGAGGGAAGGTGGGGAGTGGGGAGTGGGTGGGGAGAGATTAATCAAAGAACTTACATGTTTATAAGCATAAGCCATGGACACAGACACTAGTCTGGGGAAGGCCTGGGGGTGGGATGGATGTGGGGTGGAGGGAATCAATGGGGGTAAAAAGGGGACATCTGTAATACTCTCAACAATAAAGGTAAAGAAACTTAAAAAAAAAAAAAAGAAGAAGAAGAATCCCAGAAGTAATGGGCAAATCTTGTAGGCTGCTTCCATTTAATGCAACAAGTATTTATTGCATTATCTACTATCTGCAAATTATTGTTTAAAAAGCACAAAATAGAATAGTGATGCAATTCAAGATGAAGTCTGCCAGTGGCCTTAAGCAGTTCTTGGATATCTGTAACTCTCCTCTAAGATGTGGATTCCTTTTAAATCTAGAATCATCAGAACTCTCACACATACATTCTGTGGAGATCTGCAATAGCTTATATTTAGTCAGCTTCTCTTTCCGTAAAGTACTGTGGAATGTTTCAGAAATATATTTGCAAGATTACAATTAATGAAGCAAAACCTCGTAGGAGAAAATGTAGCTCTCTCTACCATATGAAAACAGTATAATCTGAAAGTAGTATAGTCAAAGGGAGACTAAGTATTGTGTAAAACACCCCAGGAGTTTACAGGGTAGGTACGTAGTCCACATGATCGACTCTATCTAGAGGTTTCCCCCCACTGTAAAAAAAAATAAAGGTTAAAAAATTTTTAATTATAAAACATTAAGTTCATTGAATTAAAAGAAAATAGCTAAAAACTGAAATAAAAAGCAAAACTTTCACATTTATTCTTTCAGCTCAATTTTAAGTTTGACAGATAGTTAATATACTTTTAGAAATATTATATCATTAAAATATAAATCGTATATTTACTGCAACTCCCATTTTCCCCCACTTACCATAATTTGGACATCTGAATTCCAAGCAGGTCTTTTTTGCTTTAAAGATTTTCTTATAAAATATAAGGTGTAACGCATGGAAGAGTGCGGCGACTCCAAGCTGGAGCCAACCCCGGGCTGCAGCGGTGTGGGCCCAGGCGGCGCTCGCGGTGGAGCAGTGGCATCGCCCACCCATGGGCCCTGGAGGACGCTGGATGGGCACCCACCCAAAGTATTTAGAAATGATGGAATTATACATAGGAGATACTACCCAAGTTTATATAGCATTCTTGGTTTACCTGGACCTCACGGAGAGTAAAAGTTGGCATGAAGTAAACTGTGTGGGATTACCAGGTCTCCAGCTCATCTGCCTTGTGGGTACTGAGATAGGAGAAGGGTTACAGACTGTGGTGCTTACATCTATCAGTGCTTCCCTTGGCCATTATAGGATAAGAGAGATCTTGAAGGGGTCTTGAAAATTGCAAGGTGATCCAGATTTGCTGATGTCCTTTACTTTGGCCATAGTGGAGTCCGATTCCACAATAGTCTATTATAAACTTACTGATGGATTCATGCTGCCAGACCCTCAGAATATTTCCCTTAGAAGAGGACACCTAAACTTCCCGGTGCTCACTCTATTTATACAAGATTGGACTTGAGACCCATCAACCTGCTTAATCTTTTATCTCAGAGACAGTCAGGGTTGACTTAGCTAGTCCCATTCCATCAATTTTTTTCCTAAAGTATAAAACTTTCCCAGATAGGAGAATGTTTTGTTGTTCAAATATATGAGGTAGTTGCTCTAAAACTTTCTTATCTGGAGACAGTTTAATTACAGTTGTGTACAAGTTTATGCCTGGAGTGTGGTAAGAGGGGTGGAACTCATGTTTCTTCTGTCATCCCCCGCTCATAGCTGCCTCTTTGCTCACTGCTGCTGCAGGCTCATCCTAGAGGCTGCCACTCTTTCCCTCACTCAGCCTCTCAATGCCTTTGGCCACTGCAGCTAGCTTGGAATGCCTTTCACACACATATCGATACCTGGAGAGTTTACTTCAGTCTGCTTTTTCATCCCAATAGAAAGTAAAATATTTATTTTAATTGTTTTTACCATTGCAATTACTGTTACATTCTTCTTTGGTTTACTTTAAATCAGAACTATAAATATGGTCATCCAGAGTGTTAACTTACATGTCTGGATTAATAAGGAACAGAAAAAGTGCTACCTACCAGAGTACTGAGCCTTCCTTTCCTTCTTGTTACCACAACACTATATCATAGTAGACTATTAAAAGAGAAGCAATGGGGGACAGTGTAAGCCTTAAAAACATCTTTAGGAAGTAGGCCCAGTTATTCCACTTTTGTTATATCCCAATTAAGTTGCCTAAAGTATAAAAATTATCTGCACAAAGATGTTCTAAGTAACATTACTTGTAATTGCCCAAATTAAACCACTTAAAAGTTTAGGGCAGGGGTTAATAAACTTTTCCAGAAAGTAAATATTTTAGGCTTTGCAGGCCATAGAGTCTCTGTCACATCTCAACTCTACAGTTTGTAGCACAAAAATAATAAATAATAGGTAAACAAATCGGCATGGATGACTGTGTTCTAATAAAACTTTACTTACAAATGCAGGCCCATAGTTTGCCAACCATATGTATATCTCCAATGAATGGTACATTACGTACTTATTAAAAATTAGTAAAGAATATAATGAACATGAGAAAATATTAAGTAAAAAAAAGCAAAATATAAAAGTGTATAAATGGGTATGATTGTGGCTATAAATAACACACCAAGCATATAAAAAGTTGACAAAATAAATTACTAACTATGGTTATACAGGATGGCAGGCAATAAAAGGATGAGTTGGTCTTTCTTCAACACTTGAGTTTTTACTTGTATTACTTTTATAATAAACATGTTTCTAAAAAGTATCTTGAGATCTGTATTAGTTATCTATCATTGCATAGTAATATAACAAATTTTGCAACTTAAAACAGCACCCATTTAAGATCTCAAAGTTGAGTCTTTTATAAGGCTGCAGTCAAGGTGCTGGCCAGGACTGCAGTCTCATCTGAGGCTTGGCGGGGGAAGGGTCTGCTTCCTCACCCGTTATCAACAGCTTTCAGTTCCCTGTTGGCTGTTGGACTGAGGACCTCAGATCCTAGTGGGCTGCTGGCAAGAGGCCACTCTCAGCTCTGCCATTTGGGCCTTGCCAGCACAACTGGTTGGTTCCTCAAGGCCAACAAGGTGCTTCTCAGCAAGATAGACCTCATAATCTTACATAACATGATCTTACACATCCTCTCACCTTTGCCATATTCTACTGATTAGAACCAAGTCATGGCTAATTACTCTAGAAAAACGAAAATAACAAAAATGGAAAATGGCAAAAAGTAGAAATATTACAAAATGGTATCAAAGCATCACTCTTGGTCTGTAGTAGTTTCTTTTTTCCTTTGATGGCATTTGAATTTCACGTTTATTTTTTTTAATTTATTGTTGGCAGTATTACAGATGTCCCCCATTTTCTCTCCCTTTGCCCCCCTCCACCCAGCTCACCCCCATCCCAGGCCTTCCCCACACTATTGTCTGTGCCCATGGAATATGCTTATATGCATATATGTTCTTTGGTTAATCTCTTGATGGAAGGCCTTGGCAGCTCTTTTAGACTCCCTCTGCTCCTCCAGAAAGTCTGAAGATGTAATAAGTCAGAACAGTATGTTTCTGTAACTCTAGTCGTCAGTTTTCAGATCTAAGAAGTCTAAAATAGTTTACGATTAATTAGGATTTCTACCACTTGATTCCTTTTGAGGCTTTCCATCACAGTGCTAGGAAAATGATGCACCTTTAGAAAGAAATGTAAAGCTCAATGAATGTTAGATTTGTGTCCTATCTGATAACCAGTGGTTCCCAGATTACTACAAGACCAGAAGTGTCCTTCGGATTGACTGAAAGCCTTCTCATAGAAACTGTTAAAATTGTATGTCTCAGAATGTTGACTCTGTTTCAGAATGTTCCCTGTATATTTGACCAAAGTTGTTCTGTCCAAAGCCCGCTAAAGTGAATAAAGGTCCAGAACAGTTTGGAAAGGGAGACAACCCAGCTGTGTCTGTTTCATTTTAGTGGAAAACTAGGTACAGTGATTTTCGGTGTGTGATCAAATAGTTTTGTAATTGTATTTACATTTGGATCTTCTTTTAAACATCTGTGTATCCCATCACCTTCCACAGTAACTGGCATATATACTAAACTCAATAAATATGTGGTGGCTGGAAAAAAAATACATAAAATGTAAGCTTTTAGAACCAATATAATACAATTCTGCATAAAGAAAATATTAATAATTTTTCCACTCTGTGATGGTTCAATTTTGTATCAACTTGGCGAGGCTAGGTGCCTAGTTGTACAGCAAACACTAGTCTAGATGTTACTATGAAGGTATTCTATAGATGTTGAATAACATCTGCAATCAGTTGACTTTAAGATTATACTCCATAATATGAGTGGGCCTCATTCAATCACTTACAGGATTTAAGGGGAAAAACCAAGGTTTCCCAGAGAGGAATTCTGACTCAAGGCTGTAATATAGAAATCCTGCTGAGTTTCCAGTCTGCTAACCTGCCCTACTGCCCTAGATTTCATACTTACCAGTCCCCCACAATCACATGAGCCTAATCCTTAAAATAAATCATGTGTATACACACACACATACACACACACCTATTAGTTCTGTTTCTCTGGAGACCCCAAATGCACACCGTTTAAATTCATTCCCTACTTACAAAAGTTTATGCTTTTTTTCTAAGAAATGAGATCATGCTATACATGGGAGTCTGCACCTCACCTTTTTCCTACTTTATAACGTGTCATGGACATCTTTCCAGGTCAGCAAGCTGAGATCTAACTCATTCTACTCATGTGCCACACAGTAAGCCATTATATGGATGGACTGTTTATTGAAGGGGGTGGACATGTAGACGTAGACGTTGTTTTCAGTTTTTTGCTCTCTATGCTTTTGGTTCCATTATCTGCATCAAGCTTTCAAGAAACAGATTTATACACAACCCTTGTCTTTTACTCCAATGCTTTGCTTCCAAATGATCTACTTATAATTTACTGAAAATTTACCTTATAGATTTTCCCAGCTAACACTTTAATAACAAATAGCCTGGATTTAAAGCCAAATGTGTTTAACAGGTGCAATGATCAAAGTGCAAGTTCTATTCAGGCATTTGAGACACACTATCAGCCAGCTGTTCTCACTAACCTTCATACAAAGTCAATCATGTATGGGTATGTCATTTAATCTCTTAGGTAGGAGAACTGAAACAAAGTCTCCCTCTTTTTTCCAATTCAATTTTTTCAATAAACTACTATGCTTAATTCAAATGTTAAGAAAACAGGCACCTAGAAAATACTTTTAAGTAAAAAAAATTAATGAACCATGTTTGTATTTCATTTGCTGGCTATTTTATGCCAACCAGAGGTATCTCTGCCTGGTCTACAGTTAACCAAGGACCCTAGCTCCTGCCTCGAGCTAACATCAAATATTAGAAGGACTTGAAAGTTCAGGGCACTGATGTCATCACATTGGTGTTCTCAATCTCCACAGTGCCTTGCCAACCCAGTCCATGAAGCAAATTCACTGGCCTCTACTGACCTACAGAGTATTTCAGATAACAGGAAGTCACACAGGTATCCAGGCAATAAGATAATCCCAATAACTTCTCTAGGCAGAGAGGAATGTCTGCAGCCATTTTAACAAATGCTATTTCTACTCCAGCCTTCCGGACTCTCTGGAGCGTGTCTTAGTTCAAATGTTTCTATTTATCTGAAATAACCACAAATCAATTTTGTAATTATATATTACTCCAGTTTATTAAATAATGAAACAAGGTTTATGCCACATATTCCAACAATGTTTAAATAAAGAGCTTGAAATATAAAGGCTTATGAAAACTTTATAATTTTTATATGATATATACTATTTCTAGCCCAAGAATAAATATAGAGCATAGGAGGCATTTTTTATATCACAGATCAGCAACATTTAGCATCAATGATACACATACCCACAAGCAAACAAAAAAAAATCTATTTTTTTTCATTTAGGTCGTAAAAATTAAAAATCCTTTTGCCATATTTAAGTACTATACAAGGGGGCAGGGAGACTTATAGCCACATCCCTGAAAACAAGGGGAGCAAGTATGCTAGGTCCTTAAGTTCTTTCTTGGTTAGAAGCTTCAACAATTAACACTAACGCTCTCAGAAAGCAGAAAAAAAACAAAACAGGTTAAGATCTTGTTTTATAAAGTGTTTAATAAATTTACACTGAAGAAATACTGTATTTTTCTCTTCAAAACATAATTTTACAGTGAGCTTTGAATTTTTTTCATTCTGGTATGATATACACAATTTTAATAAATCAATATAATGAATATTGCATGACATTTACTCTTAGAAATGATATGTACACTTAAAAAAGAAAATGTTTTCTACATTAAAAAAGTGGTTCATAAGTAATTATTTCTCAAGGAACTCAAAACTGAAAGCCTTTCTATAGAAAGCCCTAAACACATCATGGAATGTTTTGGTAAGAAAAATTTCCTCTTTATGAAGATATGGTTCAGTACCAGGAGTGAGAACTGAGCAAGTTTAGCTCTCCAGAGTCACCTCTAGAGGGTGCCAGGGAGATCTGGACTTTCATCTTAGTCTTGAAGCAATTCACATCTACTTGCTACTCCACCACCCTTCACTCTTCCCTTCTCTTTTTTCCCCAAGAAATATGTTTTTATTGATTTTTAGATAGAGAGGAAGGGAGAGGGAGAGAGAGACAGAAACATCAGTGAGGGAGAAACATCAATCAGCTGCCTTCCGAATGGTCCCTACTAGGGATGGAGTCCACAACCTGGGAATGTGCCCTGACCGGGAATCAAACCAGTGACCTCTTGGTGCATGAGACGACACTCAATGCACTGAGCCACACCGCCCAGACTCTTCACTTCTCTTTTTAATGACTTGGTCTTACCTCTTATTTTTGGAAAAAAATTCTGCCTCACAAAATTTTTAAAATCAACATTAATAAAGAAGGTGAAAGTGACTGGAAGGAAATATGACCAGTCCACAAGAAACACCTGTGTTCCTTCTACTGCGCTTCAAGGAAGGAAGCAGCCCAGGATCTAGACAAACTGGAACAGAAATGTCTGCAGAAGTGTGTACCCTAGAGCCCCCGTTAGTATGTATTTAATGTTCTCAAAGGGTAGAACACAAGGTACCCAAGTACATAGATATATTCTCTATCCTGGGGCTGTCTTGCAGAAGTGTCAAGTTCTTGGGGCTATCAGAGTCACTTTTTACTTTGAAAAGAGTAAGATGAAGATAAGAAAGAAGAAGAAGAATGATTTATCTTGTCTTCAGAAGAGAAGGAAGACACACCTCTTATCAGAAACTAGATAAACAGGCGCAGTATGAAAGAAATAGTTTCTAAAATTTCACGCAAGTTATTTTCCATTCAAGCTAAGTAGGAAATATTTTAACAAACATGACCCGAACTAAAGTAAAAAGTAGGAAATCTGGAAAAATCAACTTTTCAATTCACTTGCAACATTTTGCTAAGGAAAACATAATAAAACCTTAACTTATACAGTGTTCTTTTTTCACAAGGCCTTTAACAGGATTCACTCAGAATTATGAGCAGTCCGTGATAAAATGACTCTCTGCCACACACAAAGACTGTACATTCTCAGATTGCAGCTGTATGACAGCATGTAAACACCCTTACCAAACAAGTCCAGTAGTAGCAACTAGTATTTTCTTCATTTGACCCTCAACTTCTGTAGATGTTATTATCCCCATTTCCAGACTGGGAAATAAACTTTGCTAAAAGTCATAGAACAAATTACTAACATGACCTAAGACAGAGCCCAAGCTGCTTGAAACACCTCCCATCAACATAGACAACTGCCACCTTCACAGACAACATGATATTAATACTTTGTAACAATTCCTCACAAAGGTCAAGTCTTCAAAGGCTTAAAGTCACTTATTATAAGTGAAAGATCCTGCCAAAATAGGAAATTATAAAGCAGTGCAATACTCCAGGGCTCTATTTCCTGCACTGTTGGGTGATACCTAAGGCTGAAACGTCTAGGTCTCCACATGTGAGATTTCTTCAGCTGACAAGAAGCAGAAGCCTCCAAGTTCAGGAACAATAATACCCTCTTGGAGGCTCGATCCACGGTTCCAGTGAGCTTCTTCAGAGCAGTCTGGTACTCTCAGCTATGAGCTGAGATGCATCAGGTGCTACTCTCCCCTGAAGAAAACAGTTCACAGTTCCTGATCTTCTTGCAAGTTTTCTTTAACAAAAACATGCATTGCACATTATCTTTGATGTTGAAGGGCACTTTGATGGTAAGGACTAGTGTCTGAATGTTACGGTTGATGCCATTAAATGTTTGACGCAGACTGCCGGATGCCAACACACAGCAGTCTGAACTAACCCAGTCTTCATCTGTTGCTCACACCCCAGAATCCATGACGAGTCAAGCAGTGAGAAGCAGTGAGAAGCAGTGGGAAACACAGGAAGCTTTGCTGTTTTGGAAGTTAGCATTTTCAGAGGCATGTCTCATGCAGCCCTGACTTGTCATAAATCCAATTTCTTCAACTGTTCGTATGTCACAAAGAACTACAGTTATCAGTTAAGGCTGGCAAAGATACCATCTGAACCCTAACACATAAAAACAGATCTACAAATAGCAAACCTACAAGCAAATACATCTGGGAAGACCACATGCCATGAACATGATTAACTACGAGGGGCTCCATCCTAACCATCCCAAGAGATCTACCCATTAGCCTTCCCAAAGTCAGCTTGGAACAGAAAGATCACAGCTGAGATATATAAATCCCCCAGCAACAGCTCTGGGAGTTTTTTCTAAGATTACACCCACACTGCCTAGCTTTTGTGACTTTACTGTGCTGAGAAGACTTTACTGAACTCTAAGTTCTGTATGAAAGAGAAACACAGCAAGCCCTGGGAAGCTCTCCTCCAGGGTTTCTGCTGGGCAGGCCTCCATAGAGGGGAGGCACAGATAAAGAGAAACAAGAAGATGGTGACACCAATATTCCCTACCTTATAATTCTGCCCTTTCATGTCTAATAAACTGCCACTTCTTTCCTACCTCCCACTTTGGGATATAGGAAATAGTGCCGAAAGGCCCAATAATTCTAGAGCTAATAACTGTTTATCTTTAGGCACTCTCTAAAATAACACTGCAGCCAAACCACATCCTTCCCACCGGTGGCTGGGGAAATAAAACCAATCCTGCTCTCTCTGAAATTTTAAGTACTCTCAGCTTTTAGAACAGAGTCTAAATAAAACTTTTTATTGATATCATTACCTTTCAATAACACCATCATTGAATCAAGATTCATAGGGCCTAGCACAGACTTTATACCTCCTGAAAAAGAAACTGAAGTTATTTCTTGAATCAGAGGAACATAAAAGACTAAAAACCTTCTAAATTATAATAACATGATAGTTTACACAAACAATATTCTTTTAACTATATCTTTTTTCAGATCTCCTGCAACAGAAAAGGATACAATGATATTCCAAGGACCAAGTCTCAACCAATTTGGCCAAAACCCTTTATATAGAGCAAAAAATCCTTCTTTCTTCCATGTCTGTTATAAGGGGAGAAAAAAAACTTAACTTCCAACTTTCCACTTATGTCAAATGCATTAATAATAGTATCCTGACTGAACCAATCTATTTTTCTTAAAAATAAAATCCCGTCTGCAAGGACTAAGAAATCATTGCCCTCTGCCTCTTTTTGGTCTTTAAAGGTTTCTGCATAAGTGACTCAAGACTAAGGCTCCATGTCAAACCATCCCAAACCCAAAGCAGGAAAACAACAATTGAATGAATAAGAAATGAGATTTAATTCCAACCAGAATCTTTTGCCTCTTTTCCATCTGAGTCCACAAACAACTCAGGGATAAAGAAACAAACCAATGGTGGTAAAAATATAACTCAGAGCACCACTATTTCATGTTGTTGGATGAATTACAAATAAGTATCTTTGCTTCATTAGAGCAATATCTAAAGTCTAGAATGTGCCAGCATCATGCTGGAAAATTAAGACCACAAAAGTGGCCCCTAATCTTTGGCTGCTGGTAGTCTAGTAGGGGAGACAGTGGCAAACTTCTGTCCTCTCGTGAGCAATAGGCCCTATTTTTTAAACTAAGAATTACGGTAATATTGATGTGTTCCTTTGTGAGATGTCTGAATGACAGACACTCATTCCACTTTGACTCAACACAAAAGATATATATTTTGGAAGGAGACACAGTTCTACTATGATCACAGAAAATATGATTTTTCACCATTCACAGCAGAGCAAAGGTATAAAGAAAATGAGCTTTCATTTCTAAACATTCATCTTGATTTTGTATTTACAAAAGTTAGCACATGTGGCAAAAACTGTTTATCACTTCAGGGCTTTAGAGCATCACTCATCTTAGTTGCAATAGCCTCAAAGTTTAGTTACTTCTTAGGTTAAGTAAATAAACAGTATGTAAGTATAAACACATAAATTTGGGGCACAGTTTCATTGATTGAAGCAATCACTAGAATGTTGAAGATTAAGAAAAATAAACTTGCTTATTTCACAATACTGTCCCTTATTATTATGAATTATACTAACAGGGCTTACCACATTATTCTAGGCACTATGCTGTTTTGAAGGCATTATCTTAATTATTTTTACAATAATCCTATGATACAGGTGCTATTATTGTCCCATTTCACTTATGAGGAAACTGAAGTATAGAATCTGTATCTTGACCAAAGTCACACAATTACAAGTAACAGACCCACAGGTCTATCTTGCTATAAACCCTGTGTTTTTAAATCATGATAAGAAACATGATAAGTGGGTCAGATGGAAGCTAATGAGCTAAGAAAGGAATTCCCAACACTACACAGATGGACATTCATTCTCACCTGTAACAAGCAATCCAGGGTACCTGTGTACCCAGAGCATCTGCCATCACGAAGGTCTCTCTGATTCATCATACGTGTTCTCACAACATCCACAGGGTTGGAGGCCAGTGCCCCAGCCAGACCACAGGCGAAGCTTGAACTATGAAGAAAATACCATTGAAAAACATAAAGGTCACCACCATCACTATCAAAGGCAGGAAACAGCTTCCTCCCAAACTGTGTTAAAGTAACATGTAATAAGGAGACATATATCAAAAATGAGGACCATATCTAGGGAGCTACACAAACTTCTTAAACACCAGCACTGATTATACTGGCTTATAAATTCCACCCTCAGCTAAGCATACCTTTTAGGTTCTGAAATGTCAAAGAATCATAGAACATGAAGGAACATCCTCCAAGGATGGTCTACTGTAGCTATTTTCAACTTTACTCATCTAATGGCACACATAAAATTCTGCAGCACACCAAAAAATATATTATATTATATTATATATATATTAAATATATAAATAGGTATAATTTTGATTCATTCACACCGGACAGCTAATGTTGTACTGGCTGTTGTCATTTTTTTATTTGACAATCTAAGGGAATGGAGGTCAGTACCCCTGACTAAACAATCAGGTACTGCATGTTCTAAAAATTCTTGTGGCACACCAGTTGAAAATTGCTGACCTACTGCATCTATTCACCTACAGGTAGATATCAGAGTAACTTTAGCCATATCATAACCACATTTTTCTTCAAGATCAGAGTAAAAGATTTCCTCACTATAATGTCCACCAGGGTCTTAGGTTCTACTAAACTTTCAGTCTCATAAGACTGCCACACACCACACTTGTATCAATTAACTCAGAGCAGCATTTCTCAACTTTAGCACTACTAAGATTTTGAATCAGATAATTCTTCGCTGTGTAGGTCGGTCTTATTGAAAGATGTTTAGCAGCTCCTTGGCCAACAGTACTCCCCTAGTCACAACTATAGGAACAGTCTCCAGTCTCCACTGCCAAATGTCCCCAATGGGCTAAATCACTCCTCAATGGATTAAACTATGATACATCCATAATGATCTGCAGCCACTGAAAATAAATGAAGTTTGTTTGTACTGCTATGGAAAGATATTTGAAAGCTACTATTAAATTTTAAAAAGCAAATAAGCAAGCCCTGGCCAGGTGGCTCAACCAGTTGGAGCATTGTCCAACACACTAAAAGGTTGTGGGTTCGAATCCCAATCAGGGCACATACCTAGGTTGTGAGTTAGATCCCCAGCTGGGGCCAGTACAGGAGGCAACCAATCAATGTTTCTCTCTTACATCAATGTTTCTCTCTCTCTCTCTCTCTCAAATAAATCAATAAAAAAACATATCCTTGGATGAGGATTAAAAAGTAAGAAAGGCAACTACTGCATAGTATCACTTATATGGGGAATTTAAAAACAAACAAACAAAACCTAGTCAAACTCATAGAAACAAAGAGTAGAAAAGTGGTTGCCAGGGGTTAGGGGGTGGGGGAAACAGGGAGACAGTAAAAGGGTACAAACTTTCAGCTGTAAGATGAATAAGGTCTAATGTGTAACATGGTGACTACAGTTGATAACACTGCACTGTATAATTGAAATCTGCTAAGAGAATAGAACTGAAATGTTTTCACACACACACAAAAGGGTAAACATGTGAGGCGATAGATATGCTAATTAAGTTGATGGGAAGAATCCTTTCACAATGTATACATATTAAATCATCACATTGTACACTTCAAATATCTTCCAGTTTTACATGTTAATTGTGCCTCAATAAAGACGAAAAATAAAAATAATTTAAAAAATCAAGGAAGGGAATGCAAAGCATAATCTTTGCATAATAAAGTACATGTAATATACTTTTGTAGAAATATTTGCATATGCATAAAAATGCCTGAAAGGTATTTATTAAGTTGTTAACAACTGCTACCTATGTAAAGGGATAAGGACTTTTCCTTTTTCCTGGTTCATTTCTGTAATGTAATTTTTCAAATATGAGCATACAGTATTTTTATAATAAGCTTTAAAATTTCTACAAATCTGTAGCAAATTTCTACCCTAAACTCATGCGTATCTAAAATATTAATTTAAAAATCCATAAACATACAGGAAGTGAGTATACACAGTGTCTCCCATCAGGCCTGAGAGAATCAGATGCTTCTTAGTGAGGTCGTAGACTGGTAGCTCCACACCAACAACGATAGCGGCCCTCTGAGCAGTAAGGGACACGCCCTGAGTAAAAACATTAATAACAGAGATTCAGACATCTGTCCTGCTGGTGGGTAGAAATATACAGACACAGTAGAAAAAAACAGAGTGTAAAAAGTCAGACGCTCCAAAGTTAAATTCTGATTTTGTCACTAACTGTACGACCTTGGCCAGACCTTGGCCAGGACAGTAACCTCTCAGAGCCTCCAGTTTCCTTGTACAGACAGGATTGTTCTGGGTGACCATTAGGGTCTATTCTAGCAACTGGCAAGTCATTAGAATACTAAAAAAAGCTAATTAACAATCTTCACTTAAAAGGCATGAAACCACATATATCAAAAAATTCAACGTATCTGGGAACTAGAAATCCCTTCTCCATAAGAACTTAAAAAAAAAAAAAGCAAGCAAACAAACAAAAAAGTGTTCAACT
The DNA here is from genome assembly GCF_054644295.1 of Miniopterus natalensis. NCBI lineage: Eukaryota > Metazoa > Chordata > Mammalia > Chiroptera > Miniopteridae > Miniopterus > Miniopterus natalensis. The sequence continues at coordinate 74,049,096 of NC_142082.1, read as the reverse complement.
TTCACAGAATTTCTTATATATGAATTATTCAAAAGATATTTTCAAATCATGACATATTCCTTAAATTTCCATTTTACAGATAAAATATCTTCAGGGGCAGATGTCACTCTTCTTCCCTTACTCCATTATACCATTTGGATTAAATAAAATGATGGACATAGAAAAAAAATAAATTCAAAAAGGAAAAAAAGAACTAAATATTTGGATACATTTTCAAGCTTACCTTCCACAGTCCTCTTGTTCCCTCTTGCTGATAAATGTTAATGAAGTTGCCTATCATTCCTCCTTGAATGACGTTGCTCTGTGCTTGCATTCTTATCTAGAAATTATTTTAAAAACATGAGAAAGAAACTATCACATTTCTCACCAAATACAGACCTCTGAAAAATCACCCAATCTCTTATTTAATAACCATTAAAAGAAAAAAACTATAATGATAAATATTACTATAAGGGTAGTTTAAAATATCCTCAGTAGACTAAAATATATATGGATTGGTTCTTAGGCACTTTGGATTCAACAAAGAGCATCGAAAAGAGTCTAGAACATCTTGCATATAATAAATAGCTCACTAAGTGTCAAAAAGAAATTAGTTTTTTAAAATGGTCTTTGAAAAGGCTATTTTTTTTAAAATGGCTTTTTCCCCTATAGGTTACTAAGTAGGAAGGAGAGAATATGATGGTAATTCTAAAAATTTAGCATTATTGGTAAGAGTATCCAGTGTACTTGGCAACACTAAGCAAGAACAAACATATTTCTTTAGTTACTCCAACCCACTATTATTTTCAACCCTCTGAACCAAAAGGTATGCCGGCGAGTTTGCCAGGGGACAGTCACATGATGCCTGTCACACTCGGTTACACTTGAACTTACATATGAACTTTACAACAGCCACAGTATTCACATGACCAAGATTCCAACATAAAAATAATGTTTCAGGTAGCACTCTGCATTTTTAATGAAAAGATATTTCTTACTAAAAAATATGTACCTTATTTTGGTTTAGGGAGCAAATACATTACCTCTAACTTCTTAAAAGGAACAGTTATTGCCATGCTAACAAGTGAAAACAAACCAAAATACAGGAACTGCCTTCCTGGAGCCTTGATATGTGTTTAAGAGATTAACAGAAGTACAGGTATTTTTCTCCAGCAATCTTACCCCAACATTGGGTAAAATTATGGTAAGGGTGCCTTCCCACACTGTCCCCTCACCATGCATAACTGTAAAGTACTCAACGTGCTGCTGCTAAAGTTCTGATGCTGTCAGAATCTCTTATCAGATTGAAGACTCCTAGGGCAGGGTCTCTGTCTTACTCATTTTTGGATTCTAAACACCAAAAGTACTCTAATTGGCACAAGGAACAAGCATAGTGAATTCTGGTTAAATAATATGGGGAAAAAAGGAGACAGAGGGAGAAACAGGAGTATCTTAGAGGGTTCAAAAAGTAACTCATGAGGTGAGAGACAAGATGGCAGCGTAGGTACCTGCGGTACCCGCCTCCTCCCACAACCACATCAAAACTACAACTAAAAGAGAGAACAACCTTCACTCTGAACCTCCTGAAATCTAGCTGAACAGAAGCCCTACAACAAGGGAACTGAAGAAGCATCAAGACCAGTAGGAGGGGCGGAGATTCGGGGCAGATCTGGGCTGAATCATGGAGATGCCGCCAAGGGCCCACACCCGGTGCTTTGGTTTAAACCTGGGAGGGACACCTCGGTGGTGGAGGTTTCCCGGAGGAGTGAGGGGTCCCAGCCCCACAGCAGGCCCCCAGCTCAGGGCTTCAGGGCTGGGAAGAAAAGTCCCACAACTTCAGGCTGTGAAACCAGCGGAGACTGTCACTGACAGACGCAGAGGCTGCAGGAGTCCCAGGCTTTCCTCATAAAGGGCCGGCACATGGACTCACTCAGACTCACACCCTCTCAGCTCTGACTCTGGGCAGCAGCTTGAAAGGAACTTGGGACATTCAGGGAGGAGCTAGCTTGCCTGAAATCAGGGTGAGAGGTGGAGGGGCAGCTTTCTCCCAGAGAGAAGAGCGGGCAGAGGCCATTGCTCCTATGGCGAGTCCTTTCCCCACATAGCTGGCAGGCAGGTGCCGTATCTGAATCGCCATCAACCTGACTCAGGCCTTTGGCCCCGCCCTGGTGATTCCTGGAGACCCCACCCCTCCCTACTTACAAGTTCATGAAAGCCATTTCCAGTGGCTTTTCTATGCAATTGGCCTCTCTAGCCTCATGCTTAGGACTTTACTAAAATGTCTCAAACAAGCAGCAGCTGGCTTCAGCATGCCCCATACCTCTTAATAAGTGGCCCCAGGCCTGGCACTAGTGGCAGGCTGGACTGGTTCATAGCTTGGCCTCTCCTGGATACCTCCAAGCCCAGCACAAGTAACAGCCATCTATGGTTTGCTGTGTAGCTCAAGCTGGGTGGCCCTGGGCAAGGAATAGGCAGAGGCTGACTTTGCACCTCCCAGGAGGCCCCAGAGACAGTGCACCCGGTGGTCAGACTCGACCAATTCCTCCCAGTGACGCAAACAGCAACCAAGGCTCAACTACAACAGGACAGTGCACACAGCCCTCACAGGGGAGCACCTAGAAGGCCCAGCTCAGGTGACTGGGGAGGCTGAGCCACTGGACCCTCCTACAGGACGCTTACTACACAAAGCCACTCTACCAATTCCAGGAGACGTAGCTGCTCTACCTAATACATAGAGACAAACACCTGGAAACAGCCAAAATGTGGAGGCAAAGAAACATGTCACAAAGGAAAGAAGAGAAGAAATCTCTAGAAAAGGAACTAAATGAAATAGAGCCAAGCAAGCTACTAGATACAGAGTTCAAAATAATGGTTATAAGGATGCTCAAGGATCTCAGTAACACTATTAAGGAAACTAGTGAGATCATCAATGAAATAATAAAGTACCAATCAGAAATGAAGGCTACATGAACTAAAATGAAGAATAATTTTCAGGGAATCAGCAGTAGAGCAGAGGACATGGAGAATCAAATCAGCAATTTGGAATATGAGGAAACAAAAACACCCAATCAGAGCAACGAAAAGAAAAAGGAATCCAGAAATATGAAGATATTGTAAGGAGTCTCTGGGACAACTTCAAGCAGCCCAACATTCATATTATGGAAGTACCAGAAGGAGAGGAAAGAGAGCAAAAAATTGAAAACCTATTTGAAAAAATGACAGAAAACTTCCCCTACCTGGTGAAAGAAATAGACTTACATGTCCAGGAAGCATAGAGAGTCCCTAACAATCAACCCAAAGAGGCCCACAGCAAGACACATCATAATTAAAATGCCACAGGTTAAAGACAAAGAGAGAATCTTAAAAGCCACAGGAGAAAAGCAGTTAGTTACCTAGAAGGGAGCATCCATACGACTGTCAGCTGATTTCTCAACAGAAACTTTGTAGGGAGTGGCAAGAAATATTCAAAGTGATGAAAAGCAAGAAACTACCAAGATTGCTCTCTCAGCAAAGCTATCATTTAGAACTGAAGGTCAAATAAAGAGCTTCACAGATAAGAAAAAGCTAAAGGAGTTCATCACCCCCAAACCAGTACTACATGAAATGTTGAAGGGTCTTCTTTAAGAAGAAGCTAATGAAAAAAAGAATCTGACAAACTAGACCCAAAGATACTGAAGCGTGCAACAGACGGTCATATCTCAGAGGGAAGAGGGAAGGGGGCTGAAGGTGGGAAGAGATTAACCAAAGAGGTTATATGCATATATGCAAAACCCATTGGCACATACAATAATGGGGTGAAGGCCTGGAGAGGGGGTGGGAACGAGGTGGAGAGGGTCAATGGGGGGAAAAAATGGGATACCTGTAATACTTTCAACAATAAAGATAAAAAAATTTTTTAAAGTAACTCATGACTAATTTTTATTTTATTTAATTAGTTTATTCCCTTGCCTTATTCCAAACAGGATTTAAGAATGCTATAATCCCTGGTATTGTCAACAGGGTTGTCTAATATGCTATGTCTAATTGTGGTTAAGTAAATATTTTCATCAGTATTTCCTGAAATAATGCATTCAGAAATGGTCATTAATAAGCATACTTCTATAAAACGTGAAGCCCATCTATTTTTTTTAATGAGCCAATAAAACAAGGGAGGTTTTCAATGAAAAATTCAAATGCATCCAAACCCAAATTTTTTTCTGCTTAATCACCAAAAAACTCTTCTCTAAAATGAGCTCTACTTTTGAGCTCATCTGTATCAGTGGGAAATCCACCTAGTGGATATTTATAAGTTAGTCTTGACAACACTTAAATTATAAACAGATTCACACATACACAGCAGCGTATGGTATATTTGCAGATTTTCATTATCTGAACATTGTTCTCAGTAAGAAAATGTGGATTGTGCCTAGAAGATACTAGGGGTACTGCTTACTTTCAAAACATCAGTTGGATTGGCAATGGCTGAGGATATGACTCCAGAGAGAATTCCACAGACCACATTTATTGGAAGGGTTTCATCTGTAAACAAAGACATTATGTAACTTTTCATACGTACAGAGCTTTTTATGTGAATAACAAATACAGGTGTAATTCATTTACATACCACTTGTTCCTCTTAAGAAAATAAAGAAATTTATGCCTTATGAATCAAGTAATTTCAAAAGGATTAGGAATTTTGTTGGCTAAAGGAATTTTACTTAGCAAAATTGCTTGCAATCTGAAAAGGAGTAATGAATTATCACACAAAGTGAGTAACCATCTACCAATTCACTTTTGTGTGTAAATGCAGACCGCTGTAGTAATTAAGATGAGGTATGTCTGGTAGGGGAATAAAAAAGACATATTCCTATGAGATAACATGCAGACAAAGTTTTAAAAAACATTTAATATATTTAATTTGAAGTATAACAAAGGACTTTCAAGGCATCTTAGCTCCTGTTCACCCCTCTCACAGAATAGCTAGCTGGTGCTTGCCCCTCTGTAAAAACAGATAACGTTCTACGGATAAAAGCAAAGTCAGAGTCAACCAGCAATAGAGTATTAGAACTCAGTTCTTAATACTAAGAAATGTATTCACTGTTTTTCTGAAATATAGGTGATAATTCCTATGATTTTAGAAAATTTTAAGTTGGCTAAAACTATAACATAGCCTCATAGTCTAGGCATTTTAGAGGTGAGGATAACTAATCAAAACATTTGCTCTTTTTAACTGTTACTCCCCTAGATTTAGCTGATAACTGACTTGCTATAGCACAATTCATTTAGACTTCATACCTACAGTTCTCCTCAGCAGCAGTCAAGTCACAAGTAAATCTGATACAAAACCACTTGAATAAAAAAACCAACAACCCATCTCCTGTCCATAAGTGGAAAAAAGATTTCCCACTGACCTTCTGGGCGTTCCACAAATAATCGCTTCAAGCTCTGGTAAGTGCCTATCTTGATGGTGCCATAGGAAGCCTGGCGTAACATCGCAGGGGCAATCCTGTCAAACCAATGTACAAAGGGACAAAAATAATTCTAGAAGGCTCACATGCAGAGATACAATCACCCATTTGCCTTCCACAAACTACTCTAAAAAAGGTGTCTGAAAATTAAAAATCCAACAAAAACATAGTTTTTAAAAAATACATAGGTATAATCCAAAAAGGAAATAAACACTTGAGCATATTATTAGCTCACTAAGTGAAAGCTCAGCCCCTCATATTTAATCTCAGTGAAACTATAAGTGAACGTGTGGCTCTATATGCCCATTCATGTTAAAATGTAAAAGCTTTCCTTTCTCAATATGATGCGCCTGGTGAAATCTGGCCTCTGGAAGCACCTATCGTTCTTGCACTGATGTTCTGGAGCTCACCTCCTACCTCCTTGGGGGCCATTTCAGTTATTTCCCCTCCTTCCCATTACCCTCCTTGACCCTAGAACCACCCTGTGGCATTTGTACTCCTAGCTCTCTTTCTGCACTTCCCACTTCTCAAAATGCAATCTGGCATCCCTCTACCTTCTCCATCAAAACAGGTGGCCAACTGACATCTGTGTTGCTAAATTAAAAGATGCTTTTCAATTAGCGTCTTATATAACATCTTGCAGTATTTACTACCGTCCACCCTTTGTCTTTTTTTTTTTTTTTTAATCCTCACCCGAGGACATTTTTTCCATTGCTTTTTCAGAGAGAGTGGAAGGGGGAGAGAGACAGCGAGGAACATTGGTAGGTTGCCTCCTGCATACACCCGGACCAGGGCAAGCCTGCAACCGAGGTATGTGCCCTTGGTCAGAATCAAACCTGGAACCCTTCAGTCCACAGGCCAACACTCTAATCGCTGAGCCAAACTGGCTAGGTCAGTCCACCCTTTGTCTTACTTGCAGCTGTCTCTCCCTGAGCTGCCAGAATATCGCCCTCTCCTGTTTCTTTTCTTTTCTCTACAGCACCCTACCTGTCTTCTGGGGTTTCCCAGAATCTGTCCTATGCTTTTCATTTCCCCTTGCTCCACATATTGCCTGGGTGAGCTTATTTATTCCCATGACTTTAACTGATGATTCCTAAATTCATGTTTCCAACACTGATCCAAAGATACATTTCCAACTCCTTCCTAATGTCTCAATTCATACATAATATACCTACTTCCAAATCAAGTGATCCACACTGAACTAATTATCTTCCCTGTCTAAACAATCACCTCTCCTCTTCTGTTTCCTAGACAGGGAATGAAACTTCCATTCCATCTAGATAATGGCCAAAACCAGAAATCGAGACATTAGCTGTGTCTCCTCCTTCCCCACAAACTCCCTCATATATTAGGTCAAACGATATGTGAATCCTATGCCCTAACTAGCTTTCTAAGCTGTCTTCTTTTTCTCCATCTCCAAGACAACCCCCCAGATCAGATCCCTGTCGTCTCTGCTTCCTACGTGATGACCTGTTTCCAGTGTTACTAGTCTCTAATTCTTTCTCCCCATGGCAGGCAGGCATCTTTTTACAATGGAACCTAATCATAGCAGTCCCTCTACTCAAAACCCTTCAGTGCCTCCTGTCTGCCACAGGTGTAGCAAACTCAAGTACTTACAGGTACTAGATAGAAGCCGTAGTGAGCAAAGTGGGCTGGATCTAACTGCACACATACACACACACTATGTGAGTGGCAGAGGTTTTGGAAAATCAGAGAAAGCATTGTTAACTGAAGTTACAATTATCATAAGTGAATGAACGTGGTCCCAGATGTTTTCTCTTGAGAAGATGGAATCTCAGGTTTTTATATACAGTTTCTCATATTTAAAAGTATTGGCTCAACTGAAAAGCAAAATCCTTCAGAGACTGGTGGGTGGGAGGACTGTGCACCAGTCTGTGATCTGTGGTATATGGGGCAAAATCCAGATGCTTAGCACGGCCTGAGGTTGTCCATGTCCTAACCCCTTATTAGCACTCCAACTCCATTTCTTGCTATTAACCTACTCCTACATGAAATCCATGCTGAATTACTTGCAGTTTCTAGATGTGCCATGCTCTCTTGGCACATACTACTGGTTCTGTAGGAGTACAGTTTTTCTCTAACTTCACCTAGCTAACTCTTCTTGATCCTTCAAGATGAGTCAGTGTCTGCTGAATTAAACAGCTTTCCTGAAAACCCGCCTCCTCCCTTATCCCCACAGTCTAGGACTGATACCTCTATCAGGCTCTAGTACTTACCAGACTCCACTGTAATCCCATGTGTGTCATCTGCAGCCCCCAGTAAACAATAGTTCCTTCGGGACAACATGCTGCTACTGATCCCTATTTGTTCCCCCAGATCCATTCTCACCCTTCTCTGTTCTGCTCTGTGCCCTGAGAGGCTGGTGTCTATGGACTACATCGCCCAGTCTCCTCTGTCAGCTGACTTTCAAGGGGATTCAGCCAGCAGAAGATGGGAGGGAGGGGGGGAGGGAGGAGAAAGAAGCAGAGGTGCTTCTTCCTCAACTTGGGCACTACCAAAGCATCCCTTGACAGCTACTGTTTGTTCCTTCAAGGCTCCAGCCACAGTAGGCTCTGCTCAAGTATTCCCTTCCTTGGGTTGGTAACAATTTCTCACTTTGCTGGTTTTTAGGTTCTCAATATCCTTCATTTGTCCCCTTAACTCTTAGGTAGTCCCTAATTAAACTCTCTCCATTTAAAACACCCAAATGAATTCTGTTTCTTGCAGGGACTCTGACTGACATAGGCAGGACCTTGTCTTACTCACTTTCCTATCTAGTACCTACTACACACTGTTTATTAAAAATTGGATTAAAGAAAAGTAGTTTACTGCAATTCTTACCCATGGGGAATGCTATACCATTTCCATTATGGCAAAGAACTTGGTAATTCATAATAGCCACAGGGGAGGGCTATTTTCAGAGTAAAAAACTAAATTACAGGGTATTTTTTAAAACAAATGTAACTTTATATTATAATCTGTATTTAAGTATAATAAAATAGTTTAACCACAATATTCAGTATGTCAAATACTTATAAATACAATAAAGTTGATATTAAAAATGAAAAACCTACCATGTTACTTGCTTTTTAAAAATACAACTCAAACTTTTACTTTTTCTCTACGAACTCTTAGTCTGAAAGACTTTCATTTGAAAGGTCAGCAGTAAAATAGAGCATACAAAGGCCACTTACCCCGAATACAGCGCTTTCAGGCCTTCTTCTCTGCCTATCCTCACTAATGCATGCAACATTCCTCGATACCTAATTTCTTTAAAGTTTGCATCATTCGTCTGGCCTTGAATCTGGAGCCGGGTCTTGGTTAAATCAATTGGAAATGTACCTTAAAATTTTAAAGAAATATTTTCATTTAATAAAAAGAAAGTCCACTAAATAAAAGATGCATATGACATATTACTGAAGAGACATTTAAAGTAGAACATAAACGAAGAAACAGAGACAGATACTTTGCAATCTTTTTTCTATTAAAAAATAGGAACCAAAAAATTTGTTTTAAAAAGGCATAAATATATTTTCCTTTCTTTACATTTTTACTTATGTTTCATCTTATTCTACATAAGATTTGAGGAAACTGCATTGCTATAAAAAGTAGATACATGGAATGATTTAGACAACCAAGAAATCCATTTTAAAATACAAGTTATTTTTACATAGAAGCATGGAACAGACTGATGAATCTCAGAGGGAAGGCAGGGGTGGGGGAGTGGGTGGGGAGAGATTAATCAAAGAACCTATATGCATAACCCATGGACACAGACAATAGTATGAGGAAGGCCTGTGTTGGGGCAGGTGAAAAGGAGGGGGTCAATGGGGGGGCGCATCTGTAATACTTTCAACAATAAAGATAACTTTAAAAAATAAAATATAAGTTAGTTTTGCCCAGCTACGTGACTCAGTTGGTTGAGCATCATCCTGTGCACCAAAAAGGTTGCAGATTTGATTCCCAGTCAAGGCACATACCTGGGTTGCTGGTTCAATCCTGGTGGGGAGGCAACTGATCAATGTTTCTCTCACACATTGATGTTTCTCTCTTTCTCCCTCTCTCCCTTTCTCTCTAAAATCAATAAAATGTGTGTGTGTGTGTGTGTGTGTATTCATCCATCCTCGGGTGAGGATTAAAATAAAAAAATAAAAATTAAGAAAATAAAATGTTACTTTTTACTTACGTGAAGGCTAAAATTGGGTTCATTATGAATAAAGAGAGATAAGTTCATTTTCAAAGGAGTTCTCACTGTGTGTTCTACAGTCTAAAAGTAAATCTATTAAAGAGTTTAACATAATGCCTAGCAGTCCACCCATATATGTGAAACTCATACTCAGTAAATGTGATTTACTGTGTCAATGGGAGAGCCCACTCGCACAAGCAACGTGCGTGGGTGGTTACTGCGCCTCCACCCATGGACACTGGTCCTCACTGGCTCCTCAGGGGCAGCCTTCGTCCCAGGACAGCAGTGACTGAGCCCTGGAAGCAAATGAAAAGGCCAGCCCAGCACCTGGCACTTGGCAGCTGCTCAATCAATATTTGTTGAATAAATGAGTCCAGGGAATAAACAAAGAATAAACAGGACTTGATGTGGACCTCAACTAATCTGAAGAAGTCATGAATAGGATATGGGTCATGTGCATAAAGTGACGGCATAATGACAGTCAATCAATTCTGGCTCGGGGAATACCTTGGGGCTCTTCAAACTTCTTTACTGTCAAATGTGTTAAAGGTGGGGGTAAAGTAGGGAAACAGACAAGGAAACTAGGTACTGATGTAATTAAAAAGTGATTCATAAAATTTCTGTTTGATCAACAACTTCAACTTCCTCTCCACTAAACTTTGAACTGTAAACTGCCAATAAGTAGTAAAAATGACTCTTTTGTCTGAAAAAGCATACTAAAAGTAGAAAATTTTGAATTCTGAGATTGTTTCATAATCTCACATTCTATGCTTGAACTACATTCACATCAAACACCAATCGTGACCTTAAATTTTAATCATCGCCACATACAGCAGGTAAATTGACCTGACTCCAGCACCCGGCTCCTTACCACATTCGGCTGTGATGGAGGCCAACCCTCCATACACAAAGGGCTTCCAGTTGAGGGCTGACATTCTCACTCTTGTTCCTTCTCCTTTAATTCACAGAAACAGCCTCCAACAGGGTTTTTCCTGAAAATAAAAAAAAAGATGTTTCAAAGTTGGAACTTCTCACACCAATGAGGACCAGTATCCAGGGGTGGAGGCGCAGTTTCTTCTTTAAACTTGTGTTTCCGCCCGGCCCGGCATGGCTCAGCGGTTGAGCGTCGACCTAGGATCCCAGGCGATCGGGGTTCTATTCCCGGTCAGGGCACATGCCCGGGTTGCGGGCTGCAGCCGATCAATGACTCTCTCATAATTGATGTTTCTATCTCTCTCTCTCCCCCTCCTTTCCTCTCTCTGAAATCAATAAAGATATATTTTTAAAAATAAAAAATAAATAAATAAATAAATAAATAAATAAATAGAGTTGTGTTTCCTTTGGAGAATGCTATCAGATGCTATCACTGAAACTCCCCTGCAACAATTCCCAACGAGTGTGGAATAGGAACGTTGCCTTAATAAAGCAAAGCACCCCTATCTACTAAACCCCAAATCAGCAACTACCATTCTCACTTTATCAGTTGCCTAATTCTCATTCAGGCCTTAAGTAATCCAATATACTGATACCTTGATATGTGTATATGTATTCAAGGTGGTACAATGGAGGCTATATTCTGGGTAGTCTACTTTCTGTTCTTCAGTATTTGCTATTTGTCACTGTCTTAGTGAGTCCCTCCTGAGAGGCACTAAAGTCCCTCAGGTGCACTGGAGCAAAAAATTAAAAAATGCTGCAGTCCAGTGTCGCAAGGTAAAATAACAATTACTTAAAATTACCAAAATGTACTTCTAGTTTACACTCTATAAATGTTAGCTCTCTTCTCGTACCCATACTATGTAACAGCTGGGAGGCAGTTTGGTGTGAAGGAAAGAGGCAGATTCTGGGGTCAGAGCCACACAACTTCCTTCCAAGGGAAATTCCTGTTAACCTCTGTTTTTTCTTCATTAACAACAACATCGTCATCATCACAGCAGCCAACAAAATCAATTAGGGGTAGAGCCCATACTTTTAATCACTAAGCTAAATACCTATCTTTCAGACCTACTGTGGGGATTAAACATATATTCTTAAACTAGCACAAAAGACACTCACCAAACGCTGACTTCCATTCTCCTTCCCCTTATAGGTCCTAGTGCACTGACATATATTCACATGCCTGCCACAGCCAGGCCCCCCACATTCATTATATGTTCTGCAGTTTTACATGCCAGTCGGTAAATATGGCGTCATGTTCATTAACAGGAAATACATGCAAGTTAACACACTTTTGTGTATATACATATCATCAAGAATAATTAGTGTTGGTTTAAAAGAAACTTCTAATTTATTAATATGTGGTAGAATTTATTTATAATTATGTGATATAAGAGGCATTATTTTTTGTTTGTTAATCCTCACCAGAGGATATTTTTCCACTGATTTTTTTTTAGAGAGTGGGAGGGAGGGATGGCAAGAGAAAAAGAGAAACATCAATGTGAGAGAGACACATCGACTGGTTGCCTCCTGCACTCGCCTGACTAGGCCAGAAAATGAACCTGCAACCCAGGTACATGCCCTTGAGCGGGAATCATATCCCATGACCCTTTGGTGCGAGCGAGGGCTGATGCTCTCTAACCACTGTGCAACACCAGCCAGGGCAAAACTTCTAATTTATTAGAGTTATTATTGGCAAGCAAAATGCCCAATGTTTCTACTTTGAATGTTTTAGGAATTTCCCAAGTCTACATTTCCCAGGAGAGGCCTACCATAAGTTACTACTGACAAGATCGTCAGTTCTCAACAAAGTCAAAGGGCTTACTTGAACTAAGAGAAAACACAAGGAACCCAAAGGGGACCCTAAATAGACCTACCAATAGCTATTCCTCACTTATGAACATCAATCAAATTCAGAATGGTTGTAAGTGAGGCAGAAAGCTCCCTAAGCATGGAACTAGAAAATCATCATATACTTGATGCATTTCACTACCGAGAACGAACAAGCCGTCCTTGAAAATTCATCTCCCCATTATCCTTTAAAATACTTGATATTATATGTACTTAGCCTTAATAAATTCATAATATAATGATTAACACTGTAGGTTATAGACTGTCTAATAATTCATTTACTATACAGTAGTACCTTCCTCAACCCATTGTTGAACTTTGCTGAATCCAAGTTAAAAAACAAAATGAAACTACAGGCCCTGGCCAGGTAGCTCAGTTGGTTAAAGCATCGCCCCGATATGCCAAGGTTGCGGGTTTGAGCCCAGGTCAGGGCTACATACAAGAATCAACCAATGACTGCATAAGTGGAAACAACCAATCAATGTCTCTCTCTTTCTCTAAGAAATCAATTAAAAAATGGTAACTACGTAACAATGACATATGGAAGTGTTCAATATAAATAATTTCAGTAGATCCCCCCAATAAGTTTGGGATAGGAGGACTAAAAAACAGACCAGGAAGCTGTCTCAGCTGACAGGGACAGAGCTGAGCTTCCAACTCCACGTGTTTTGCTTCCAAGTACAGGGCTCTTTCTGTTGCCACCTGAGGCTCTCCAATATCATAAAGGAGTGATGGCATTTTAATTAAGGAGGAAATATTACTAAGCTTCAAAAGGTACTACTGATAAGATGCATCTTATAAACAATACAAATGTGCTTAATTTAAGAGAAAAGCATTAAGAGAAAATACAATATTCAGAATGTAGTCAATCTAAACAGGGATAATTTATTTTCCAACATAACAACAAAGGCAGTGCACATATGGTTCTTTTTTTCAGGGTAGTTTTACTGAGGTGAAAGTCACATACTATAAAATAAACCACTTTAGCGAACACTTCAGTGACACTTACTACATTTACAACGTTATGCAACCACTACCTTTATCTAGTTCCAAAATATTTCCATCACTACACAAGAAAACTATTAAGCAGTTGCTCCCCATTACTCCCTTTCCCTAACCTCCACATGATTATTTTCTTGGCTGTGATTCTACATATTCATCAAGCATCTGTGTGGAACACAGAGGACTGCTTATTGGTTGTTCCTAACCTGGAGGCGGAGCTTCTTAAAAATACAGACACCAGGGCCCCATCTACAGAATAAGGATCTCAGGGACACCCCAAGCATCATTTTTGCTACTGAAAATCAGTGGGTTAAATATACTGTGGCCCATTCACACCTTGGAATACTTATCACTTAAATTGTCGAAGATGACAATATTGTTCATTCTTTTTATTCATCTTATTAAATAATGACTTTTTCTACAATGAATACATTATGTGTGTCTATGTATTCATTTATATGGACATACACACACATATATACACAAAGATATCCTTTAAAATGTCAGCAAATATTTATGGGAAATAGGATTATACTAACTTCTAACTTAAAAACAAGACAATTTTTAAAAAAGCTTTGGCACATTTATACCATGGAATACTATGCAGCTATAAAGAGGAAGGGCGTTTTAGCCTTTGGCACAGCACAGAGGGAACTAGAAAGTATTATGCTAAGTGAAATAAGCAAGTCAGAGAAAGACAAGTACCACATGATCTCACTTATATGTGAAATATAATAAACAAAATAAACTGATGAACAAAGTGGATCCAGAGACAAAGAAGCATGGAACAAACTGAGGAATCTCAGAGGCAAGGCCAGGAGGGGGGGTGTGGGTAGGGAGAGATTAATTAAAGAACTTATATGTTTATAAGCATAACCCATGGACACAGACGTTGGTATGGGGAAAGCCTGGGGGTGGGATGGATGTGGGGTGGAGGGGATCAGTGGGGATAAAAAAGGGACATCTCAACAATATTCTCAACAATAAAGATAAAGAAACATTTAAAAAAGCAAACAATTTTTAAAGACTACATTGTCATATGACCTCATGCCATCTCACTGATTAACTTCCTGGTTTTCTGCCACTACTTTTTTTTTGCTAGTTTAGTTTTAATGCAATTTGGCTACTTTTTCTTCTGTTGGTTTTGATATTAAGTTTTTAGTTAGATTACAACCCACAGGTTCTGCGTTATACTCATCTGTAAATACTCAACTAGAGCTCAAAACTGCTGTGGAATTGCCCCACCCCACCCCCATGGTTTTTAATCACGTGGGATGGTTCACCCACCCATTAGTACCTATTCAAATGTACCACCACAATAAATGTGTCTTCCACAAATGAGCGTCCACTACTGCATCCCAAGTTAAACTCTAAGAAAATACTTTCTGTTCAATTATAATTTTTTAAAATTAGCTAGGAAGGGAGGGAAAATAAACTTTTGAATTCTTTTCCTTTCCTTTCCGAATGCTAAGACTAGATTCCTGAGCAGTTAAGACTACTGTGCCTTCCCAAGTTAATGTTCGTTAAGTGGAGGAAGAATTTGGTTTAGATAACCAGAAAGCATTGGTAGATAGTCAAACATCCTAACAAGAAAAGGTTCTAGCAAAGACTGCAATGTCCAGTAAACTATACTGACCACAGCCAGCTGTGACAGGGCTTCAGTTATCTTAGGCTGAAATCTCTGTTCGGTAAACTAAGCCATTGTCTTTGAGCTCTCTTTGGAGGGGTTCACTGTCACACGCATTCCTTAACTTCCTAGCACAATTTCTGGGAAAAAGTCCAACTCTAATGAAGTGCAACGACTGACAGACTAACACAGAGAGACTGATGTGTTCTTAGCAATCACCTGTGTTTGGGAAGCATCTCTGCCTGAGATTCAGGGAAGGGATTACAACTTGGTCAAAATTCCAGTGTCAGGGATAGATAGCAGTGGCTGTCGATCACTTTCCACTTTGCACTTCTCTTCAGGCATACACTCTAGCCTAACACCCAGAGACCACCTCTCTTTGCTGCCTTCTAAACACAATACTAACAATTGATGTCATTATTGAATATCTGATATGTGAGGCATTGCTGCACGTTTTCCACTTAAAGGATTTTATTTAATTATCACAACTCCATGAAACAGGTATCATTATCCACATTTCACAACTGAAATACAACCTGAGAGAGGAGTGACTTTCCCTAGTCACACAACTACAAAGCATCAAACTAAGGTCTTGGAAAGAACACAAGGCAAGCTCTTTCCTCTATGTACTACAAAGAAAATCACTATTTTCCAAAGGTTGTTAAAAAATATTGGCCAGTGGAAGGGTAGGGAATTCTGAACATTCAGAATAAATGTAAGATTTTCTCGCAGGAGAAATACAAAACTGTTTTTTTTAAAAAAGGGTTTCCTGAGTGCAAATGTCCATACAAATTATGAATTCTGAAGGATTCTTCCTACACTTAGGAAATATGCTAAGTTACATATCCTCTCAACTGTATTTTTTCTTACTTAGCATTTATTTTCTCCTTACCATATTTGTACAGCTGCAAAGAGAGGTAATTAAATACAGTCATTGCTACCAGAACTTCTGAAAGCTTTCCAAGTTTCTCTAACATAATTAGTTCTAGATAAGTTCTTTTGATTTTGTGTTCCCTTTTCAGTCTGCAGTCCTAAACTGTAACCACAGTCTCTAAAGTTCAGTGCACTCATAAATCTTTGTGCCCTGCAGTACTGCCTTCCATGAACTTTTCCTACTTGCCATTCTTTTCAAGGGTACAGGACCAAAAATAAGCTCATCACAGATTGCAAATGTGAGAATCTTAGAAACTGTATCTCCTCTCGCATGAATTAACTGATCCCATGATCACAAAACCTGGCAGCCACAAAGCCAAGACCAAAACTCATGCCTTTCCATCTTTCTCACTACCTGAGTTGGATGAATCTAGAATCTGCTGGCAGTCCCGACACTGCTTTGCTATTCTTGCGCAGGAACAATAATGCTGATCATCACAACTGCTTTACGTGAAATTACTTACACCTAAAAGCCGCTAAAATCCAGAGCTGCATTAACTTCCCGAGCAAATTAATGCAACCCGTCCTTGCGAACATGAACCAACCTGGCGTGTTCCCGGGGCAATTCAAAGTACAGCGTGCCCTTTGCCTCAGCAGAAGCTCGCCGGCGCCCGGGCTGCACACGCTGAACGAAGCGCGAGCGGGACGGATGCACAGGCAGGAGACGCACGGCGGGGGCCGGACACGCCGGGCGGGCCTCACACCTGCATCTCAGGGGCGCTGGAACAGAAGTCACCCAACACCACGAAGTGCGGAGGGTGGCCGCCGGCGCTCCTGAGGAACCCGCCCGACCGCGAGCCGCGGCAGCCAGAGCAGCGGGGCCGGACTCCGGAACCTCGCGCCCCGCCGAGCCCGGCCCTGCCCGCGAACCGCGGGTCGGAGGCAGCGCCGGGTCTCTCCGGGACCGCAGCCCCAACCACAGTCCCAGCCCGAGCCCCGGCCGCCCGGAGGGGTAGCGCCAGCCGGTTCCCCGCGCCGCAGGGAAGGGGGACGGGCTGGAGGAGGGGGCGCCCCGGAGCGCGCTCGGAGCGGCCGGGAACTAACTCGGCGGCGGCCCGGCGCCCTCTCCTCCCCTCCCCTGGGCCTTACCGGGTGGCGGGAGACCGCGACTGCCCGGAAGCTGCGGGAGAGGCTGCGGAGCGCAGGGGGCGGCCCGGAAGCCCGCGCGCAGCCCCGCCCCGGCCCCGCCCGCAGCTTGGCTCCCATTGGCCTCTCTCGACTCGGCCCCGCCCAGCCACGCCCACCGGAGCCGGGGGCGGCTTGGGGCGAAGGTGCCGGGCACCGCGGAGCGGGCTCCCCCTGTAGCCGGCTCCCCGCTCGCAGGAATGGGATCTGGGGGCGCCTCCTGCGGCCTCTGAGCTCGGCTGGCGGTGAAATAGAAAGTTAGGGACTGTACGGGAGCCACGGAAAAGGAGCCTCCTCAGGGTGCTGATTCTTTCTGTCCACTGAACGTCCCCAGTTGGAAACAGTAAACTTGCACTTCTTTTTTGTTTGTTTTTTCAATTACAGTTGGCATTTATTATATCAGTTTCAGGTGTGCAGCATAGTGGTTAGACATTTATATAACTTATGAAGTGATCCCCCATAAGTCTAGTACCCACCTGGCGCCTTGCAGTTCTTACAGTGTTATTGACTACATTCCCTAGGCTGTTGTTTACATCCCCCTGACTATTTTGTAACTACCAATGTGTACTTCTTAATCTCTTCACCTGTTTCACCATCCCCCATCCCCCTCCCATCTGGCAACCATCAGTGTGTTCTTTGTATCCATGAGTTTGTTTGTTCCTTTCTTTTGTTTTTTAGATTCCACATGTAAGTGAAATCATATGGTATTTGTCTTTCTCTGTCTGACTTGTTTCACTTAGCATAGTACCATCTAGGTTCATCCATGTTGTCCAGAATGGTAAGATTTCCTTCATTTTTATCGCCCAGTAACATTCCATTATATATATATGTACCAGTTCTTTTTTATCCATCCATCTATTGGTGGGCACTTACGTTGCCTCCGTATCTTGGCTGTTGTAAATAATGCTCCAAAGAACATAGGGGTGCATATAGTCTTTTGAATTATTTTTTTGGATTTATTCGGATAAATACCCAAAAGTGGGATTGCTGGGTGATACAGTGTTTCTATTTTTAAATTTTTTGAGGAACCTCCATACTGTTTTCCATAGTAGTTACACCAATTTTGTGCTTTTTTTTTATTTGTATTTTTTAAAAATATATCTTTATTGATTTAAGAAAGAGAAAGGGAGAGGGAGAGAGAGAGATAGAAACATCAATGATGAGTCATTGATCGGCTGCCTCCTGCATGCCCCCTACTGGGGATTAAGCCCACAGCCCAGGCCTGTGCCCTGACAGGGAATCAAACCTTGATCTCCTGGATGATAGGCCAATGCTCAACCACTGAGCCACACAGGTTGGGCTGGGCTTTTTTTAACCCAGCTTTTTAGTTTCAAAATTTACAAACTGGCTGAAGAGTTGAAAGCATAGTCCCATGAACAGTATACCCTTCACTAAATGCTAATGTTTCACAACATTTGTGTCCTCTCTCACTATACAGGTTTTGTTTCTCCTGAACCATTGGAAAGATGAAAACAACACTGCTTTTCCCCTAAATACCTCACCATTATCACAAACAAGAAACTTTATAACATTTCATCATATTATTCAGTATACCATCCACATTGAAATTTCCTTTGCTGTCCCAAAATGTCATAAACACACACTTTTTTTTCAATTCAGGATCTACCCAAGAGTCACTTGTTACATTTGATTTCACACCTCTTTATATAAACTCCTTTAGTCTACTACCTCTCATTTAAAAAAAAAAAATCTTTCCTAACTTTGACATATTTGAATAGCCCAGGACAATTGTCCCATAGATTGTGTCAGTTTGGATTTATCAAATTGTTTCCTTATGATTAGATTCAGGTTAAACTTTTTACTAAGAAAAGTTAAAGGTGATGTGTACTTTCATAGGGAAGCACAGCATCGCGTTGTCCCATTACCCATGATGCCAAGTTCAATCACTTGGTCAAGGTGTGGTCTGGCAGGTCTCGCCACAAAAATACCTCTCTCCCTCTGCAACAGACAGTATCTGCAGTGATAGGCTGAAACCAGGTGGAAGTAACACATATCGCTGAATACATGGCTTTGGTTATAAAGTAATTTTCTTCTTTTTTAAAAGTATATCTTTATTGATTTCAGAGAGAGGAAAGGGAGGGAGAGAGAGAGATGGAAACATCAATGATGAAAGAGTCATTGATCGGCTGCCTCCTGCATGCCCCCAACTGGGGATCGAGCCCGCAACCCAGGCACATGCCCTGATCGGGAATTGAACCCCGATATCCTGGATCCTAGGTCAATGCTCAACCGCTGAGACACGCCCGGCTGGGCTAAAGTAATTTTCTAATTCCATTATTCCTTCTGTGTTTATTAGCAGTCATTCCTGCCTAAAGAAGTGTACCCTCCCCCTTTTTTCCCTTTCTCTTTTTTTCCTCTTCTCCTCCTCTCCCCTCTTCCTTCGTTTTGAATAATGGTGTGGACTTCTAGATTCTTTTTAATTCAGTTATCATAATTAAATACTATTATTTTTGGTGTTCAAATTGCCCATATTTGGCCAGTGGAGTACTTCCTTGCTTTCTGACATAAATTCCTACGGGCTTTCATTGCATTTTCTCTGTCCTAGGCAGAGAAACCCTAGTTTCTCTTATATATATTCATATAGATATAAAACAGTAAACAGTATGCCCTTCACCTGGATATAGTTTTAAATCATGAGTTCATACTGATATCTCCCATTCAAAATGCAGCACCATGGGGTTGTGGATGGAAAAGGGGTCACATACTAAACCTAATGAGCTCAGAGAAGGCCTGCATGGCAGGCCTTACAAACTCAAAGAACTAAAGTAACTACATAGGATGGTCTGAACATAAAAATTCCTACCTATAAGTGAGTCATGGATGGGGATCATGTTCTAGGCCCATATCTTCTGTCACAAAGGTCAATCTTTACCTTAACTGAGCCAGTCTAGTGTCTTTTTGCATGTATGATAACATACCTTTAGAATGTCAGAGTAATCCCCTTTTTCCAAACCCCTCAGGGCACAATCTCCCACCAGAGCACTAGACCACAGGAACCCCTTTTGACTTGACAGGGGACCTGGCCCTTAGTGGGTCAGCCTAGGGCCGAGCTGTAGTGTGTGGGTTCCTGGCTTTGTGTCACAGCACGAGTCCAGGTGACTATAGAGAATGTTTATTAAAGCTGGGGACAGTGAAACAAGGGAGGGCTTAGCATAGAAAAAGCAACAGGAGAGTCTAGGCTGGGCTGCTTTGGCTCACTGAGAAGTGAGAGAGACAAAGGAGCCTTGGAGACAGGTTCGGGGGGTAAGCCTGGGACAAGCTGCCTCTGCCTATTGCTCCCCTGGTTGCAAGTCTCATGGGGTCCCTTAGAGTTTAGGAGATGCGTGCCTGTGGGGGAAGAAGAGAGGGAAGGGAATGGTAAGGGAAGCCTCCCTTGTCTCAAATCAAACCCGCACTTTTGGTGTACAAGATGACAGGCCAACCAACTGAGCCACATTGGCCAGGGCTGTCTCAAGGGTTTTATCTTTCTCTTCCTGGTGGAAACTTTAAGGGAGGTCTCAGGGGAGGGTTTTAGCAGAATATTCAACAGTTGTCTAGGTGTGTTCTTTCAGGGTCGAGATCTTCACTGAATGGTCAGGTCAAGACAGGGGGTCGTTAGTCAGTGCAGCTGGTCCTGGTGCCACCCACCTGGTTTTGCTGCTTTTGTGGGCCTGGAGCTGAAATACATCTGAGGCCCAGATGTTACCTCTATGGAGGTGACCTTCTGTATCTGGCTGTAAATTGCTCAGCTAGTTTGTTCAGCTACCTGTCTCAGTTTCCCTATTCCACTTGTCCTGGCTTACTGGCCTGTCTCACCCTCACTGCTATCTTGTTGCCCAAATACCATCTTTATGTGCTGTAGATGTTAATTGTTTACTATCCTATACCCACCAATGTAAAAGAAGTATGTGGAAATTGTCATCAGTTTGGCTGAAATAAACTCATAAAAATTCTCTACAAATTTGGACGTTTCTTACGTTGGCAGGGTTCATTCTAAACTTTCCCTTTCTATATTTATATCTTCTTTTTACCACAGTGAAAGCCCTGGTTTGTGTCAGCATCAATAGATTTTCTCATTTATTTTACCCTACAATATACACAAAATAGTTGAGATTACACACCAGGACTACCACCAGCAACAAACCTAAGTTCAAGAGTTCCTTTCAGTTCTTTTTATCTTGATGATGTGTGAAGGAGGAAGAAACTTTCCTCTACCCTTAAGGGTCTAATAATCAAATAATCAAAAAGACACGAGACAGATTAGCAAGAGAAAATGACCAAATTTAATTGCATATGTATGGGAACCCCACATACATGAGAGAGTCAGAGACCCCATATACAAGGTCAGTTTGGGGGCAGAAGAGGAAAATGAGGTGAATATGGCACTCTGAGCTAAGGATGGTGTAAGGTGCCCTGGAGCTTCAGAGGCAAGGAAGGTCATGCAGAAGAGTAAATAAAAAGAACAGTTCAGCCCTGGCCGGTGTGGTTCAGTTGGTTGGGCACTGTCCCGGGCACGAACCGATTCCCAGTCAGGCTCAATCTCCGGTGGGAGGCATGTAGGAGGCAGCCAATCGACATTGGGCTTTCACGTTGATGTTTCTCTCCCTTCCTCTCTCTATAAAACTCAATAAACTATTCTTTTTAAAAAAAAACAAAACAAAACAGTTCAGTAATTAGAAGCCTGCCCTGCCCTATAGATAGGTCCTAAAAAACGTTATCTCTGATAATCCCTTATTATGGGCAAGGCCCTAATTCAAGTTCTTCTTGGTAGTTAAGGGTGAGTAGGGAGCAAAATTTGCTCTTGTGCCAGCAGGGTCTTAGATGCCCTTAGCTCAAAACAGTCTGCATACTACAGAGGCACATCTCGAGGTAACTCACTCTGAACCCCTAGATACATCCTCCTAAATGGTATGAAGTGTGTTCAAAATTTACCTAAACTAATTTGTTTTTAATATAGTTATGTTATTAATTTGATATATTGTTAGATTTATTTTTATTTGCATCAATTTTATTTTATTTTTTTAAAATATATCTTTATTGATTTCATAGAGAGAAAGGGAGGGGGGGAGAGAGAGAGAGAGAGAGAGAGAGAGAGAGAGAGAGAGAGAGAAACATCAATGATGAGAGAGTCATTGATTCGCTGCCTCCTGCAGGCCCCTGCTGGGGATCGAGCCCTCAGCCCGGGCATGTGCCCTGACCTGGAATCGAACTGAGATCTCCTGGATCCTAGGTCGATGGTCAACCTCTGAGCCATGGCGGCCGGGCTATTCGCATCAATTTTAGAGTTTGCTTTTCTCATTCTTTTTGTTCAATTTCATTCTCAAATGTAGTACTCCCTTTCTTTTCTTTGTATTCTGCTCCTACACACCTCTGAGCAGCAACCATTGTCATTAGTTCGTAGTTTATTCTCCCACCTTCCCCAAATTAAGAATAGATATCTATATATATGTCTGTTATCTATTGCTGTACAACTAAGCTTAGTAGCCTAGAACAACCAACACTTATTAGCTCATCGTTTCTGCAGATCAGAAATCCAGAGGAACTTAGGTAGGTACCTTTGGCTCCAGGTCTGTCGCAAGAATGCAAAGAAGGTGGCACTTGGGATTGCAGTCATCTCAAGGTTTGACTGGGGGAGGATCAGCTTCCAAGCTCACTCACCCCGGCTCTTGGCAGGTACCTCAGAAGATCCTCTTTCAAGCTCACTCATGTGGCTGTTGGCTGACCTCACTGGCTGTCAGCCAGTGTCTTAGTTTTCTGGGGCTGCTATAACAAATTACCACAAACTGGCTGGCTTTAAAAAATAGGAATTTACTCTCTCACAGATCTGAAGACCAGCAGTCTGAAATCAGAATGTCTGCAGGGCCATGTTCTTTCTGAAGTCTCTAAGGGATAATCCTTCCTTGCCATTCTCCTAGCTTCAAGAGCTATCCTAGCTTCCTTGCTGTTCTCCTGGCGTTCTCCTAGCAGTTGCTAGCTATCCTCGGCATTCTTGGCTTGCAACAGCATAACTCCAATTTCTGCATCTGCCTTCACGTGGCATTCTTCCCTCTGTATCTGTGTCTCCGTGTGTCCAAATTTCCTTCTTATAAGGACAGCAGGCATTGGATTAAGGCCCACCCTAATCCAGTCTGACCTCATCTTAACTTAATTACATCTGCAATGACCCTATTTCCAAATAAGGTCACATTCACAGGTGCAGGGTGGGTTAGGACTTCAACATACCTTTTTAGGAGTCACAATTCAACCCACAAAGGCTGGAGATACCAGTTTCTTGCACTGTGGCCTCTCCATAAAACTACTGATAACATGGTAGCTTGCTTTGCCCTCATGAGAGAGGAAAGAGAGAGAAAACAAGATTTCAAGATAAAACCCACAGTCTTTTTGTAACCTAATTTACTAGTGACATCCCACTACTTCTGCTATATATATTCTGTTTGCTAGAAACAAGTCGAGGCCACACTCAAGGCAAAAGATTACATAAGGGCATAAAAAACAATTAGCAAGGTTCACTAGGCCATCTTAGAGGCTGCCTACCACAATATTTTTTTCTTACCTCTCCTTTCTTGCATGAAAGACAGCACTTTTTTTCCCCACCTAGCTTTTTTTCACATAACAATATATAACGTATCCTGGAAATCACTCCAGAGCAGTTCACCAAGACCTTTCTTGCCCTTTATTACTGCAGCATAGTTCTCCACTGTGTGGGTGGACTCGAGGTATTCATTCAGCTTTCTATGGTGTGACAGCAGAATTCTAAGGTGACCTCCAAGATTCTTGGCCCCTGGTGTACACATACCCTCTCCCAGTTGCTCAGTCAAACACTAATCTAGGTATGGCTGTGAAAGGATTTTTGCATATGTATTAAAGACCCAAATCAGTTGACCCTATGATAGTGAGATTGTCCAGTAGGCCTCCCTCTCCTAATTTTTAAAAGCAGAGAGTTTTCTCTAGATGGTCTCAGAAGGAAAATCAGAGCTTCAAATCACAGGAAGGATCTGACACACTGGCTTGAAGAGGGAGAGTTGCATGGTAAAGAATGCAGGTGGCCTCTAAGAGCTGCGAGTGGCCCCTGGCTGACACCCATTAAGTCAAAGCAACCTCAGCCCTGCCACCATAAGGAATTAACTTCTGCCAGGATGAGCTTAGAAGCAGGTGCATCCACATTAGTTCCCCAGATGACAACTAAGCCTGGCCAACTACTTGATTTCAGCTTTGTGATATCCTGAGCAGAGAACACAGCCACACTGATCCACAGAACTGTGAGCTGACAAATGGGTGTTGCTTTAAGCTTGTGCTAACGTATTGTGCAGCAATAGAAAGCTAATCAGTGTGACATATAAGTTGTTTGCAATATTTTGCTATGACAAATAATGATATGATGAATAAACTTTTGCATTTATTGTTTCTATTGGAGGAGGTATAGCTTCAGGGTAAATTCCCAGAAGTGAAATTGCTGGGTCAAAGAGTAAATGCATATGTATAAAAACTGCATCTCTTGATGCCAAATGCTCCTCCAGCAGTCTTTACATGCAATGGTTTACTCAAACCAAAGAGGCGTTATCTGCAAGTTGCAGAAGAGGGAACTGAGATTTCAGGAGCTAACTAGCCTCTGCCAGAACCAGGGTCCAGGGCCATCTTGTTCTCATTCTCTCCTCCTGTTCTCCTATTTCTCCAGCTCAGACCTCAGGTTGGGCTTCAACGACCCCTCTTCTACTTTCCAACTTGAACTCTGAGTCCCTGGAGCTTAGTCCACACCCTGTTTTTTTTGTTTTGTTTTTTAATATTTTGCTTAATGCTTTAATGATTGATATATGCATTGTAAAGGTGTTTCTTCTGAGGAGGTTTTCTTTTTTAAAAAAATATATCTTTATTGATTTCAGAGAGAGGAAAGGAGAGGGAGGGAGAGATAGAAACATCAATGAGAGAGTCGTCATTGATTGGCTGCCTCCTGCAGGCCCCAGGCTGGGGATTGAGCCTGCAACCCGGGCATGTGCCCTAATCAGGAATCGAACCACGATCTCCTGGATCCTAGGTCGATGCTCAATCCCTGAGCCACGCCCGGCCAGA
Organism: Miniopterus natalensis; assembly: GCF_054644295.1. Classification (NCBI taxonomy): domain Eukaryota; kingdom Metazoa; phylum Chordata; class Mammalia; order Chiroptera; family Miniopteridae; genus Miniopterus; species Miniopterus natalensis. The sequence continues at coordinate 74,023,946 of NC_142082.1, read as the reverse complement.
CATCCACACAGTCTTTTGAAATCAATAATTTGGACCCATTTGAGGTATCATTTGAATCCTGCCATAAAAAGAAGTTCATATTTCAGATATTATGCAGTACACCTGAAACTAATACAAAATAATATTGAATGTAAACTATAATTGAAAAAAAAAATTTAAGCATATTAATAGCAAGTACCCTTTAAAATTTTACTTTCATATTAAACTTGTTTAATCATACTTCTGGCATTTATTAAGATTGTGCGTATGGTCCTAGGCAGGTAGCTCAGTTGGTTAGAGTGTCGTCCCCATATGCCAGGGTTTTGGGTTCAGTTCCCGGTCAGGGCACATACAAGAATCAGCCAATGAATGCATAAATAAGTGGAACGACAAATTGATGTGTGTATGTGTGTGTGTGTGTGTGTGTGTGTGTGTGTCTCCCTCTTCCTTCCTCTCTCTCTCAAAACTTTTTTCAGTAAATAAAAATTATAAAATGTGTATGTATCTATATTAGGCTTGTTTTCATATTTTATTGTTTTCCCAGAAATTAGCTTTTCTTTCTGAAATGTAGCTAAGAAGTTGTAAAACCAAGGTGACTTTTGATTTGAAAGGTAAAATTTGGATAATTGAATGATGTAAGTCTGTTGTTATTAAATTGATCATCAATGCTTCTATTCTTCAAAAATATTCAGAAGGTTTTTTTTAAAAAAAGGCCAATCCTCAGCATGTGGGAAAAGTCATTGGAATGCTTTCCTGTCTAGTGTAAGGAAAGCAGTACGCGACTTTTGCCCTGGGAGGTGTTGCTCAGTGGTTAGAGTGTCGGCCCACACACCAAAGGGTTGCAGGTTCGATTCCTGGTCAAGTTTACGTACCTGGGTTGCAGGTTTGGTCCCCAGCCCAGGCCTCGTGCGGGAGGCAACCAATGATGTTTCTCTCTTTCTCCCTCCCTTCCACTCTCTTCAAAAAATCCATGGAGAAAATATCTTCCAGTGAGGATTAACAAAACAAAAAAAAAGAAGTACGTGACATTTTCTACCCGCACTCTCATCTCACAAAGGCTTTTCCAGACTCGTGACTATGTGGCCGTGCATTCAAAGGCACTGGATTTCCCCTTTCCCATAGATCCTTTAGACACCTGAACTCCACAGCAAAGAGTTAAATAATTACAATCTGGTCCTTTACAGAAGAAGTTTGCTACTCCTGCTCCAGCCTTTAGCACAATTTGTGTTTAAATATTCCAGCCTGGCCCTGGCTGTGTAGTTCAGTTGGATAGAGCATCGTATCAATATGCCAAGGTTGCAGGTTCAATCCCAATGCATCTCTCTCTCTCTCTTTCTCTGTCTCTCTCTTTCTCCCTTTTCCTCTTTCTAAAATTAATAAATAAACAAAGCTATTTTAAAAATAAATAACTATTCCAGCCTGGTCTCTGTCTTTTGGGGTTCATTTGGTAAAGGGAGAAGAGCACAGTCTTGTGACAGCTTGTGGTAGCAGAAGCAACTATCATGAGACTCATGAAGACCTCCTGGCAGCCTGACGGGACAGACATGTACCACAGTTCTCTTAGGACAATCTGTGCAGCTTACACACTTAACCTCATTCTCTTGCACCTTCCCTTTAAAATCACAAGAATAAAATCAATTGCACATTTCAAATTGAAATCACAAGATAATCTGTCAGATTCCCTAGAGAGTATAATTTCTGTTTTTTTTACAGAAACTTTACATAAATAACATACACAGATTGTCTTACACTTTAAGGTTAATACTAAAAATTTAGTACTATGGGTTTGATATATCTCATCGTATCTGTATGTAATTCTAAACCTTTTTGGTGTTATATAATCATACAGTAATGTACCCAACTAACAACAGATTTATCAGCTCAAGTCAGCTGAGTAATTGCATAATGAGAAATAAGTCCGGACATTGATGAGATTGTTTATTTTGAAGAGATATGAGACTGGGACCCAACCTAGGAGCTACTCTCTAGTCTTGTGTCCCCTTTTTATCGAGGAGCTGTGTCTGATATGTAGCAGGGAGCTCAAGTCTAAGCCTTTCTTTTGGGAATTATTCTCTATACTTTCATCCCTGGGCATTTTGCCCCCACAAATCTAATTTGTTTGTGTCTTGTTTTAACTTTTATAGCCCGATTTAGATGGAGAGAGAGAAGCAAGTCACATTTAAAGGACTGAGAATAATAATAACTTTCAACGTCTCAACAGCAACACTGGAAGCTAGAAAACAATGGAGCAATGCCTTAAATTTGAGGGGAAATTATTGGCAAACTGTAATATCATACATAACCAAGGGAATAACAAAGTTACAGATACGCATGGTCTTAGAGTCTGGCTTCTCATGAAGGTATCCTTAGAAAAGCTAGTGGAGGATATTCTTCTCTAAAACTATGGATTAGAAAAACACATGAAGATGTGGGGTCCAGGAAATAGGAGATCCAACACAGGGCGGTGGGGGAAGGACTTCCCAAGATGACAGTGAAAATAAATCTCAGGACAATAGCAACCATCCAAGATTGGAGCAGGAGTACAAAGAGATCCTGGAAAAAACGAAACTGATAAACCACCTGACATCTATGAAAATATTGATAGGAGGCTTTATTCTTCTAGCAGAGAGTTTGAGGATGGGTTAGAAATAGGTAGCCAGCTCTGACTGACGTGGTGGGTTTGATTCCCAGTCTGGGCACATACCCAGGCTGTGGGTTTGATCCGTGTGGGAGGCAACTAATCGATGTTTCTCTCTCACATCAATGTTTCTGTCTCGCACTCACTCCCTCCCTTCCTCTCTCTAAAACCAATAAAATAAATAAATAAATTTTTATAACACATCATTACATTTTTGGGGGTGACAATGGTTAATATGAACATATAGGTTTCAGGTGTGGGTTTCTATGCTACAAGATCTGTATATTGATTGCTCTGTGTGCCCACCACCCAAAGTTATATCTTCTCCAGTCACCATATATTAAGACCCCTTTCATCCCCACCTCCCACCCTCTTCCCTCTGGCAACCACAGCACTGCTGTTTGTGTTCACGAGTTTCAGTTTTATATCCCACATATGAGTGAAATCATTTGGTCCTTAGCTTTTTCTGACTGACTTGTTTCACTTAGCATAATATTCTCAAGGTCCATCCATGTTGTTGAAAATGGCAGTGTTTCATCCTTTCTCATGGCCGAGTAGCACTCCATTGTGTACATGCTCCACAGCTTCTTTATCCAGTCCTCCATTGCAGGACACTTTGGTTGTCTCCATGTCTTGGCCACTGTGAATAATGCTGCAATGAACATAGGGGTGTATATATCTTTGTGAACACACGTTTTTGAGTTTTGGGGGTATATACTTAGGAGAGGGATTGCTGGGTCTTATGGTAGCTCTATTCTTAATTTTTTGAGGAATCGCCAGACTGCTTTCCATAGTGGTTGTACCAGTTTACATTCCCACCAGCAGTGAATTGGAGCTTCATCCCATACACCAAGAGGTGGCGGGTTCGATTCCCGGTCTGGGCAAATACCCAGGTTGTGGATTCGATATGTGTGGGAGGCAGCCAGTCAATGTTTCTCTCTCGCATCAATGTTTCTCTCTTGTGCTCGCTCCCTCCTTTCCTCTCTCTAAAACCAATAAAATAAATAAATTAAATTATTTTTAAAAGAAGAAGAAAAGAAATAGGTACCCAGAAAAGTAAGCCAAAATAATTTTTTAAATGAAGACAGTTATTAATTCCAGGGAAAACCAAGGCTTATGGATGAAAGGAAATACACTACTTGGCTCAACTGTAAATAACATTTACAAAATCAAAGTAATTAAAACACTATATATTGATTTAGCCAAAAATTGTGATGAAATTGTGATTAGAAGATAGTGAAGTACTCTTTGAGTCTCTGTGCATAAACGTGTGAGTGTGTGTGAGGAATGAGTGTGGATAGGTATAAAGAGTAGATCTTTGTCTTCAGTAAAAAGTCATATATAGATATCAAAGAAGAAAAATCGGGAAATAGAAGACAGCTATTTAGACATTAAGGAAGTAAATAACAGAAGAAACAGCTGAAATTGTTGAAAGTGGTTGCCTCTGGGAATGAGGGATTGGCAATGGGGAAGAATGGGGCAGATAATTGTTATTTTTCACGATGAATCCTGTAGAACAATTTGATTTTTTAAACCATTAACATGTATAACTGGTTTAAAAGTTAATTTTTTTTTTTAATCCTCACCCAAGGATATTTTTTCCATTGCTTTTGAGAGAGAGAGAGAGAAACATTGATGTGAGAGAGACACATCAATTGGTTGCCTCCTGCATGGGCCCCAGCCGGGGTATGTGCCCTTGACCAGAATCAAACGCAGGACCCTTCAGTCCACAGGCTGACCTCTAACTATGGAGCCAGACTGGCTAGGACTAAAAGTTAAGTATTTTTAATTAAAGAAAGAAAGATATGCCCAGAGTTCACCCATCATCATTGTCAGTGTCCTTTACTGGATGCTTCTCTCTACCAGGTCTCTAAATAGTAGAATGCTCAGGGCTCTAGCCCAAGTTTCTTGTCAAATTATACCCCCTCCTTAGTGGCTCTAAATACACATTTGCACTTTACTACCTCTGGTCACCATCCATTGGGAAGAAGTAGTCAGTCGCAAAACCCTGCTTATATACAAGGATGCTATGAAATGTAGTTTAACTGGATGTATAGGGAGAGGAAATGGATTTTAGTGAACATCTGGCCAATCTCTGTCCAACTTTGGTAGAATGCATTTCCATGAGGGCAGGTATATGATGATAACTGTATCCCATGCCCACTCTTGCATCCCTCATCCATTTCCACAGAGCAGAGTGATCTGGATCAAGTTTTCCTGCTGCTTAAAAGCCTTTAAAAGCTTTCTACTGTACTTAACTTAAACCACCAAACCCTCAACCCAGCCTAGGATGTGCATGGTCTCGGTTCCTCGGATGTGCCAAGCTCTTCTTTGCTTCATAAGTCCTGCACAGGTTGTTACCTCTGCTTGGAGTATTACCCAGCCTGCTTTCTCTTTTCACAACCTGACATTTAGTCATCATGTTAGTCTCAGGTCAAATGTTGCTTCATCCAAAAGGCCAGTGTGGTAGGCAGAATAATGGTCCCCAAAGAAGCCTGTGTCCTAATCCCCAGAATATGTGAATATTTTAGGTTACATGACAAATGAGAATTAAGATTGCTGGTGAAATTAAGGGAGTTAATCAGCTGACTTTAGGAGGGGTTATCTTGAACTATTTAGTATGCCCAATGTAATCACAAGGGTTCTTATTAGTGGAAGAGGGAAGCAGAAAGTTCTGAGAAGAAGCTACGACTATGGAGAAAGGTTGGAGTGACTTGGCGTGACTCAACCAGTCATTGTTGGCTTTGAAGATGGGAGGCAGCCATAAGCCAAAGGATGTGGACGGCCTCTAGAAGCTGAAAACTCGAGGAAACAGATTCTCTTTTAGAGCTACTAGAAAGGAATACAGCCCTGCCGATGCCTTATTTGGGCAGAATGAGTCCCATTTCAGGCTTCTGGCCACTAGAACTGTAAGATAATAAATGTGTGCTGTTTTATGCCACCAGGTTTACAGCAACAATAGGATACTTGTCCACCCTCCCAGACTCCCTGTTTGCCCCATCTCCCAACCATGATAACTGGGTCTGCATCTAATTTTCTCTCTCAGCAAGCCCTCTGCTCTCCCCTTGCAGGCCCAGAGCTCACGCAGGTCCATGTCTGGGCCTTTTGAGGCATGCTCCTGGGATTCTGACCTTCACTTCTCCCCATAAACACTCAGGAGTGTGTTGGGTTTTTCTCCCCAATTACCTGGTACCTGGTGAGTTGACGGCAGAACTGTCAGACAGAAGGGTGAACCTCTCCATGAAAATGACTGAAAGGGCTCTGCATGCCTGGCTAACTCCTCTCCCTCCACAAGAATTCAGCGTGAGGATCTTGCATCCTACTCGTAAGGACTTAAAAGTTACTTATTCTCAGTTTCCTTAAAAGTAAAATCATGGTCATACTTTCTTCAGAGGGTTTTTATAAGAATTACAGGAAATAAATGAAATAATGAGCACAGTACTCTGCATAAAGGAAACACTATTGCCGTTGTTAGTATTACCAACATCATGATCATAATTCCAGTCTCTGTTCATGTTATATAAAAGGCCCACTGCATTTAGGTAAAACCAGCTTTGCTGAATAGGTACGAGTCTAAAATTAAAGCCTTTAACCTTTCTTAGTGGTTTTGTCCTAAGGTTTAGATTTGGCACTTTCAATTAACTGAGTGAATATTACAGTTTCAAAATATACAACACAAACAGCCCAACAGGATTATTTGCTTGCTTTTTGGCTAGTTAGATCTAGTTAGATCTATGGAACACTAAGAAAATGAACCAAGACAAGAAATCAACAGGGAAATGCAGACCTTAAATGAATCACTAGACCTAATGGATTTAATTGACATTTACAGAACATTTCACCCCAAAGCAGCAGAATACACATTCTTCTCAAGTGCACATGGGACATTCTCAAAAATAGACCACATGTTAGGGCACAAGGCAAGTCTCTACAAATATAAGAAGATTGAAATCATATCAACCATCTTCTCGGATCACAATGCCATGAAACTAGAAATCAACCACTGTAAAAAAACTCAAAAATATTCAAGCACATGGAGGCTAAATAGCATGTTATTAAACAATGAATGGGTTACCAAGGAGATAAAGGAAGAAATCAAACACTTCATGGAAAGCAATGAAAATGAACAGAAAACAACCCAAAACCTAGGGACACAGCGAAAGCAGTCCTGAGAGGAAAATTCATAGCATTACAGGCCCATCTCAAGAAACAAGAAAAAGATCTAATGAACCATGTAACACAACAACTAAAAGAACTAGAAGGAGAACAGCAAGAAAAGCCCCAAGGAAGCAGAAGGAAGGAAACAATAAAAATCAGAGCAGAAATTAATGACATAGAGACTAAAAAAACAATACAAAAAATCAATGAAACCAAGAGCTGGTTCTTTGAAAAAGTAAATAAGATTGATGCACCTTTAGCCAGACTCACTAAGAAACAAAAAGAGAAGACCCAAATAAATAAAATCAGAAATGAAAGAGGCAATATAACAACTGACCCAACAGAAATACAAAGCATTGTAAGAAAATATTATGAGCAACTATATGCCAACAAATTGGACAACATGGGGGAAATGGACAAATTCCTAGAAGCATACAACCTTCCAAAGCTGAATCAAGAAGAGGCAAAAAACCTGAATAGGCCAATAACAACTAATGAAATTGAAGCAGTAATCAAAAGACTCCCAGCAAACAAAAGTCCTGGACCAGATGGATTTACAGGCGAGTTCTACCAAACATTCAAAGAAGAATTAACACGTATTCTATTCAAACTATTTCAGAAAATTCAAGAGAAGGGAAAACTCCCAAATTCTTTTTATGAGGCCAGCATCATCCTAATTCCAAAACCAGATAAAGATACTACAAAGAAAGAAAATTACAGGCCAATATCCCTGATGAACATAGATACTAAAATCCTCACTAAGATACTAGCAACCCAGATCCAGCAATACATTAAAAAGCTCATACATCATGGTCAAGTAGGATTTATTCCAGGGATGCAAGGCTGGTACAACATCCACAAATCAATAAATGTGATACATCACATAAACAAAATGAAGGACAAAAATCATATGATCATATCAATAGACACAGAAAAAGCATTCGACAAAATCCAGCACCCATTTCTGATAAAAACTCTCAGCAAAGTGGGAACAGAGGGATCACACCTCAACATAATAAAGGCCATATATGACAGACCTACAGCCAACATCATACTCAATGGGCAAAAACTAAAACAATTTCCATTGAAAACCGGAACAAGACAGGGATGTCCACTTTCACCACTCTTATTCAACATAGTACTGGAAGTCCTTGCCATAGCCAGCAGACAGGAAGAAAACATAAAAGGTATCCAAATTGGAAAAGAGGAAGTAAAACTGTCATTATTTGCAGATGACATGATATTGTACGTAGAAAACCCTAGAGACTCCATCAAAGTGCTACTAGATTTGATAAACGAATTTGGCAAGGTAGCTGGATACAAAATCAACATCCGGAAATCAGTGGCATTCTTATACACCAACCATGAACTTTCAGAGAGAGAAACTAAAAAAGCAATACCATTTACCATTGCAACTAAAAAAATAAGATACCTAGGAAGAAACTTAACCAAGGATGTAAAAGACCTGTACTCAGAAAACTATGTGACACTGAAAAAAGAAATAGAGGAAGATTTAAACAAGTGGAAGAAGATACCATGCTCATGGATTGGAAGAATTAATATCATTAAAATGTCTATACTACCCAAAACAACTTATAAATTTAATGCAATTCCTATGAAAATACCAACAGCATATTTCACAGACCTAGAACAAACATTTCGAAAATTTATATGGTACCAAAAAAGACCCCGAATAGCTGCAGCCATTTTGAGAAAAAAGAACAGAGTGGGAGGGATCACATTACCAGACTTCAAACTGTATTACAAAGCCATTGTAATCAAAACGGCCTGGTATTGGTACAACGGGCATATAGATCAATGGAACAGAACAGAGACCCCAGAAATAGACCCACGCCATTATGGTCAGTTAATATTTGACAAAGGAGGCAAGAGTATTCAATGGAGTAAAGACAGTCTCTTCAATAAGTGGTGCTGGGGAAATTGGACAGATACATGCAAAAAAATGAAACTAAACCACCAACTTTCACCATACACAAAAATAAACTCAAAATGGATAAAAGATTTAAATGTAAGTCACGAAACCATAAAAATCCTGGAAAAAAACATAGGCAGTAAAGTCACAGACATCCCACGTAGTGGACTTTTCACTGAAACAACTCCTAGGGCAAGAGAAACAAAGGAAAAAATAAACATATGGGACTACATCAAACTAAAAAGCTTCTGCACAGCAAAAGAAAACAGCCTCAAAATACAAAGGAACCCCACAGTCTGGGAAAACATATTTGCCAAAGATGAACCTGATAAGGGGTTAATTTCCAAAGTGTACAAAGAACTCATAGCACTCAGCAAGAGGAAGACAAACAACCCAATTAAGAAATGGGCAAAGGACATAAATAGACACTTCTCCAAAGAGGACATAGGGATGGCCAAGAGACACATGAGAAAATGCTCGATGTCGCTAATCATCAGAGAGATGCAAATTAAAACCACAATGAGGTATCACTTCACACCTGTCAGAATAGCTCCATCAACAAATCAACAAACAACATGTGCTGGTGAGGCTGTGGAGAAAGGGGAACCCTAGTACACTGCTGGTGGGAATGCAGACTGGTGCAGCCACTATGGAAAACAGTATGGAGGTTCCTCAAAAAATTAAAAATGGAGCTGCCATTTGACCCAGTGATTCCACTCCTAGGAATGTATCCTAAGAATCCTGAAACATTCATCAGAAAGGATATATGCACCCCGATGTTCATAGCAGCACAGTTTACAATAGCTAAGATCTGGAAACAGTCCAAGTGCCCATCAGTAGATGAGTGGATAAAAAAGCTGTGGGACATTTACACCATGGAATACTATGCAGCTATAAAGAAGAAGAATCTTGTACCCTTTGGGACAGTATGGATGGTCCTGGAGAATATTATGCTAAGTGAAATAAGCCAGGCAGCGAAAGACAAATATCACATGATCTCACTTATACGTGGAATCTAAAGAACTTAATAAACTGACGAGTAGAATAGATTCAATGACATGGAAGCATAGTTGAGACTGATGAAATGTCAGAGGGAGAGGGGAGAGGGGTTGGAGGGGGAGATAGTAACCAAAGAATTAATATGCATATATGCACAACCCAAGGACACGGACAATGGTGGGGAGAGTGACTGGGAGGGGGGAGGAACGGGGGGAGGGGGAACGGGTCATTGGGGAGAAAAAGGGACATCTGTAATACTTTAAACAAAAATAAAAATTATACATATAAAAAAAAAAAGAGTTGATATAATAAAAATTTTTTCCAAATAAAAGAAAAAAAAAAGAAAATGAACCAATTCAACATGATTTTTAAAAAATCAATATGAACCTTAATTGTAATTGTCTAAATTTTTTTTAGTCAAACATTTGACTAAATATTTTACTAATTTTCTGGGTTGCCTCCATGTAAACACTGCCTAAGAAAATCACCAGACTAATTTTGCTCATGAGAAGCAAAATTAAAAAGGCAAGCTGCAATCTCCAACAGATAGAATGACTTTTTCCATGAAAAAGGATTTGGGGAACTGTAAGTGATCTGGGACACCTAATGCTGCAAGGCACAACAGGTGACTTCTGTGGGATAATTTTAGGCAGAGCGCTCTGCAGCAGGCTTCTTAGGTGTGTAAGGGGGTCAGTGCCCTGGCCTGTGGCTGTAGAAATGGCCTAGAATGTTCAAGTACATTCACAAAGCAAAGGGGCACAGCAAAGCCAGGGCTGACACTGTTTTTACCATTGGAAAGTTGAAAACTTATTACAACTTTATGAAGGCCATGTTCTCAGTTCTTGGAACTTGTCCTTGCTTAGCACAGAGACTCTGAACACAGCCATGACATTTTCATCCTGGTAACATTTGAAGGGAGTCAGGGCAGCAGGAAGGGCTGAGGTTGGCAATGTTCAAATCTGAGCAGTTCCGACAGGGCCATTTATGTCCATGTCTTTCAAACTTGTTAAAATGTGACTCACATTAAGAAACATATTATTGCCTGGCCTGTGTGGCTCAGTTGGTTGAGTCCTGTCCCTTGCACCGAAGGGCCTCGGATTCGATTCCTGGTCGGGGCACATACCCGGTTTGCAGGTTTGATCCCCAGTTGGGTCGTATATGGGAATCAACCAGTTGGAGTTTCTCTCTTCTTCTCCCTTCCTCTCTCTCTAAAATTAATTTTTTAAAGTATCAAAAAAAAAGAAAGAAATATATTATTCTGCATCATGACCCAGCGCGCGCACACACACACACACACACACACACACACACACACTACTGAGGCAAACATTTCAGGAAAGAATACTTATTATGACTACAATGTACTCTGATATTTATTATTCCCGTCTATTTCCTTTTTTGTTCAGACTATTCTAACCAACAGTTTGAAAAATATTGGTTATAAATGTCAAAGCAAATCATACTCTCTTTGAGCTATTTGGTTATTTGAGGGACCTAAATGGCCCTCTTTTTTTTTAATCTCCAGAGTTAGAGAAGGTGAGTGGTAGAGAGGCAGCCAGTGTTTGACTGTGGGCAACACTTTCTAAGTCTCTTATGAGACAGCAATACCTGCCTTGTGCCTTCATGGGACTGTGTGAGGAACCAGTGAGTTGAGCCTGGGACTGTGCCAAGGAAAGGTAAAGGGCTTTGCAAGTAAACGTTGCTGTTCAGGTTGAATAGTGACTGGTTATCTGATAATTCATCTTGAGGCCTTAACCTGGAAAATTCCTGTCGCAGCAGGGGGTGAATCCAAGAAATTCTGTTTTCCTGTCAGACCAAAGTCATTCACGGCCTTGTACCTGCATCAGTTTGGTCATCATCTGTTGTTTTTGTGTGAATTTAACTGCTAAGCCATAATAACATGGTTAAACAATAAATCTTCAGCAAACAAGCAGCTTCTCACTGAGCTTCTGCAGCTGAGGGACATTAGAAAGTTGGGAGAGCAGAAGGTTTCTGAGAATTGGGAGACTTGTTGGGTAACATTAAGTCAGGAAGCTATGTTTTTGTTATGTAAAGTCTATAAAAAAGTTTAGGTCCCTAAATCCATAGCTCCTGAGTGAGTCTGGAGGCTGCATCAGCAGCTTTGTCGACATGTGGGGCCAGGTTCAAGGATGCTGGTTCAAAAGCACATCTGTTGGGTCTGGAGAGAGGTGATGGTTGCACAACATTGTAAATGTGCTAAATGCCACTAAATGTGTGAATTTCATTTTTTTTAATGGGGGAAAAATTGTTGTTCCATTTGTTCTATTTTTCTGGCACTCTAGATAATCAAAGCAGAATTTTTTTTTAGAGCTTTAACTTTGAGCAAGTGAAGATAGAAAGGCAGATGACTATAAATAGTAAAACAACTGTAATTCAAAAAATTTTAAATGGCCAGTTTGACATGGCTCAGCAGATAGCCTCAAACTGAGGATCCAGGACAAGCCATTGTTTCATTACCGCCTCTGCAATGTCTCTAAGAGCCTACGTCCCCACAACCCCATCTGAGGTAACCAAGAGTGGCAATACATAGTCCATCACCCGTCACACTCATGGACCAAAGGAGCCACTACCGGGCTGGACAGAGGTATGGAGTGGCCTTGAGCAAGCGTCTACCCCACAAAGACAGCTCTGGTGAACCATGAAGACTGTCCAACAGATGCTCTCCTGGGGTGTTTGGTACAAGACACAAGGAGGAAGTCTGCTGGTGACGACAGGAGCTCCCGAGGCCAAATATCTGAGTCACCATTACGGTGGAGCCCCAAAGCCAGGATTCACAATTGCGGATGCTGAGGCCTCAACTACCAGGTATTGTTGTGATGATGTGACCAGAACTGCTATTGAAGTAATGAGGCAATGACCTCATCTGGACCACCTTACAAGGCCTGACCTTGTAGCCTGAGACAACTTTCCAACTCCTGGAAGTAACTTGAGTGTCTGTGCTTTGACACCGGGAAGAATCTAATTTACATATAAGTGCCACAAAAGGAGGCAACCAAAAGGATGTGGGCTACTCCCTGCTTCCCTGACGAAGGCTGGTAGGGCTACTCTTGGGTGTTGCTAGGGCTTTGCCAGCCTCCACTGCAGAAGCTGAGACAGCGAAGTACTTCCTTCCCGGTCCTTCTGCAGCTAAGTGTGGCCAAGTTACAAGTTCTGGCCAGTGAGACAAAATGGAACTCTTGGGATACAAGGGGAGTGTCTGAGGAAATGTTTACTTCTATATAAACGTGTTACCAGCGAGATGACTAGACCTCGGTTCTTGTCCTCTAGAAGGAAAGATTTCAATCAAGAGACAAAGTGCAGCAAGGCAAACAAGAATTTATTGACCACAGCAAAATACACTCAGGACAGTGAAACAAGGAAGGGCTTAGAAGAAGCAACAGGAGAGCCTGGGCTGGGCTGCTCTGGCTCCCTGGGAAGTCAGAGAGAAGGGGGCCTTGGTCACAGGTCCAGGAGGTTAGCCCAGGATAAGCTGCCACTGTCCACTGCTCTCCTGGTTGTAAGTCTCCTGGGGTCCCTTAACAAATCACATGGTATTCATCCCACAGTACAATCCAATCATTCTAAATGCCTCTTATACAAACACTGGTTTTAAAAATTACTTTGGCTTTTGTTAGGGAGAGGCACACGGTGTACCCAGCCTCTGCACAAGTCAGTGCCCAGGCTCTTCCGAGGTGCCTGAAAGGGAGAGATTTCCGTCTGAACGTGCCTCCTCTTGAACAACCACCGCTGCACATGGTGTCATGCAGGAACAATGGGAAAACATTCTGTACATAATTAAGCACATTTAATCATTACTTAGGTGAAAGGGAACTATTCTAGAATCAATGCAGCCCTACATACAATTATCAGGGAATGATTCTTAGAGAAATACAATGCTACACACATATTAAACGTCTTCCCAAAATGTTCAATATATTTGTGAGCTAAAGAGCGCATACTTAGCCCATATAACATGAACTCTAAGTCAAACACTCAACAAATACTGGTTAACTAATAAATTTTTCTGCAGAAGGCAGAACAAGCAGCAGCCACATTTCAATCCTTTGCTTGTGCTAGAACTGATAACAATGTTGTGTCGGATTTCTCTCATCATCACTTCCTTCCGCACAGGCCAAGACCAGTTCTTACTTGATGTTTTGAGTCACGCAAACATGCCTTCCTCTTAGAGTGGATAAATGCCAAACTTGTTCGCTTAGCACCACAGAAGGGTTTTGAACTGATAGAAGTCTCTATATGATCAGGAACTCTTGGCCTTAACTTGGATTTTCCAGCAGCCTGGGAAAAATTCTGCAGCCAGAGCTACAAGGACCCACATTACACCATCACCCTTTCACCTATTTACCTTAAAAAGGTTAACTAGACCTTTACTGGGGCATATCGATCTATTCAAGAGAATGTCCTCCACACTTTGATGTCTCTTTCCCAAGTATTTTTAAAAAAATAGTCCTGCATAAGCAGGATGACCCTTTACCCAAATATGTTTCCTTTAATCAGAATTCATGGAAAAATCAAAACTAATGATTAGAGCCCTGGCTGGGTGGCTTAGTTGGTTGAAGCATTGTCCCTACACCAAAATGTTGCAGGTTCAGTTCCTGGTCAGGGCACATACCTAGGTTTCGGGTTCGATCTCCAGTCAGGGAGCCTATAGGAGGCAACGGATTGATGTTTCTCTCTCTCTCTCCCTTCCTTTCTTTGAAAATCAATAAAAACATATCCCCCTTTGAGGATTAAGAAAAAACTAACAATTTGACAAATTGGTTTGCATGTGGTATCTACTGTTTTCTTTCCATTTATGCTATAAAGAAAAAAAAATCTTTTAAAAAAAAAATATATCTTTATTGATTTCTGAGAGAGGAAAGGAGAGGGAGAGAGAGATAGAAACATCAATGATGAGAGAGTCATTGATCAGCTGCCTCCTGCACACCCCCGACTGGGGATCTAGCCCGAAACCCAGGCATGTGCCCTGACCGGGAATCGAACCCTGATCACCTGGATCCTAGGCTTACTCTCAACCGCTGAGCCAAGCCTGGCCGGGCAAGAAAAAATCTTGGCGTGATGGCCAGACGGCTTTTCTAGTTGTGACATATCATGCATAGCATGATGTAAGTGCTTAATAAATGTTAGTTAAATTCTAATCAGTAAAGCCAACCTGGATATTTTGAGAATCGTCCTCTGTCCTTCATTTTCTGTGAGAATCGCATGGGAATAGCATGAGGAGTTGTTCATGAGGGATGTCTCCAAGTGTGTACTTTATACTTGCTCTCACCCACTAAGAACGCAATACCTTACAATGAGCCGTCACGGCTGAGCCTCCATCAAGAATAAGAGGAAGGTAAACCGTGGTATTTCCACGGCCCGCTACAGGAGGGGCAGGAGGGACGGAGCAAGACTCTCCTAATTGGGACAATGGGATTTTCTATTGCTAATTGTGTCTGACTGCAGTTTGCAAATTTCACTTCCTTTAAAGATCCATATTCATTTAATTCTCTGATCCAGAAAACTAGAATTGAATTTCCAGCCACAAGTGTGTATCCTAAATATTGAGTCTTGCTTCCTTTTGTGTTCAGTAGAGAATGAAACAGAACAAGAGAAAACATGCCCAGGAAAAAAAAATGATAAAACCTGTTCAGAGGGCCAGGTAAAAACAGAAATGCCCATATTTGACCACGAATCTTATGTGCAGCTTTGGAAAATACATATTATTTCCTCATTTTGTTCATTTATATACTCACGTATTCATGCTAACAATTACCTATTAAGTGCCATGCTGCGTACAAGGGGGAAAAATGCCTTTGCCTTGACTGATTTACGGTCTGATGGAAGAAAGAAAAATAACCCCAAATTACATACCAGTCTGAATAGGCTCTTGGAAGGCTTCCTGGGGAGAGAACACTTGAGTTGCCCAAGTCTTAGAACATGAATGTAGGTTACACAGTTGAAGAGCTCGGTTAAGACAGTGATGGTGGGACTGGGAGAGCAGAGGCATGAGAGATGAAGGAGGCAAGAATCCACAGAGGGAGACTGGCTGCCTGGAGGTGGAGGTGAAGCGGTGGAGCCAAACACCTGGGTTCATGGCTTGTGTCCAAAGGTGTCTGGTGGCACCACTCCCAGATCAGAGACTGTGGGGAAAGGGGCAGGTTAGAAGTAGAGGTGATGATTCTGTTTGAGATGTGCTGGCTTAGGTGTCTAAGAGACTTTACTTGGAAGTGTCTAGGGTTTCCTTTGCTATAGGTCTAGAGCTCAGAAATTAGGTAGGCACTAGAGAAGAATGTAGAATCACTGAAGTTACACAAGCAATAGCAAAATACGTAGCTCTGGCTGAGGGCTCCTGGGGCAGTGAGAAGAGGGCAACGGAGAAGGACCCACCTCAGGAGATGCCAACTTGGAGACGTGAGCCGGAGAGCATGTGGGCAAGAGATAGTGCCCCAGAAAGGAGTGGCCGACACATCACTTACCAAAAGGACAAATGAGATCAATTTGGGGTGGAGGAATATCACCTTTTCTTATGAGAAAGATGTGAAGGACCAACATAAGATAAAGGGATGATTTGGAGAGGAAGAAAAAGGCAAATTATAGTGCCAGAGACACACTGAGGGTGAGATTACCGACAGCGTGTGTGGCACATACTCAGGAGTCTAACGGCATCACATCATGGAGGCCTGGGCAGGCTCTGTCACTAACAAGCCGGGTGTGATCTTGTGTGTTTGACCATCTTCAGCAAAGAGGTGAGCCTGGGTGACCTCTAAGTTTCTTTCTTCCTCAGAGATTGACTCCCTTCACACAGATGGAGCCCCAGCCCTCTCCCCAGGTAACCTTCTCAAAGGGTCAGGGAAGCAGATTAGAGGGTGGGATGAGGTCTATGCACAGGGGTCTTCCACCCAAAAATAATCTGGAGCTCCCAGTTTCCTGGTTAGAAGCCCTGGCCTAGCAGGGTCACTGCAGTTAGAACCCAGGGTGTGACACATCCTGACTCAGGCCCAGACCTGTCGGCTTGCAAAGCTGAGGAGTGGCTGAGTTCAAGCAGAGATGCATCGGTTTCCACATCCCTCTCAGCTTCTCGTGACTGTGCCACAAGCTTGTCCCAGATCTTTATCCTGCACATTGTGCCAGGTTCCAGCACAACAGGGGGCTTTCTGACCATAAAGTGAAAGCAACTGACCTATTTTAGAGAGCTCAGGGCTGCTCTATCAAAAACTAAGCCTTTTAACATTCAGCTATTGAAGTGATCCACGCACGTCAAGCTGATCACTTTGGAAGAAGTAATTCAAATGATTTACTCACAGTCCCATACATCCATCTTGGATTTTGGTGCCTCTGTTCACACCGTCATTTCCCTCTTTCCCCCTGAGTCAGAATTGAAGGCCCAGTCCTCTAGGAAGCCTCCCCAAGTGGCTTGTTCACCATTACATCCCAGTGGCTAGGAATAGTAGGTTGTGAATGAATGTTTTGGTTGGAACTATTACTTCAGTAATTGATAGCATCAACCACCAACCTATCTTGGTACTTCTCTTGTGTTATTTAATTCTTCATAAGTTTATAGCTTATCTCTCACTTCTATTGTTGATATCTTGTCGTCCTGCTTCCCTTTAGCATCAATGAGCATAGTATTTTGTACATAATAGCTGCTCAATATTCTTGTCTGAGAATCTAGAATTTTGCTGAAGAGCTTCCTTCTCCTGAGCTCCCTCCAGATTGATCCTTACTCTGGACCTGTTGAACCTCTGCCTTTAAACACTGCCCTCCAGTAAAATTTCTCATCTCCAGAGAAACCCAGAACAGTCCAGAGAAACCAAAGATTCAGAAGGGCAGTTAAATGCAATTAAGATTCCTGGAAAAATATTCTAATAATTGAAGAAAACACACTGAAAATAATTCTTCCAAACTGGAAAAGTTCTGAGGCCAAATAATTACAGTTGACCCTTGAACAACATGGGTTTGAGTTGCGGGGTCCACTTATATGAGGATTTTTCCTTTCCTTTCCTTTCCTTTCCTTTCCTTTCCTTTCCTTTCCTTTCCTTTCCTTTCCTTTCCTTTCCTTTCCTTTCCTTTCCTTTCCTTTCCTTTCCTTTCCTTTCCTTTCCTTTCGGAGGGAATGGGGAAGAGGGAGGAGAGAGAGAGAGAAACATCGATTCAAGAGAGATATATCAATTGACTGCCTCCCACGCACACCCCAACCAGGACTGGGGATCGAATCTGAAATCCAGGTATGTGCCCTTGACCAAGAATCGTATCCGCAACCCTTTGGTGCATGGGCCAAAGCTCTAACCACCTAGCCACACCTGCCAGGGTGGACCTTTTTCAATAAACATACAGTCAGCTCTCCGTATCTCCAGATTTTGCATTCTCAGATTAAACCAATAGTATTTTTGATCCACTGTTAGGAATCTGCAGTTGGGAATTCTCATATGCTGAGAGCCAACTTAAGTTATACTCGAGTTCTTTGTATTGTAAACTGAATCATTAGGTGCTATTAAGTGAGAGGTGACTTTGGTATAAGACAGAGATAGAGCTGAAAAAGGCAGTAAAATGCAAAGGCTGCAGTGGAATTCATCTACAGAGGCCATCCTTTTAAAGGTTTCCAGGGAATTACTAGAAAACAAAGTAAGAGCATACAGTTTGAAAGACTGAGACTAGGAAAACACACACTACACCAGGCAAAATGTGACCTGGAGGAGGATTTTATAGGACAACTTTGACAGCATTTACCACTCTGTGTCTTCTTCTGTGCGTCTTTTGTTAGATACTTCAGAATTAACCTCAGTAAGCGTTGTAGTCAGTTTGGGCTGCTATAACAAAATATCATAGACTGGGTGGTTTGTAAACAACAGGCATTTATTTCTCACAGTTCTGGAGGCTGGAAGTCCAAGATCAGAGTACCAACATGGTCGAGTTCCTGTGGGAGCTGTCCTCCGGGATGCAGACTGTGTCATCACATGGCAGAAAGAGGGCACGATCGCTCTGTGGGGTCCCTTTTATTATTTATTTATTTATTTATTTATTTATTTATTTATTTATTTATTTTTAAAATATATATTGATTTCAGAGAGAGGAAGGGAGAGGGAGAGAGAGTTGAACATCAATGGTGAGAAAGTCGTCATTGATCAGCTGCCTGCTGCACGCCCCACACTGGGGATCAAGCCCACAACCCCAGCATGTGCCCTGACCGGGAATTGAACTTCAGTGTCCTGGATCCTAGGTCAATGCTCAACCGCTGGCCAGGCTATGGGTTTCCTTTTATAAGGACACTAATGCCATTCATGAGGCTTCCAACTGCATGAACTAATTAGTTCCTAAGAGTCCCACCTTCTAATACCATCACACTAGTGGTTAGGATTTCAACATATGAATGCGGGAAGAGGGGGATACAAACACTTATTCTATTGCAATAAGGATCCAATTTTTCTGACTGTTAAACTAAATAGGTCTGATTGTCAAGAATTCAGTGAACTGCCCAGCCGGGTGTGGCTCAGCAGTTGAGCATCAACCTAGGATCCAAGAGATTGTGGTTCGATTCCCAGTCAGGGCACATGCCCAGGTTGCGGGCTCGATCCCTGGTCAGGGGTGTGCAGAAGGCAGCTGGTCAATGACTCTCTCATCATTGTTGTTTCTATCTCTTCCTTCCTCTCTCTGAAATCAATAAAGATATATTAAAAAAAAAAAAGAATTCAGTGAACTAATAAAATATGGCTATTCATATTTTAATTAATTATAAAATACACACTCAGTTTAAAATTTACTTCAGCAATTGACTCTTGGGCTCACAGCATATAAAATAAAGTTACACACTTTATTTTACTTAATACTTAGGCAACCCATGGGAGGCAGGAATTTATTATTTTCTAGACAGAGAAATCAAGGCTCAGGATATAAATTCACCCAGCTCCCTGATAATCACTGAACTTCCTGTGTAGCTTTGCTTTGTGGGAGAGAATGCCTTGAGCAGTGAATACAAGTTTCCCATCTACTCCATATTTTTCGTTGAACATATATGCAGTGGTATTCTGAATTTTATATATTAGACTCCTCTGAGTTTGTTTTCAAGCCTTACAAACAGAAAGTGGTGACCACATGAAAAGCCCCTGCTTCAACCACCACTCCCAACTTTTCTTCAAAAGCCTGTTAGAACTGTACAAAAAGACGTCGAACCTGGACTGTGCTCAAAGGCATCAAAGGCCTTGAATAGTGGTGTCTGGGGGTTGGTGGATGGCATTAATTACTCCCATTCCCTTTCCCGAATGACACAGGAAAAGAAATTCTGATAACTCTCTTGGTATTAAACTGAACAAGAAAGGGCATCTTTCAGTCAATTGCTCCAGACCACTGCAGAGCTCTTTCACGTCTCTGAATTCCCTACTCTTTACTTATTTTCCTTAACTACTGACCATGGTACCGCATTCTCAGCCCATCATCTGCCCCGCAGTCCTGTTCCTTTATGCTGTCCAAGTCAGGCCTCTGTCCTCACCCTCACCTCCATCACCATGTCCTAATGTACCTTCCTCCTCTATATCTCCTGCACGCATCCACTGTGTCCCCCTCCCACATGTCCCGCAACCAGGCAACCATCATCCCCTACCTGCACCGCTGTAACAGGCACCCGCTGGCCCCCCACTTCCAGGCCTGCCTGATGACCTAATCCAGTCAGAGAGAAAACCTGTCCATCTCTCTCCCCTTCCTTGTTCCCTTCTGCCTTCAGAAGAAAATCCAAATGCCTGAGCATGGACCGAAGGCCCTTCTTGATCCAGCTCTTGGCTTTGGCTTCTGTTCCTCCACACCACAGCACGCTGGGCTTGGCTTTGGTAAAGGACCAGCAGTTTGCCACATGTGTGGTACTTGTGGCTCCCTGCGTTTGTGCTGGTGCTTTCTGCCTGGCCTCCGCCCACTCCTTTGTTTTGCTAACTCCCTATGGTAGGTTGTTTACAAAACTGCACCAGTCATTCCCCTCTTGATATCCAGGTCCCTTGCAAGATGCCTCTGCAGCTTCCCTCATCAAGAGATGGAGTCAATTTCCACACCTGCTAAATCTGGACTGACCTGGGACTTGCGTTTACCATCAGAATGTGCTGGAAGTGTATTGTGAGCTGGAGCCTCAAGAAGCTTCCAGCTTTGTTCACTTTCTTGGATCCTTACCCAACCAATCACTGTGTGAATGTGACCTTCACTTTTGGATATAAGTGAAACAACATAAGCTGAGGCTTGGGATATGATTTCCTATGTCGTTCCTGAGGTGTTGGATAGAATAAGCTAGAAGTTCCAGGCTTCCCAGCAGTGACAACCTCCCCACAAGAACATGCCTCTTGCAAAGGATCTCCTTCATTCCTCTCCAGAAGAGCAGAAGAAACACAGGAGAAGCACCTGGTACATATCCCCAGTTCCTACTTTGTGGATGTGAAATGCCCAAGATGCTGTAAAATCACTTTAGCCAAGTGGTAGTTTTGTGTGCTGGCAGCTCCACTGTCCTTTGTCAGCCTACAGGAGGAAAAGCCAGGCTGCCAGAAGGAGGCTCCTGCAGAAGGAAACGGCATTAAAAGCAACCCAATGAGTGGGGAACCACCCCAATAAACACATGGATGAAACGACAAATTGGGAAGGAAAAACAGGAGGGAGCCAGACAGATACACTTTTTCCTCCTTTATGAACTACTTTGAGGAATACTCCTCTTTGCAACCCTCTTTGTGAGTGGATGTGCTGGAAGCAACCTATTGTGTCTTTTCACAGCTCACTGCAAAGCAGAGGCCAGGACAGTAACATATCTCAGAGCAAATCTAAGTATCTTTCCTTGCTTCACCCTTTATCCTTGTGATAGCAGATAATCCAGGATAATTGCCCATTTCAAGATCTTTAATCACATCTGCGAAGTCCCTTTTGCCATGCAAGTTAATATCACAAGTTCCAGGAATTAGGACTTTGGTATCTGGGAGGGGCCATTATTCAGCTGACCACAGTACCTAGAGTCCTTTTGGACCCATATATATTCACCCCAAAGTGTGACAAACCAGTTACCCCTCAGAGTTCTCAGCAATAAGTTTCCACCACAGTATCAGGCCCTTATTTCATTTTTAAATGAAAAGCCAGGTTTATAATGTAATTCATTGTTAACTTGGACAGATATTCTATCCCATCCTCTCATTGTTTAATAAATGAAGCCTTTAAGAGTTCAGTTTCCTTTAGTTATGACAACATGAAATAGACACTTGGCAATTACCTAAATAATTTGAGCCCTGATTTTGGATGTCACATGCTCTGATTTTATCTGAATAGGCTCTTTATTTTACCTAATCTCTATTTCCTTTTGTGCTAGCTCGGCCAACTGGTTCTGAAGCAATAACTTTCCATGGTTTTTAATTAAAAATTGGAGCTTAATACACACAATTTATATCACATTTATATTTTTTTGTTTGGTTGTTTTTTGTTTTGTTTTTTATCCTCACCAAAGGATATTTCTCTATTGCTTTTCAGAGAGAGTGGAAGGCAGGGAGGGAGAGAGAGAAACATCATCAATGTGAGAGAGACACATAGATTGGTTGCCTCCTGCAGATGCCCTGACTGGGGCCAGGGATCAAGCCTGCAACCAAGGTACGTGCCCTTGGCTGGAATCAAATTCGGGGCCTTCAGTCCAAGGGCCAATGTTCTAGCCACTGAGCATTTGGTGGTATATTTTAAAAATATATTCTTTCACGCCCAGCCAGGCATGGCTCAGCGGTTGAGCATCGACCTAGGATCCAGGCGATCAGGGTTCGATTCCCGGTCAGGGCTCGTGCCCGGGTTGCGGGCTGCAGCCGATCAATGACTCTCTCATCATTGATGTTTCTATCTCTCCCTCTCCCTCTCCTTTCCTCTCTCTGAAATCAATAAAGATATATACAAAAAAAAAAATCTTAAAAAAAAGTATATATACACATTCTTTCAGATAGATGAGGTGTTTGTTCATTCTGTGGACACATACTAATTTTAGTGATGGGCCAAGTACTCTACTAGTGCATGCAGCAATGAGCAAATCAAAGTCCTTACCCTCTTGGACCTTTCACTATGCTTAGGAGAGACAGATAATAAACAAAATACAGGTAAATAATGTCAGGTGAGACATGTTATAAAGAAAATAAAGACAGATAAAGAGAGATTGATGGCATGGTGGAGCGTGGAGTGCCATGCTGGATGGGTGGCCTGGAAAAGGCATATCTGAGAGGAGACTGAATGAGAGCACAAGCTTAACATCTCTGAGATAAGAGTAGAGAGAACAACACGTCTAAGAATTTCAGACACTGACAACAGAAAATGCAATGGTTCTGAAGCAAGTGTGCTTGGGCTGTTTGAGGGCTGGTGTAGCTGGAAATGGAGTGATGGCAGATGCTATAGACTGAATGTTTGTGTTTCCCCAAATTCATATGTTGAAACCCAATCCCCAATATGACATTAGGAGGTAGGGCGTTTGGGAGGTAGCGTTTTCCCAAATGTCACGAGGGTGGAGCCCTTATGAATGAGATTAGTAACCTCATAAAAGAAACCCCAGAGCCTGGCCAGAGTGGTTCAGTTGGTTGAGTGTTGTCCCATGGACCAAAAGTTCACCCGTTCGATTCCCTGTCAAGGCACGTGCCTTGGTTTCGGGTTCTGTCCCCAGTAGGGAGCAGGCAGGAGGCAGCCAATTGATGTTTCTCTCTCATGGATGTGTGTCTCTCCCTTCCTTTCTCTCTGTAAAATCAATAAAAACATTTTTTAAATACTATATAAAAAATAAAAAGAAAAGAAACCCCCAAGAGCTCCCTCACCCCTTCTGCCATGTGAGGACACAGTGAGATGGCCACCTCAAACTAGAAAGTGGGCTCTCACCAGATACTGAATCTGCCAGTGCCTTATGTTGGACTGCCCAGGCTTCAGAACTGTGAGAAATAAATTTCTATTGTTTATAAGCCACCCAGTCTATGGTGTTTTTCTTTTTCTTTTTTTTAAATCCTCACCCAAGGATATGTTTTTATTGATTCTAGAGAGAGAGGAAGGGAGAGGGAGAGAGAGAGAAAAAATGTATGTTTCACATTCATTGGTTGCCTCCTATATGTGCCCTAATTGGGGATTGAACCCAAAACTTGGATATGTACCCTGACCAGGAATCAAACTCACGGCCCTTCAGTGCATGGGACGACACTCTAACCACTGGGCAACACCAGCCGGGGCTATGGTAGTTTCTATAGCAGCCCAAACAGACTAAGTCAGGAAACAAGGTCAGATAGCTAGGGGAAGATTCTACAGACATTTTTATTTCTGAGCCTAATACCATCCTACTCTCTCCATTTTAAAATTACTTTAGTTTGCTTAGATTTATTTTATCACACTCCACAACAGCAGGACATGTGTAGGGACTATGGTTGGTAACTGGTCACCATATGGTTTGGATTAGCTTTGGACCTACCTCCATTATCACGTATCTCACTACTTTGTTTTCTCTGTGCACTGAAGTTATATGTACCTGTGTCATCTCTGCTCAGCTGACCAGGACTGTGGGCTCCTTCCGGTAGGGTCATGTCTGCTTAGGTGTACACCCTCCACACATGCACCAGGCCTGCTTGTGCTAAGTAAGGCTCCACAAAACTGGCCAACTAAAAGCTGAAACAGGCTGCTCAGCTTCTCCCAGCTGTGTGTCTTCATGAACCAAATGGCAATACAGAAATGGAGTATTTGCAAGGCCCATATATATGCCATCTGCAAGAGACCCACCTTAGAATGAAAGATACACATAGACTAAAAAGTAAAGGAATGGGAAAAGACGTGTCATGCAGGTAAAAGAAACGAAAATGCTGGGGTAACAACACTTATATCTGACAAAATAGACTTTAAAACTAAGGCTATAGTAAGAGACAAAGAAGGACACTACATGGTGGTAAAAGGAGCAATCCAATGAGCAGATATAACCCTCGTAAACATCTGTGAACCCAACATAGGAGCACCTAAATATGTAAAGCAAATCTTGATGGACATAAAGGGGGAGATTAACAGTAATACAGTGATAGTAGGGGATTTTAACACCCCAGACATCAATGGATAGATTCCCCAGACAGAAAATCAATAAGGAAATGGCGTCCTTAAATGACACACTAGATCAGATGGATTTAATAAATATCTTCAGAGCTTTTCACCCCAAAGCAGCAGAATATACATTATCTTCAAGTGTACATGGAACATTTTCTAGGATAGACCACGTTAGGACACAAAATAAGTGCAAAATTCTTGGAATGACTTGTAGTTCTCCAACCTGCTGCTTCAAGCTGCATGCTTCTTTCTCTTGCTATTCTCTTGGTTTAGAATATGCCTTCTCCATTTCAAGTTTCTATTTGTCAGGCCTTCCAACCAGCTCAGATATCACTCCAATAGAATTACTCACGTCTATCCTTTCTACTACTATTATGTCTATGATTTCTTCAAAAACTCTTCTTCTTTTTGCTTGGAACATGATTGTTTGCTTGTTAAATTCTTCCAGGTTACTTCCTGTTTCTAGTGCTGCTTTCATTGCTGATATGTGCAAAACTGGGAATGTTATGTGTTTACTCTTCCCAGCACCTCAAAGTCTTCTGAGGTTAGGAACAATAGAAATCTACAAACATATATAAAAGCTGACTATTATTTCAAGTAACTAAAGAAAAATCAAGTATTGTCATGCTGTTGCTGTCACTGAGATGGGCACAGCCCTCTCCTGCCCTCTTTAAAATTCTTTAAAATAGGCCAAACAGATAAGCTTTGCTTTTCAGTTAAAAATTAAGCAGTTCTGTTGTTCTCCTTTTTGGATGAATAAAGCAATCATTTCCCACTTCCTTCTCGAATTTCTACCCCAGGCACAAGTTCCCAGAAAGTGGGTTCAGGGTGCAGAGGTCAATATATAAACAACACAGCTACACACTAAAAATTGCCTCTTCCAACTGACACCCATCCAGGGGCTGGTATGTACTAGAGCACCAAATCTCTGCCCTTTGGGTGAGCTTCCCACAGCAGCCTGCCAAGGAGCTTTCTGCTTACCTGAATATTCATCATTCTGGACGCCCTTCATTCCATACTGAAGATCCAAGCTCCCATCTGGCATCATTTTTCCTTCAGCCTAAAGAACTTCCTTTAGCACTTCTTGTAGTGTAGGTCTGCTGGTCTTGTAGTTTAGGTCTTTTCTTTTTTTCTGAAAATGTCTTTATTTCACCTTCATTCTAGAATGTTAGTTTCTCTGGATACTGAATTCTGGGTTGACAGGTGGTTGTTTTTTCTTCTTCCAGCACCTTAAAGATATTGTTCCACTGCTCTCTGGCCTCCATTGTTTCTAATGAGAAGTCAGAGAATTTTTGGATTATTGTTCTCCTGTATGTAAGGTGACATTTTGCTCTGACTGCTTTCAAAATTTTTCTTTCTTTCTATCTTTGCAGTTTGGCTGCAATGTGCCTAGGCATAGTTTCCTTTTACTCATTCTACTGTTTCACAGATCTTCTGGTTTCTATAAATGTTTTCCACCAAACTTGGGAAATTTTCAGACACAGTTTTTTCAAATATTTTTGTTCCATTTTCTCTCTTCTCCTCCTGAGATTTCTATTACCTATATTATAGCCATATGTGCTCAGGATAGGAGCCCTAAAAACTAAACCTACCCAGTGTCAGTCCCTTTGCCTGTGAGTATTGACTCCTTTCCAGTACCATCCTGCTTTTGTTCACGCTCAGTGCCTTCAAGGTCGTTTTTCTACTCCCCAATATTTATCGCTACTGTCTACAGAGGGTCAGTCTGATGGAAGGTCACCTACCTGGCTATTATCAGAAGTGAACCCTGTTTGGGATGTTTAGAGGATAACCCCCATTCACTCCCCCTCACTTCCTTCTGGCCTCCCAGGAAGTTCATCCAGTTGGTGTGAAAACAGAACTTCCCTACCTGAAAAGTCCTAATCCTGGCAGTGGTCATGCAGAAAAGGACTCCTGTTATTCTCATGTAAATATGATGCAAAAAATATGATGTTAAATAGCTCAGTCCTGAATCCACCCATTCTAAAGTCAAAAGGATTAAGATTCCAGAAGAGGCCTGGCCGGGTGTGGCTCAGCGATTGAGCGTTGACCTAGGATCCAGGAGATTGTGGTTCGACTCCTGGTCAGGGCACATGCCTGGGTTTCAGGCTCGATCCCCAGTCAGGGGCGTGCAGGAGGCAGACGATCAATGATTCTCTCTCATCAGGAGACCATCATACCCCCATATCCCACCTTCCTCAGAGATGGATTACAAAGATCAAATGAGGTAACACATGTGAACATGTTACAGAATGACATTATTCTACTGTGAATCCCTGAAGGTCAAAGACTTAATTCTAGCCCTAGCCAGTTTGACTCAGTGGTTAAAGCGTCAGACTGAAGGGTCCCGGGTTTAATTCTGGCCAAGGACACGTACTTCGTACCTCAATTGCACACTTGATCCCCTGCCCTGGTTGAGGTGCATGCGGAGGCATCCAACCAATGTGTTTCTCTCACATCAGTGGTTCTCTGAAAAGCAATGGAAAGAATATCCTCGGGTGAGGATAAAAATAAAAGACTT
Source organism: Miniopterus natalensis (assembly GCF_054644295.1). Taxonomy (NCBI): domain Eukaryota; kingdom Metazoa; phylum Chordata; class Mammalia; order Chiroptera; family Miniopteridae; genus Miniopterus; species Miniopterus natalensis. The sequence continues at coordinate 73,996,682 of NC_142082.1, read as the reverse complement.
AATTGTAGTCCCTTGGGCTTGGCATGTAGCAGAGGCTTTGAAAATGTATGACTGAATGAAGTAAATCTAACCATATTCTTTCCTGCAGTGTGTAGGGAGCTCTGTGAGAGAATTAACCCCTCAACCACATCCCAAAGGAAGGAGGGTCTGCTTTTCTGTCTTTTAGAAATCCAAAACTGAAGGCATTTATTTGTAACACCCAGAGTGAAACACAATCCTAATTGACTAGTGTCATAGGCATGCTGCCCACGATGCTCCCCACCTCACCCCAGCAGCCCTTCAGGAAGCCTTGAAGAGGTTGCATGACCCCACCAAGTGGGAAGCCAGATGGTGACACTTAATAAACAGGAAAGAGAAAGGGATTCAGCATAAACTATGACAGATGTTTATACAAAAGGAAACTGGGTTTTAAATTCAGTAGGAATAGGGACCTCAGAACTAGGCAGGCTACCAGTGTCCCTTTAAGAGCTCAGCACTGAGCTAGGAGAGGCTGCTGGGAGAGGAGGTGGGGCCACACCTGGGGAGGAGGGCAGGACTGGGCTAAGTGGAAGGTTAGACTCGAGTACAAATAAAGGCATGGACACAGGAAAACTAGAGGCATGGTTTGGAAGGAAATGAGATGGAAGCCTCCATTCAGCCTTCCCTGGCTTAGTGCCTTGTGTGTGAAATGAGTAAAATAATACCTACCTCTTAAAGTTATACAGCTGTTTTCCAAAAGTCACCCTCTCCCCCTCACCCAAAGTCCTCTCCGCCTCTGTGACATTTTTCCAAAGAAGGGGAAAAGTGGCTCCCTGTTTTAAGGTAAGTCCTGGGGCAGGAGCTGGACAGTCAGGCTGAATAAGCCCAGAACTGCCCTCCTGCTTTCTCCAGGTTCATCTCCCCTCCCTCTGTTTCCAGCTTTTGTTCCTGCTACCAGCCTCCTTCCAGTTCCTTGAATACTCATGGAGCTCCCGACTTGCTTTTTTTCCCTGCCCATATCTTGGTGGTTGGCTCTTTCTCATTGTCCAGGTCTCTGCTCAGATGCCACCTTCTTGAAGAGGCCTTTCTGTACCCTCAGCCTCAGTTCCCTTGTTCCCAGTCACTTTCCAGTATATCACGGCTGTTTTTCTCAAAGTTTTTAACACTTTCTGAAATTATCTGGTTTACTCATGTGATTGTTATTGTCAGTCTGTCTCAATTCTCAGCAGAATGCAGGCTGCATGAAAGCAGGGGGCTTCTTTGTTCATTGCAGTATCCCCAGTGCCAGGACCTCTTTTAAGTCTTAATAAATATTTGATGAATGAATGAATAGGATAAGGTGAGGATTACATGAAATGTGCTTAAACACTTGGAGCGTGCCAAGCACTCTTAATGGCCTTTATTACTTTACCATCATTTCTCTTTTGTTCCTAGTCTGATCTGTGGGATAATGCAGGAAGCACTGATTTTTTTCAAGCAAGTCCCCCTTCTCTTCTCTGGAAGACAAAGGCAAGACCTGAAGAGATTCACCACAAAACTTCCAAAGGCAGAGCTGAGTGCTATTGAGAGCACAAGCCCATGGCTTTGTGCTAACCAACTGTGTGACCTAGGGTAAGTCTCTCAACATCTCTGAACCGGTTTCCCCATTTGAGAAATAAATGGGATTCATAGATGCTGCATAAGATCCCTTCTAACAAAAAGTGTCCATCTCCTCATACTCTTCTTGACTGCCTCCTAGAAGAAAAGCAAATAAACTAAAGATAGGCAGAGGCAAAGGCAGCCTGGAGCTTCCAGAAGCAAATATTGTAGCCAGTTTCCAAACGACTGGAAGGGCAGTCTCCTTCCTAAGGATGAGGAGACCCAGGAGAGGTCTCAGAACTCTGCTCTGCCTTTGATTCAGAGCTGAGACTGCCTTGCTTTGAATACTTACGATTAGCAGCTTTACACTGGGCTATCCTTTCATCTTTAAAATAACCTTACAGCCCGGCTGGGCGCGGCTCAGCGGTTGAGCATCAGCCTAGGATCTAGGTGATCAGGGTTCAATTCCCGGTCGCGGGGCACATGCCCGGGTTGTGGGCTTGATCAATGGCTCTCTCATCATTGATGTTTCTGTCTCTCTCTCTCTCTCTCTCTCCTTTCCTCTCTCTGAAATCCATAAAGATATATTTTTAAAAATAAAAATAAAATAACCTTACAAGGTTGCCCTAGCCTGTTTTGCTCGGTGGTTAGAGCATCGGCCTGCAGGACCAAAGGGTCCCCAGTTCGATTCCCAGGCAAGGACAGGTGCCTCGGTTGCAGGTTCGATCTGGCCCTCTCACATTGATGTTTCTCTTTCTCTCGCCCTCCTCCCTCCTTTCCACTCTCTCTAAAAAATCAATGGAAAAAGATATCCTTGGGTGAGGATAAAAAGCATTATAGCTCCATCTTTATTATCTCTATGTTATGGGGGGCGGGGGGGTGCCAAGGAAGGTTACACGCCCGAAAACCGGCTACAAACCAGCAGGCTTGGCAGTGGGAACCAGATTTGTCTCTTCCTCACCCCTTCTGCTCCCCGACTCACGGATGTGAATTCTCACCGAGGGATCCCAAACCTCTTGATCATCAAAATCAGCGGGAACAGCGCAAAGAGGGTACAGGGCCCAGGTCCTCCCGAACCAGAATTGCTGTGGGTGCCTCTCAGATATCTGTATTTTTCAAAGCTCTCCAAGTCCCAATGATACTCAGCCAGATTCGGAAACCACTGCATTATACTGGGTTCCGAAGCCACGTGGCAATTGGAAAGCGTCCCGGATTGTGCTAAAACCTTGCTGCCGTCAATCCCAACGTCATTCTGCTCTCCCCGCGCCCCTCCCGGTGGAGCTGCGCCCGCGCCCAGCCCGCCAGAGGCATGTCTCTGCGGCGCCCTCTGCTGGACACGCAGTAGAACCTTAACGGCAACCAACTCTCAGCCGGGAAGCAGGGCCATCAAGCCACTGTCCCCAGCCGCTTTGTAGTATCAAAAACATGTAATACAGCGAACACCCCACTGATGTGGAGGTGGCTACTACTAATACCCGCTGACTGAGAAAATGCATAGTGATCATATTCTATTAATAAACAAGTGAATTAAGAATTTGCTTTTAGAACAGTACTAGCCACACACTTGGGGAGAAAAACACAGCATGGCTTATTTAGTAGTTTGGCGCATGCCTGGGTAAAGAGTTGCTTCCCTAGAACTTGCCCAGATTTTATTCATCTAGTCCTTTTTTTTTTTTTAAGTTTTTATTTTTATTTTATTTTTAATCCTCACCCGAGGACATGCTTAGAGAGAGGAGAGGAAAGGAGAGAGAGAAGCATCGATGTGAGAAAGAAACATTCCTCATTTGCCTTCCATAAGTCCTCCTCCCGGGAATCAAACCCCTAACCCAGGTATGTGCCTTGACCAGGAATCAAACCAGCAACCTTTCAGCCAACTGAGCCACTCTGTTTTTGTTTGTTTTTTCCCCAACACGTATTTACTGAATGCCTAGTAAGTACCAAGCAACTGTATAAGGCAGAACAAAATAAAAAACTCTCCCCTGGTGTTTATAGTCTAGTGATGGAGACAGGTATTAAATAAACAGATAAGTTTTTACTTACACATAGTAGTGAATGCCATGAAGGAAAAGAACTAGTTGTTGTTATTTTTTTAATTTAATTTGATTTTTTCCATCACCATATATCCCCTCTATGCCCTCTTCCACCTCCACACCCCACCCCACAATCACCACATTGTTGTCATGTCCATGAGTTCTCTCTCTTTTTTTCTTTTTTGCTCAATCCCTCCACCACCACCACCCCAGTACCTTCCCCCCACCAGAACTGTCTGCCTGCTCTCTGTCTATGAGTCTGTCTCTATTTTGCTTGGTAAGGAACTAGGTTTTGAGAGCCCTGTTTTATGAAGGATGGTCAAGGAAGGCCTGTCTCTGGAGCTATCTTACAGCTAACATCTGAAATTTGAGATGGAATAAATCATGGAAAGCAGAGAGGGGATCCCAGGTGGCTTAAAGAGTTCTCATCTGAGGCACTCCCAGTAAACTATCTTAAAGCTAAAATCTGAAATTTGACATGGAATAAGCCGTGGAAAGCAGGCAGGTGATTCCAGGTGGCTTAAAGAATTCTTATTTGAGACACTCCCAGGAAGCCAGGGTGGCTGGAGCATCCTGATAAGGGGGTTGTGAATTGAGATGAGGTTAAAGAGGTCAGCACCTACTATGTGTTAGGCATTGTTCTACTTGCTTTATACACATTGTCCCAGTCTTACGAAGTAAATAATAGTCTCATCTTCTGAATTGTATAGATGAGAAAATTGAGGAACAGAGAGATTATTTTGTCCAAAGTTCTGTAGATAGTAAGGCAGTAAAATTAGGATTTAAACCCAGGCACTCATTTGCCTCTGAGAAAAAGACACCTCCTCCTTATTTTCTCACACATGGGGAGGAACTGGCCCAGACTCATAGAGAGATTCACTGTCAAAGTCTAGGCCAGTGAGCAGGGAGCCCACACACTTAAGTCCATCCATTACTCTACAGTAGAAAGTAGTAGGCACACCCTGAAATAGAAAGCTGTCTCAACACTTTCCCCATAGCTCTTCAGCCTAGGAGTCGACAGGTGCAGATGTCCACAAACCTTTGTGAGAGGAACTCTACTCCGAGGGCGGGTGGGGCTAAGGCATTATTAGTCATATTCTTGTTGTCATTTCCTGTGGTGGCTTTCTTTTTTTATCTTTCCCTGCCACAACCTCTGATTTCACCCACTTCTCTTTCCACTTTATTATCTTCCCCCAGAAAGCATTATGATTTTAGCAATCATTTTGTCCCCATAATCACATGATAATAATATTTTCATTATTGATTAATATGCTGCTTAAAATTTTCTTTCACATCCATTTTGGGTGCTTGAGAATTGCTGCCATAAATGTTTTATGGTTTTATCTCCATAGCAGGGAGAAAGGAAAGATGAATCTTCATCCAAATGCCCAACTCACATACAGGGAGTTGCTCTTCTATACAGAGTGGTCTCCAGCTTCCAGCCTGACAGCCCAGAAAAAGGAGTAAGAGTCATTGGAGAAGGTCTATCATTGAAAAAAACTATCATCTTTTTAATTATAAAAGTATATTTTACTGTAGAATTGGGCTTCTCAATTGAGCATATGAATCACCTGGGATCTTGTTAAAGTGCAGCTTCTGATTTGGGAGGTCTTGGGTAGAGACAGAGATCATATATATATATATATATGTATATATATACGTATATATATATATATATACACACTCATATATACACACACACACATATATATATAGTTAAATGTTTTTTATTGGTTTTTAGAGAGAGAGGAAGAGAGAGGGATAGAGAGAGAGAAATATTGATGAGAGAGAAACAGCATCGATTAGCTGGCTGCCTCTTGCAAGCCCCCTACTGGGGACTGAGCCCACAACCTGGGCATGTGCCCTGACCTCCTGGTTCCTAGGTCAACTCAACTACTGAGCCACACTGGCTGGGCAGCGATGCTATATATATATATTTTTAATATGTTTATTTTTATTTCAGAGAGGGTGAGAGAGAGAGAAACATCAATGATGACAGTCATTGATTGGCTGCCTCCTGCATGCCCCCTACTGGAGATCGAGCCCGAAACCCAGGCATGTGCCCCCACCAGGAATTGAACTACGATCTCCTGTTTCATGGGTCAACGCTCAACCACTGAGCCATGCTGGCCAGGCAGAGATACCGTATTTTTAATAAACTCCCAGGTGAGGTTGCTGGCAAATGGACTACATTTTGAATGTCAAAGATTAAGCGAACTAACAAACAAAAAAAATAACTAGAATAACACAAATCAACTGTGAATTTGTCTCCTAAAACGGCACATTCTGCTTCCCATTCATGCCTCCATGCTGAAATAGTTCCAGACTCCTGGGTTCCTCCCTAAGAGCACCCAGAGAATCTAGAAAAGGAACAGATCCAAGTGATGTGTGAGAGCCCCTGGGGTGCAGGAGGCTGTTTGGAATGGTGGGTACAGGGTGGGAGAAGCGGGCAGTCTAGTCCTGCTGCTGCTTGAGATAACTCCTGCTTTGCCTCCTCAGGTGAGTCAGATGCAAGGATCCTCAGGTTCAAGGGAGAAATCTGTGCACGCCAAGAGCCTGACTGGGTGAGAAGCTGAGTCAACAGGTAGGGCAGACCACACCCAAGGATTTACTTCTCCACCCCCCCCTCCAAGGCCTAAGGGTGAGGGATTGCATTCCAAGGGATGCCTCCTCCTAAAACTCTCCGATCTACCTGGGAGCGTTAAGGGAAAGCCCTGATCTTGATTCAGGAGTGAGAAACTATAATCCTCTGTACTTAGAACTTTCCACCCTAGGGTGTATCCACCCTCCCTTATCTCCTCACCTCCACCACCAAAAAATGTACACTCACTTCAAGTGAAAAAATTAAAATGAAAAATATAATAATCATTTCCAGAGCTTCTGTATCATCCCAAACTGAAACTGTTATCTACCCTTTCTTTTAAAAACTGTATTAATTGGAACCATTTTTATAAAAAAAACCACACCAGCCCAGCCGGGCGTGGCTCAGCAGTTGAGCACTGACCTAGGATCCAGGAGATCGGGGTTCGATTCCCGGTCAGGGCACATGCCCGGGCTGCGGGCTTGATCCCCAATGACTCTCTCATCATTGGTGTTTCTGTCTCTCTCCCTCTGCTGCCCTCTCTCTGAAGTCAATAAAGATATATAAAAAAATTTTTTTTAAATAAAAATAAATAAAAAAACCCCACAACACTTTGCTGCTTCTATTATTTGGAAAGGCAGGATAAGTGCTTGATGGGGATGGGGCACAAGGGGCAGCTTTGGGGCTGCTCAAACCTGTTCCATTTTTCAACTTGGGAAGTGATTACAAGGATGTTTGCGGGGCGGTGAGACTACAAGAAGCAGGGGGAGGAGGAGAGGGAGACAGGAGAGCTAAGCAAAAGAAGAAAAGAAATTTTCTGCTACTACAAAAAAGCACACATGATAACTTTATGCAGTTCCTAAAATGAATTGTGATTCTATAGTCATAGAAATAAATAATTAAAATGAAAAGGAAAAGTGTCTGCCGGTTTTTGTAGGTGGATTTAGACAGAGATCTATTTAAAAGCAGGCAGGAAAATGTGTAAAAGAACTTCTCAGAGGCCCTTCTGGAGCAAAAAGGGAGATTCTGGGGTGCTAGTGGTGATCTGTGTATAGATCTGGGTGCTGGCGGCATGAGTGTGTTCAGCTTGTGAAAAATTATTGGGTTGTACACTTACAATATGTGTGTTTTTCAGTATGTATATTTTACTTTAATAAAAACTTTCCTAAAAACTTAAAAGTCCCTTCTGCTGTTCAGACTCTACTTTAGGGAAATACCCAACCCTTATTTAGGCTGGTAGAATTATACGAATGCGTGCTGACGTGTTGAGCTGGAATTAGAGTCCTTTCCAATCATTAATTATCCATGAAATGAAATTAGACCTGACTCATCAGCCTGCTTATTGACTGGAGGAGGGAGACTGTGGTGACTGCATCTCCAATGTGTTGGGCCTGGCAGTGGCTCGGCAATATCCACACTTTGGCCCACCTCACAGGACCCAAGAATAGCTGCGGCTGCTGACAGTGCTGAGTCTGCTTCCAATGAATGGATCTAAGGTGGGAGTTGACTGGATTTAAGATGGCCCACTGTGACAAGAAATAGAGAAAGGAAGAAGAGGGGAGAATGAAGAGAATCTAAATAAAAGGGCATCTACCTCATGCCTGTTGAAATAATGACCTTCGAGCTATAGGCTCCAATATTCCTACAAAGCATAAATCACACTAATTTTTATTTATCTACAAAAATGAAAAGGAATACTTAAATGAATTTCCCCTTAAACTTTCTGATCTTATTAACTGAGATTAGGCCTACATTGAAGGAGGATATATTTTTTTAATGTTTTTATTGATTTTCTTTTTTAGAGAGAGAAGAAGGGGGAGAGAGAGATCGATGTGAGTGAGAAACATCAAGCAGTCGCCTCCTGCATGTCCCCTACTCGGGCTCGAGGCCAGGCATGTGCCCTGACCGGGAATTGAACCAGCAACCTTTTAGTACATGGAACAACACAACCAACTGAGCCTCACTGGCCAGGGCTGAAGGAGGCTATTAGAAATAAGTCATATGAAACCCATTATTAAATTTATTGTAGGAGCACTTACTGATGAGGGCCACTGGGAGAAATGCGTTATGTGTCTAATTATCGGATACTAAAAAAATTCCTAGAAAAAATGGTTTTTCTTTTATTTCCTCCTTGCCCCCAACCTTTTTTTTTCCAGTTGCTAAAAGCTTCTGACCAAGTCTGGAGCCCACCTCCATGGACTGTGCAGGACTTTATGACACCCTGTTTGATACCTTCCTTACTACTGGCTTCATCTTACTGTTACTCCCATTTTCAGGTTGCACCAGTTGCCTCATTAATTTTTGAAGGTGTTATGTGCTACATAGAACTCCATAAGCTGCTACCAATAGTTTTCAAGCAAGGCAAAGTATAAGAAAAAGAAATATACTCTCCAAATTATATTATCTCTACTTGCCATACCAGCGTGCTCTTCACTTAAGAGTGGCAAGTAAAAGATAAGCTATCTTCCTCCTGCACGTCGGCAGGCATCCGCTTATCCCTCCTTCGATACCCCCTGATAAGAACTTGCTGTCATTTTTAGCAAAATAGTTTGTTTTTAAATTTTTTAAAAATGCATAGTAGCGCGTGTGCACACCACGCGCGCACACACACACACACACACACATCCTGTGCTTACTAAGTGATCAGAAAACCCATTACCTCCCAGCCACACAATTGAGAGAGATCTCAGCTGCCTCCCAGAGTTAGCCACTGTTACCAGTTTGATGCACATCCTTCTAGACTGTCTATGCCTTTACAAATATATACACATGTCCATAGCAGTATACTGGTTTTATCATGTGTGTCTGTGCTAAATGAATGGTATGATGTATGTGTTATGCTGTTCTATAACTTGCTTTTTTCACTTAAAAACATGTCTTAGAGACCTTTTCCTGCTCCATGGGAAGAGCTCTTTTCCGTGTTAACTTATACAGACAGCCTCTTCTAGTCGCTAGCTTCTGGGCTTCCATCTTTATTTTTCAGTCAATGGTATGGCCAAAAATCTAAATTGCTGGTCATAAAGGAATTCAAAAATCGGATCACACAAGGATGACTACCTCATAGGCTAGCTGTGCTGGAATATGATGCTAAACCTGTATTGGTTACTATTATGAGTCTTGGTCTGCAGTTCATTCATTGAACAATTTTTGACTATTAGTCACTGTTCCAGGCACTGGGGATACATCTGTGAGCAAAAAATAAGAATCTCTACCTCCATGGTGCTTACATTGTCTTGAGGGGAGACAGAAGATAAAATAGTAAGTAAAGAAATACTACGTTGGTTGATGATAAGTGCTACACAGTAAAATTAGGGAGAAAAAAAATGGGAATTTCCAAGAGGAGACCAGTGGTTGCAATATTTAACAGTGGCCATAAAGGATCTACATAGAAGGTGACAATCTCAGTGAAATTAACCTTTAGTGTGTATAGAGTTGATAGCTTCTTTTTCAGAGAGAGAGAAAAGAATTAAAGTGAGGTGTTTTCAGCAATTTCTTTCCCATCATTCAGCCCTCCGACAGTTGGCTCACTCTCCAAAACTTGACTGTTGAGCAATTCCCTTAAGAGGGGTCAGGACGATTACACTTCTGTCAGTCTACAGACAGTGCTCCAGAAAACTGTTCTTTTCTCGTTCTGGTTTCCTTTACCAGGAACTTGTGGGATTTAACCTGTGGGATCTGGGTAGCTAGCGTCAGAATTGAATTGAATCATAGGACATCCAGCTGTAGAATTGGTTGGTATGGGGGAAAAAGCCACACATCTGGTGTCAGAAGTATTATGCATGAAGGTAAAGGAAAACACAATGTGTTTTTCCTTAGACACCTTCACAGAATTATCAGGAGTGAGACCACTTGGAAGTATATTTTCTTAACAACATAAAGCTATTTGTTTCAAAATGAATTCTCATCATACTGCGACAGTTTTTGAGAATGGTGTAAAACTCTACATCTATACTAAAAGGTAGGACAAAAAGGGGCCAATAAAAAATTTTATATGCATGTTCATATAAATTTTGGGTGTTCCAAAAAAATGTATATACACTTTAACAGCTGCTAGCTCAACTGATGTTTCTTTCTTTTCAGATTTAATCCATTGGAATGAATAATTATTCAAAGTGTATATACATTTTTGGGGACACCTTGTATACTTATATTGTACATATGATATATAAGGATATACATGACATATTTATTTTTGTAATTATATTTACCTTCTTACATTATATATTTATATATTATAGATTTCAGATTATAAATTTTAAATATATACTATATATATTATTTTTACATCATATATATTCTTGTATACATTTCTATAACTTTAATTCTTGGACTTTTGAACAAATTCCTACACATATGATATTTCAAATAGAATTAAAACTTTGTTCTAAAAGCCATTATAGCCCGGCCGGGCATGGCTCAGCGATTGAGCATCGACCTAGGATCCAGGCGATCAGGGTTCGATTCCCGGTCAGGGCACATGCCCAGGTTGCAGGCCCGATCAATGACTCTCATCATTGATGTTTCTATCTCTCTCTCTCCCTCTCCTTTCCTCTCTCTGAAATCAATGAAGATATATTTTTTTAAATAAATAATAAAAGCCATTATACATTATGCACTAGTGTGCCCTATGAGAGCTAAAAAAAAATTACTTCCTTGCCTGGCTGATGTGGCTCAGTGGTTAGAGCGTTGGCCTGTGCACCAACGGGTCTCTGGTTCGATTCCCGGTCACGGGCACCTAACTAGGTTACAGGTTCAATCCCCGGCCGGATCAGGGCCAGTGCAGGAGGCAACCAATTGATGTGTCTCCCTCATATCAATGTTTCTCTCTCCCCCTATCTCCCTTCCACTCTCTCTGAAAAATCAATGGAAAAAAACATCCTCCAGTGAGGATTAACAACAATAACAAAAGTACTTCCTTTTCCAGTTAACATTCCAGAGACCCCCTGCTAAAGCAGCCTTGAAAAATAACTGGCCATGTAGCTAAGGTAGTTAAGAGCATAGTCCCAGTACACCAAGGTTGCGACTTGATCCCTGGCCAGGGCACATATAAGAGTCAACCAATGAATGCATAAATAAGTGGAACAACAAATTGATGTTTCTCTCTTGAAAATCAATCAATAAAATTTTTTTTAAAAATAAAGTTTTTTCTAAATCCTTTCTTTACATTAACTCCAATCACAATTTCTACTATGAATAATATATTATGAAACTTCTGAAAAAAACTGTATACATATGCAAACAGATGTATATTCTTTTCCTAAAAGGGATACTGACACTATTTATACTACTGTGTACCTTGCTTTGTTGTCATAATGAAATTTGATTATCTTCAGGACTTTTCTTTCGAAATCCTAAATTTTTTTTGATATTCTAAAATTGAACTGGGTTCCTATTATAAGCTGAATTCCATGACTGTTATGGGGAGTGGTGGGCAGACAGACAGGATGTGCCAGGAAAGGAGAGGTCATGTAGAAAAGAAGAGTAAGCCTACCAACAAGTTAGTAATCTGGAATGGTGAGTTAAAAATATAGGAAAATAACTCAACTATTCATTCATTCATTTATGTGATGAATGACAAAGTGCTTACACATCTGTTATGGGACGCAAGGGGTTCCTGGCTTGGGGTATTCAAGAACCAGATATGACAGTTATTAGGAGGTTTTATTTACTTGCAGCAAGTCACATCCAAAACTCTGTCTCCCGGAAGGAAGGCCTAGCCCTTTCCTATATACACTATTTGATTAATTACACACTGATTTCTTTGAAGTTGGCTACACTTATCTGGTTGGGTTCTTTTCAAGCTCATATTGTTTACAGCTGCTTCTGCAAAATACTGTTCCACATTTTAACATTTAGCAAGAATAGCATTTTGTAAGAAGGCCCAGACCGTAAGACCCTTGTCCTATCTAACAATTTCATCCATTCATTCAACAACTGAGTCAGGCCCTGTTCGAGTGCTGAGGTACAGCAATTAACAAAACAAAGCCCCCACCTCATAGAGCTTAAATTATAAAGCTCTGCTGTCCAATAAAGTTACTAGCCATGGGAATTAAAATTTAAATTAATTAAGCCCTGGCTGGGTGGCTCACTTGGTTGGATCATCATCCTAACACCAAAAGGTTGCAGGTTTGATTTTCCGTCAAGGGACATAACTAAGTTGCGGGTTCGATCCCCAGGGTGTGTATAGGAGGCAACTAATTGCTGTTTCTCTCTCTCTCAAATCAATAAAAACATATCCTCATGTGAGGATTTAAAAATTTAATTAAAATTAAATAGAAGTAAACATTTAGTTTCATAGTCACATTTAGCTACAGTTCAAGTCCTCAATAGTCACAAGCAGCTAGTGGCTACTGTGTTGGACAAAGCAGATATAGAACATATCCTTTGTTACAGGAAGTTCTTTGAGACAGCTCTGCTGTAAAGGAAAGAATCTTGTCTTGTAATTTGACTAAAGCAATGATTTGTTATTAGAGTACGAAGGGTGTAGGAAAAAAGAGAAATGAGAATTCCTTAACTGTCTCAAAATGAAGGGTTCAGATCACACACCAAGAATAGTCCAGCTTAGCTAATCACCTGTCACAATTATATACAGCATTCCAACTCCCTTGCCTAATTCCTTAATAATCTAACCACATTTTCTGTAACTTGGCTGACTACTTTCTACACTACATCTAACCAGTTAAGAATTTCTTATGCTACATTACTGGTATTCTGGTTTGCAAATCAGTCTAATAACTTTCAACCTGACCCCCAGTGAACAAAGTGAACACCTCTACACTGAGAACCACAGCAGGGACTTCTAGCTGCTTACATTTTTCTTTAACAACAAAGTCCTGATTTTATTTGGTATGGCAATGAGCCAGTGTCAATGAGCTAGAAGACTACAGTTTGTTACCGTCCTTGCAACTAGATGCATCCTTTTGTAATTTGTTCATTGGGGATTCTAGAATAGCCCCTCAGAAAGGAAACACACAGCTAGAACGCACCCCATTGGTCCTTCCCCTGTTGTGACTGCCTGCAAGATAGATGTGATGAAAAAATTTAAAAAAAGATAGATGTGATGGTTCCATTTTGACTCCTCCGTCATCTCATTTTGAGACAGGCTAGTAAGTCAGGCCAAGCGGAATAGGGAAATGGAGACAGTTAAACAGCAGTTTGTGGCCATCTAGTAAATTCTGTCTTCCCTAAACCAGGGACACTTAAGAGTAAATGGTTTACACTTCTCCTCCCCAACCAGAGGGTGAATAGCTTGAATCACCCTACTCAGGAAGACAGACAGCAGAAATCCCATTAGTGCCATTTGTCAACCACACCCAAGGACAGATGAATTAACCTCATTTAGGTATATCAGCATAAAGCTGATGAATATTCTATTAAGGTTCTCCCCTAAAACCTCCCCTAAACACCCAGACTTTAAAACCCCTCAAAACGTGCTCACTCCTTTCCTGGAGCACACCTGTGCCTTTCCCTACCGCCATGCATTTCCCAGACTCTAAGGGACTCCGCTAGGCTTGCAACCAGGGCTGCAATGGGCAGTGGCAATTCATCCAGGGCAAACCGTGTGAACCTTCCCCACTGTCCCCTATTCTCTGACTTTAGTGAGCCGAAGCAGCCCGGCCTAAGCTTATTTCCCCAGTCCCCCCTTCCTTGTTTCATTGTCTCCAGCTTTAATAAACATCCTCTAAAATTCACCTGTTCTGAAATTTTTCCTGCCAGGTCTTCTTTTCTGTAACAATTTCACTGTCCTGTGGCCTGCTCTTTCACAAGGGATGCTCTCTCTTTGTAAAATGCTTTATTATTGGATTTAGGAAAAATTCTTAATGTGTTATAGTTGCCTGATTCTTTGATATACTAGAATTAAATTTTCTGATAGTTTAACTTGTTCACAATCAGGACCTATGTGCTGACTCTAACTTCAGCACTTTTCAATGTGGCTGTTTTTATAAAGCTTGAAGCAGTATCCTTTTTTCCTCATTCAAAGACATTTTCCCCCCCATTGCTTTTCAGACAGAGTGGACAGGGAAAAGAGAGAAACATCGATGTGAGAGAGACACATCCATTGGTTTTCTCCAGCACAGGCACCTGCCCTCGGACGGAACCGCACCAGGGACCCTTCCCACAGGCAGACACTCCAACCACGCAGCCTAACCGGCCAGGGAGCAGCAATGTGTTCAACTGAACAGAAACTGGAGAGAAGAGCACAAAAACATACGGATGGAACGAGTTCTCAGGTTTCATATAGGCTTAAGCCCTCTAAATAGGGGAATTCAGGTTGTCTGTTTTTCTTTTAGTCCCCAGTAACTGGACCTAAAGTCCAAATACCTGGGCAGGTAGGAAGCTCCCTATTTTTGTGTTTAACCCTCTAGGGCCTGGGATATAATTTAAACTTCATCTTCAGGTGTCAACGTACCCTTTCTTCTGACAAAGGGCATAAGTCATGACCAAGTGCAAAACAGATAAAGCTCTTCAGCTGTCTACCTGAGGAACCCGCAAGCTTTCAAACTGAGACGGGAGAGCTGCGAAAACGCCCGACACCGCCGCCCTCCAGCCCCGAAGACCTTGGGCCCCGCCCCCGAGAATTCCCCGGGCGGCGGGACTCGACTCCGCCCCACAGAGGCGTCGGAAAATTCCAGCAGGGGCAGCCCTTGGGGCAAATGTGAAAAGTTCCCCGAGGCCCTCGGAGATCTCAGAGGCTGGTCCAAAGCCTCACCCTCTGCCATTCTCCTCGCGGACAGCCTCCTGGTCCCCCAAGGCCTCAAGGGCCCGAGCCTCCATAAATGTAGCCCCTACTACGCAGCATTACAAGTACTCTGGAAACCTGACACTATTTGCTCTCAAAAAGGGGCAGGAACTTGCGTTGGGCGCCGCGTGGGGCGGAAGCTTGAAGACCCTTCAAGTAAGCCCCACTCAGGGGCGGCCCCGGGCCCCCTTCCTCCTCCCTCCCGGAAGCGCTCCGCGCCCCTCCCTTCCCCTCCCTTCCTCACTTCCTACCCCGCCAGCCCCGAGAGGCGCGGCAATGCGTCCCCAAGCCAAGTCCCCGGATGCTAGCCTCCCGCCTCCCCGCTCGGGCCCTTGCTGTGGCCCCGCCCCGACGCGGCTCTGCGTGCCACGTCACCGCTTCCGGCGCTTCCGGAGGCGCAGCGGACGATGACGTAGGGGGACTTGCCCTCTATATGAGGTTGGGGAGCGGCTGAGTCGGCCTTTTCCGCCCGCTCCCCCCTCCCCCCGAGCGCCGCTCCGGCTGCACCGCGCTCGCTCCGAGCTCCGGTCTCCTGCTAAGGCAGCGCCGCCGCCGTCGTCTCCCTCCAGCCGTCATCATGATCATCTACCGGGACCTCATCAGCCGTGAGTCTTGACTGCTCTACCCCTGCTGTCGCGCGCGCAAGGGGTGGGGGTGCTGGTGGGGGCGGGGAAGACGGACGCCGCAGCTGTCTGGAGCCTGGCGGGTGCCCGCGGCCTTTCTGGGAGCTAGGAGGGGTCGGTGCCTGGGGCACGCGCCCAGGTCTCGAGCGCCCGGGGAGGGGTGGGGACCGCGTGCGTCCGGACAGCGCGGGAAATGGCGCCGGCGCCGGGCCTCTGGGCCTCTGGTGACGGCAGGTCTGTGTCTCCGAGCAGATGATGAGATGTTCTCCGATATCTACAAGATCCGGGAGATCGCAGACGGGCTGTGCCTGGAGGTAGAGGGGAAGGTGAGTCCTCGGGCCTCGGCAGCGGGGAGGCAAGGCTGGGCAAGCTCGGGTTTCCGCCGCTCCCCCGCCCGAGATTGTGCAATTCTCTCCTTTGCCTCCTGGCGGAGGAGACGCTTTCCGGGCTCGGGTTTTTCTAGAAAAGTGGAGGCGGAGCTGAGCCTGGAAATAGGTCCGCCGCCTGGGCGCCCATCCTCCCCACGGTCTGTCCCAGGCTGGGTGCGTTTGCGGTGTGGCATCGCCAAGCCCTTTAGTGTTTGCCCTGTACGTACTTGATCATCAACCCAACAGCCTACAGAAAACTTCCACTGGGTTGTAATAACTCGTTTTCGTTCCGGTCAACAAAAAGTTCTTGGGCTCGAGGGGTCATAAATGTTTTCAACAAGAACCAAAAACAGCTGGTGGGAAGGTGATGGATACATGAACTGCTGGTGAAAATTTTTTTGGATGCGTTAATGCTGTCAGAATGTCTTGCAACTAAACTTATGTTTCTTAATGCAGATGGTCAGTAGGACAGAGGGTAACATTGATGACTCGCTTATTGGTGGAAATGCCTCCGCTGAAGGCCCCGAGGGCGAAGGTACCGAAAGCACAGTAGTCACTGGTGTTGATATTGTCATGAACCATCATTTGCAGGAAACCAGCTTCACAAAGGAAGCCTACAAGAAGTACATCAAAGATTACATGAAATCGTAAGTGATCTTGGCACACCCAGCTAATATCTGGAATCCTATAGGATTTAGGGATTGGCTAACTTTGAGATTCTTGAGCAGCAGGCATACTTGTGGGGAGGCCTTACTGTTTTATTTTTGTTTTTTGTTCATTTTGGTTAATCCTCACCTGGGGATATTTCTTCTATTAATTTTTAGAGAGGGGGGAGACATGATTGGTTGCCTCTGCATTTACCCCTAGGGGCTGGGATTTACTGCCCTTGACTTTTAACCCTTAGGTGTGCAGGTGGAGGGCTCTAACCATTGAGCCACACCAGGCAGGGTGGGGAGGTGTTACTTTTTAACTGATAAACTCACGCGGGTGTCAACTTTTCAACAAGTAAACTAATGTGAGCATACTGGAGGAGCAAGTGGTCTGGTTTTAGCTTTTTAGAACCATACTTTGGAAATAAGTTAACTGGGGTTTTGACACATCCAGTGAACTAGTTACTTTGCTCAGTGACAGCTACTTGCTGTTTTCAGTGGGTTTTTGTTTTTACTTTGGGTATTTACTTAATACAAAGTTATTTTGCTTAGAAGTCAGTACTTTAACCTATTAATAAAATATTGTTTTAGAATCAAAGGGAAACTTGAAGAACAGAGACCAGAAAGAGTAAAACCTTTTATGACAGGGGCTGCAGAACAAATCAAGCACATCCTTGCTAATTTCAAAAATTACCAGGTAAATATATACCTTAAATATTTGGATTAAAGGATTGCATAGTTTTAACTGTGAGGGCATAAAATTAGTTAATTGATGCAAGTCTTTGTAATTAAATTGTGGATATTTTTTCTGGGCTTTTGAGCAGTTTGTAATACTTCATGGATTCAATTCCAGTAGTACAGGCTGTAGACAGTAGCTTTCCCTGCTCCCAAGTGAGTTCCCGCATCTTGTCTTCTGATTTCAGAATCTCATCCCCACCCAGGTGACATTTACTAGTTCTTCCTCTCATGAATTGCTTGTCAGCCTCCTGGGTGGTCTTCCAATTTCTTTATAATTCAGTGTGTCTCATTGCCACAGGAGCTTTTTCCAGTAGACTTGATCTTTTCCTGTTGGAGAACTTAAGTGACTTCCCTTACTTCTAAGACAATGAAAGAAAAGCTCCTCACAATCCCTGAAGTATTCCTGTATTTCTCTATTATTTTGGTCATTATTAGTGCTTTAGTGAGATGATCAGATAGATGTTTGATTAGTGAGCATTTTCCTCCGAGGCATCAGAGCCTTGACTGCTGAAATTCTCTTGATCAAGTCATGGTGTTCTGGGTCATTTTTTATTGTTTTAGTTCAGTTTATTTTGATATGGTGCATCTGTATATAATGGTCTAATTCTAGATGTTATTTGCTTTCTAAGTTCTTTATTGGTGAAAACATGAATCCAGATGGCATGGTCGCTCTGCTGGACTACCGTGAGGATGGTGTGACCCCATATATGATTTTCTTTAAGGATGGTTTAGAAATGGAAAAATGTGTAAGTACACAGAAGTGGGGCAAAATCTGTAATGTAAAAATGGAGACATTTCAAGTGTGATTTTTATGTCATGCCACTTAGATAGAATGGATTCTGCTGCAGTCCTTTTAAAATGTGGGAACAGGTCTTGTTTTTCTTCAGGGGTCTAAAGAGGGTTTTATGTAAAAGAATTTTATGGTGTAGAATCTTTGTAGTCTACAGAAAACTTACTATATCAACCTTTCTCACTTGAGTTTGCTGATAATTGGCAGTTGATCATTGAAAGTGTTGATGTTACCAGCTTTTAGTAAATACTGATACGCAAATTGCTTTAGTAAAATTAAATGAATGTCTTCTATGCAAGGAACTACTGGAAGCAGTAAAGAAGTGAAGGCATTCATTATTATCCTCGCCTTCAGAGGCTTTCATGTAAATTAGGAACAAGGTAAACTTAAGGCTACACTGAACAAGATTAGAGGCAAAAAGACTGTCTTAGAGCAGTACAAATGATTTGCCAAAAGGAATTACTCAGAATATCCTAGGGTTTTGTAAGTAAACCAAAGTGTGTGAGTGGGACTTTCTTCAGAATGAGGCTTTTCTGGAAGATGTGCTGCCTCTGATCTGGTAAGAATGGTTCTGCATCCACTGATAGACCTTGAACAACCTGTTGTTCTTTTGGTTTGCACTGGGATGCGAAAGAAAAAAATCCCTGCGCTTTCTGTCTGTCTTTGTGGCGGCCCAGATTGAATAGGGGATTACATCTGCAACTTAGAAATGTTACGCGCTTTCATACTGGGAAAAGGTACTAATACAGTCTTCCTTTCTTTACAGTAACAAATTTGGCAATTTGGATCTATCACCTGTCACCATGACTGGCTGCTGCTTTTCATCCACACACCGGGACGAGGACAAATGGGACTGATGTTATCTCGAGCTCTTCATTTATTTTGACCTTGATTTATTTGGAGCGGAGGCATTGTTTTTAAGAAAAAACATGTCATGTAGGTTGTCTAAAAATAAAATGCATTTAAACTCGTTTGAGAGAATGCCTCTTAGTTTAATACATTTTAAAACCCATCCTGTATAGCGTTCCTGGAGAAGCTAGCGCCTGGTTGTAGACCGCTACCGTAAAGCATATAGACTGTCTTCAGATAACTTCTGCAGTGGAAAATACTTCTGAGACTGGAATATAAAAAACAAGGATCTAAAGTCTTAATTCTGAGTTGAAGTAAAGGGAAAGACCATGCTCACAGCTGAGCCAACATCTGAAGTGGATTCCTTAGACATTTCATCACCTACAAACAGAAGTAGTTAACTGGAAGAGATTACCAAAAGAATAAAAAGACTAATACAGCTGGAAGCAAAGTATTGTCTGAGCTTATTTATCATGTCAAGTTAGGACCAAGTTCTGTAGAAATCTAGGTCTCCTGGAATTGTGATAAGCTTTTGTCAAACTTCATGGACTGGAGTTGGCAAGCTGGCTTATCCTGCCACCTGTTTTGTATGACTTTAAGGTGGTTATGTTTTTAAATGGGAAAAATCAATAGCTTACAGGTTTTGAAATCTAATTTGGTGTCCAGCTTTATCGGAGGACGGCCATGATTACTTGTTTATGGATTGATGGGCTGTGGCACTGCGAGAGCAGAGATGAGTGTGATAAGACTTTTAGGGCCTGTAAATCCTAAAATAAATGTGGACCTTTGCAGGAAAGGTTTGCTGGCCCCTGCTTTTAAAGGTGAGGTTATAGATGGAATGTGGGTTGGCTGGTGGGCAGAGGAAAAAGGAACTTGTGTCACTATCTGAGGAAGGTTGTGGGTATAGAATGAAAAGGCGTCTGATCTGGAACAGTTACTGTCTGCTAAGGTTTCATTGCAGGTGCAAGTGTCCTCACCCTTTCTGATTATGGCCACCACCAAGATTGGGGGAATACAGTGAAATGAAGTTTTTACAGTTCAGAAATTACCTTGTAAACAGTTGGAAAGTCTTTGACTCTGAAAAAGAATGTAATGTGTGAGTTTACAGGAGAAGTTGGGAAATTATTCCCCTATGCCTTAGGGTTAAAACTAAAGGTAAGCCAGTGATTTTTTTTAAAACCTGGTCCTAGGACATCTGAACCCAGGGAAAATCCAGTGATTTGGCAATCTGGAATGTGCCCTAGTGATGTGCAGTTCAGAATTTGAGACTTGTTAATAAGATTGGCAATGCCCACTGGTGACTGGAAGCAAACCAAATACTGGGAACGGGTGACACTGATTTTAAGCATTCTGATTTCTGGCATTAAAATGTAGAAAGTACCGTTCACTAGATTGGAGAGGCCACTCACCCTCTCTGAAACATACTAATGGGGAATTTTCAGGCAGTGGTCAAAGATGGTAACTCGGTGGTGGCAGAGGTCTTGAGGTAACATCTAAGCTGAAACTAGTGAGCTAGCCATGTTGAAGCTGGAAGAACAGGAATAGCAATGCAGAGGCTGTGTGTAGGAAGTGAGTTCAGGCAGTTGCCTAAGTGCTTATTTTGTATCTTTCTAGTTACTCTGTTGGTGTGTACTTTGTGTACATCAGAAGGCATACATCATTTTGTCATTGATGCTAAGTGATAACAGGCATGTTGCTAGTCGCCTTTGGTGCCTAGGCTGTTAAATATATGGAACACTATTCAGAGGAAGGATTTGTTTTCACAGTGTTGTCTAGGAAAGCCTGTAATATATTTGAGGGCAAGCATTCCAGGCAAAGAATAGCAAATGCAGTCTGAAGTGGAGCGTGCTTGACATGTTCTGGGGATAAGGTGGCCAGTATGCTGGACACAAGGTGGCAAGAGAAGTGAATGCATGAGGAAAAACCAGGTCATGCAGGAAAGCCACAGAGGGCTTTGAGCAGACCTAAAAGATCATATCATGGCTGCTGGGTAGCTGGGTAAAAGCAGAGAACAAGGGTCTATCAGTATTGTTAGGTGAGGTGATGTAGTTTACTCTAGGGTGGTGGTTGTGGAAGTCATTGGAAATTAAGAAGAGTAGAATTTACCCATGTGTTAAATGAGGAGGGGGAAAAATAGATTTAAGAGTAAAGCCAAGTGTTTTGTCCTGATCATATGGAAGAAAGGAGTTAATGTTGAGATGGGGAGGACAATGAGGATGAGAAGTCAGGAGTATGGTGTTGGACAAGTTAATATGAGGTGCTGATTCTTTTTTTAAAAAACATTTTTATTGATTTTTAGAGAGAGGGAGAGAGAAATGTTGATATGAGAGAGGAACATCCATCTGCTGCCTCCTGCCAGGGATTGAGCCCACAATCTGGGCATGTGCCCTGACCAGGAATTGAACCAGCATCCTTTTGGTGCATGGGACAGTGCTGGACCAACTGAGCCACACTGGCCAGGGTGGGATGCCAGATCCTTTTATGTTGTTAATCCTCACCCACGGATATTTTGTTCACTGATTTTTAGAGAGTGGAAGGAAAGGGGAAAGAAAAACATTGATGTGTGAGACACTTTGATTAGTTGCCTCCCACACGTGCCCTGACCAAGGCCAGGGATTGAACCTGTAACCCAGGTATGTGCCCTTGGCCAGGAATCCAACCCATGACCCTTCTGTGCACAAGCCGATGCCCTAACCACTTGCCCACACTGGCCAGGCCAGATGCCAGATTCTTGATGCAAATGAATTGGGTAGGCAGACATAGTTGTCATGGGAGGAGAGTGGAGAGGTCTAAGCTAGAGACACTGAGATACTGGGAAGATGTCAATACATGACTCTTGAAGCCAGGACACTAGGTAAGATTACCTAGAGAGGGGATATTCTCAGCTCTCCAACTTAAAGGCTGGTTAGCGTGATAAACCAGCAAAGATTATTAAGAAGGAACTGTCCCTGAGGTAGGAAAACCAAGGGAGTGGCCTTCTGGAAGTTCTAGTGGACAGTGTTTCAGGAAGGGAAGCAGTCAACAAGGTTACCTGTTGTGAACTGGTCAAGATGGTAAACTTTTAGAAGTGCTGAGTAGGAAAGAAAGCCTGATTAAAACAGGCTCAAGAGAACAGCAAATTCACAGGCAGCATGTTGCCCATAAAATGTCATAATGCAAGTACTTTTTAAAATATAGATAGATATATATCTTTATTGATTGTAGAGAGGAGAGGGAGAGAAAAACATTGATGAGAGAGTCGTTGATCAGCTGCACGTCCCCCACTGAGGATTAAGCCCCACAGCCCGGACACGTGCCCTGACTGGGAATCGAACCACAATCCCCTGGGTCCTAGGTCGATGCTCAGCTGCTGAGCTACACTGGCCAAGCTGAATCACCTTTTTCTTATGGTCTATTTAAATCACCAGTAAATGGCCTGACTGGCGTGGCTCAGCGGTTGAGCATCAACCTAGCATCCGGGAGATCTCGGTTTGATTCCCAGCCAGGGTTGCGGGCTTAATCCCCAGTAGGGGATGTGCAGGAGGCAGCTGATCAATGACTCATCATTGATGTTTCTATCTATATCCTTCTCCCTTGCTCTCTCTGATCAATAAAAACATTTTAAAAATAATAAATCACCAGTAAATGTGTTTGTGAATTCCATCATCTGACCTGCAGGGTTAACCAATAACTAGAAATGAAACTGCTAATGATAGCAATAGTGGTAAAATTTCAAGAAGAGCTGCAAAAATCTCAACCAACTTGAAAACACCCTGATCACAGCACCCTAAAGTCCTGAGCATCTGTGTGTATGAGCATGGAGCTGAATGACCTTGGCTAGCAGAACACTCAGTAAAATGGAACTCCAACCAGGAGGTCTTGAATTAATAAAGACCACATCTTAGTGATTGGTAATTTACACTTAGTAGGTCACTGTTACACAACCCTTAATTATATGGTAAAAGTATGGCTAACGGCCCTCTGCTGGGCTACAAACATTTCTGAAAAAAAGCTTCAGCTTTGTGACAATTAGCACATCTGCAGAGACTGCCCATAAGAACTGAGCCCAACTTGATTTCTTAGGGTATATTTATGATCCTCTGGGGCTATATTTGGACCATACTTGAAAATCACTGAATTGAAAATCAGTTTTGATGCTGCATAAACATGTAGGCTACTTATTTGGATATTTAGTCCTTTTGGTAACATAATATTCCATTATTCCAGAGGAAAAGTCCTTGACTACAGTGTTAAATATACACACTAAAGAAAGGTGCTGTATACCTTCCACTGAATTACTGTTAGCTGCTATGACATCTCAATAAACAGGTTTTAAACTTGGAGTTTACAGATAAAAAATAATGCTGGCAGTTTATATTGACCCCACTGAAGGTTCCCCATACACTGGCCATAAGAACCCCAGTGGGTGTCCATTCAATTCAGGGAGACTAATGTCATCTGTGAGCCTAGGGGAAGATTCTTTACAAAGTCAATACTTTTTCAATGTTTCCCTCAATGACTTATACCCCACCCCATACACTTGACATCTCCCTGTGTTTATGCTAGTGCTTTTTTCTGAGCTTTGAGGTAGAACACTGAGGCAAGAATGCCATAGGAAGGTTTTTGCATGTATGAGTCAATTTACAGATGGAGAAATGAGAATTCCAATATCAGTTGACTTACTCGAGGTGTCTTCTGACTGGGAATGGACAGACACACAGACCACAACAGCTAGTTAAGAATACAGCATTTTTTGCCCTGGCCAGGCGCTTAGTTGGTTGGAGTGTCACCCTGAACACCAAAAGGTTGTGGGTTTGATCCCCATGTGAGGCAACTGATCAATGTTTTGCTTTCTGTTTCTCCCTTTCTCTCTCTCTAAAATTAATAAAAACATTTCCTCAGGTGAGGATTAAAAAACATTATAACAAAAAAGTACAGCATTTTTTAAAACATATGTTTTTATTGACTTTTTAGAGAGAGAGGGAGGGGAAGGGAGAGAAAGAGAGAAACATCAGTTGCCTGCTGTACCCACCCCTACTAAGGACCAAAACAGCAACTGGAGCATGTGCCCCAACCAGGAATTCAACCAGCAACCTTTTGTTTCACAGGATGACACTCAACCAACTGAGCCACACTGGCCAGGGCAAGAATATAGCATTTTTAATAGTACTGTAGAGCTACTAGAGTTTCTAACATTTAGTTTGACACCAGAAATCTAATCAGGTACTTTGTGATTTTCTTCATGTGTAAAGACAGCAGATAAATCCTAGTTATCAAATGCAGCTGGCACATGACCCTATCTATAGCCCACCAGGGTTATAAAATTATTCTACCCAGTGCATAATCTACCATTCCCTACGCAGCTAGTAAAAATTTGGCAAATCGAAGAGAAAGTTGGTATTTTGTGGACAGAAAGGAAAAATAATTTACAAGACATCCTGAGCTAGGGGTGAGGTAAGGTGCCTTGGCTTCAAAGGGTCCCAGTAGGATGATAAGAGCAGATGTTTAGTAATTAGAAGTTCGCCCTGCCCTACAGACGGGTAAAATGAGACGATCTCTAATAATTTCCTATTAGGGCAAGTCCTCTAATTCAAGCTCATGGTAGCTAGGGAGCAGAAGTACCTCTTGAGCCCACAGCTGAAGTTGCCTTTAGCTCAGTCCTCATACCACAGAAGCACATCGTGGGGTGATGTTCTGAACCCCACACATGCAATTTCCTTCTAGAGTACATGAATTTGGAAGTCTCCCTCCACTGCCAATCTGTCATTTAAGTCAAATACCCGAACTAATATTCAATCTGGGGGGAAAAACTGGCAAGTGAAAGGGCGAAAATTATTGCACATGAAATTAAAAAGAAAATACCTCTTGACTACCTCACTGTGGTGGAAAAATGAGTATTAACAGATGGCGGGTATAGAATTGGAAGCTAAGTAAACTCAGCTCCTGGCGTGTGGTGCGTTCTGTCTTCCTTCATTGCTCCCAGCCCTCCCTTCTGCCCAGCCGCCTCCACTGTATCAACGAGAGGAATCCTCACTGATGCCTTGGGCTGGGTGTCGGTGCCCTTGGTGATCTCCATAATATTAGCAGGACAGTAAATACCAACCGCTGGCATCTGCTAAGAGCAAAAGTGACTAAGCTTTTGGAAATCGGTTAAGTAGTGTGCAGCCTGTTCTGCTCTGCTCCACAGATGAGGAGGAGGCCTGGCTGTGAGTGTGAGAGCAGCAGAGATTTCAGCATCACAAGAGCAACGTGGGAGAGGCAGTTACTAAAGCTATAGTTTATGGGGTGCGAGAGGTGTGCAAAACTCCTTCCAGCTATGGCTTAGCTTCCCCTGTCAGTTTCCTGTGATGATTTCGCCGAGTATTCTCTTCCAACCCGTCCGGTTGCCTGTATCTGAAGCCTCTCTCTGCTCCCCCACCCAGACTGCAGATCTGATCTTCCCCGGCACCGCACAACTCGCCTCTCCCCTTATTTTCTCCTGCTTCGGGGCTCGCACAGGGCCGGCCCCACGGGCTTGCAAGCCGAGCCGCTGCGCCACACGTAGAAGGGCTGCATGCTTGGATTCATGCTCTGCTTCACTGTCTTGAAGTTCCTAATAAAAGGGTTCATTGTTTTCATTTTGCACTGGGTCCCACAAAGTATGTGGCCAGTTTCAAGTGCGCGCAGAGCTGCATGTGAAAGGGGGGTGTGTTTTCTGTTAGAGGTTGGTACTTGGCAGGCTGGAGCAAGGTAGGGTGGTCAAGGGAAGTCGAGGCAACTTGTTGGGCAGTGAAGTTCTCTGTGCAGGTAATAGGCAGTTGACCAATAATCAAATTCACTCATATAAACTAAAAGCACAAATATAAGCTTTGAATATATGGATTTTGACATTTAGCTCTTCTCCAAGGGAGAAATATGAGAATAGCTGCAGACTCTAAAAAGGAATAGGAGAGTCCTAGGGGTTGAGCACATTCTACCAGACTTTGCCACCAGACAGATTTTTTATATATATATATATATTTTTTTTAATCCTCACCCAAAGGTATTTTTTCCATTGCTTTTCAGACAGAGTGGAAGGGAGAGAGAGAAGCATCGATGTGAGAGGGATACATCGATTGGTTACCTCCAACACGTGCCCCAGCTAGGGCTGGGGATTGGATCAAGCCTGCAACCAAGGTGAGCCCTTGACTGGAGTCAAACCCGAGACCCTTTGGTCTGTGGGCCAGTGCTCTAACCACTGAGCCAAACCGGCTAGGGCTTTAATATGTTTTTATTGAATTTAGAGACAGGGGAAGGGAGAGGGAAAGAGAAAGAGTAACATCAATCGGCTGCCTCTAGGCATGTGCCCTGACCGGGAATCGAACCTGCAACCTTCTGGTGCATCGGATAACACCCAACCTCCGAGCCACACCAGCCAGGGTGCTCAGACAGGTTTTGTTTTTTTCTAAGTTATAGCTAAGTCCCCTGAGCACACAACCCAGGGATGACCCACCTGATGGAATTATCATTTCAATAGGGTTATCTATCAAGAGGATGTTTCCAAATTGCCAGCGGGGGCACTGGGCATTGCGCACTTAATCTTTCTACTTTGTATGTAGGTACAGAATTTGGGAAGATGCAAATGGAAAGCTATTTTTCAAAAAATATGTTTTTATTGATTTCAGAGAGAAGAAGGGAGTGGGAGAGAGAGATCGAAACATCAATGGTGAATCACTGATTGGCTGCCTCCCGCACACTCCCCAGTGGGGATCGAGCCCACAGCTGGGGCATGTGCCCTGACCAGGATCGAACCGTGACCTCCTGGTTCATAGGTTAAACACTCAACCACTGAGCCACACTGGCCAGGCAAAGCTATTTTTCTTAGGAAGAAACTGACCACTTCCTTCAATATAAATTTATAATGAAACTCTCTACAAAGCCCTTCATACCTAGGCCACTGGCATACTTGTTCAAACTTACCTGCCTCTCCTTCCCATCCACCCTCACTGCCAGTGAAACACAGACTCTGGCCTGTTGCATTAGCTCTTCTCTCTCCTAAAAAGCCCTCCCATTCATCGCTACACAACAGCACCATGTCTAGTTTATCGATTCCTCCAACCATCCCATTTACCTTCACCCGTCTCTGCTTTCCTGAAATCACTGAATTCCTTGTCTTTGTGTTACTGTTATTTCTGAAAGTAAGAATTTTGTCAGTCTTCCTTCTTTGCCAGGGGCATTCAGTAAGGATTTGCAGATGGAGTAAATAATGAGGTTAGGCCTGGCTGGGTACTCAGTTGGTTAGAACATTGTCCTGATTGATACACCACGGCTGTGGGTTCAATAGCCAGTCAGAGTGTGTGCAAGAGGCAGCCAATTGATGTTTCTCTCTCACATCAATGTTTCTCTTTCTCTCTCCCTTCCTCTCTCCAAAAATCAATAAAAAAATAAATAAATAAAAAAATAAAAAGAATGAGCTTTCACTGGTTCTTGAGATGCTTTGGGCCACAATTTTCCCTGTGTTGTTTCTGTTCTTTCTGAATGCAGTCACTAAATTTGGAAAAGTGCATAATCAGACAAGAATGTTTCACTCTGAAGAGCAGTATCTTCTACCTGAAGTGCTTTTTGCACAAGCTATTCGTCCTGGTAGTCACTAATGCAGTTAAGGGTTAAGGTACCTAATCTCAAAATAATGCAAAATGCTCCTCTTCTACCTTAATTGTGAAATTAATGTCTGCAAATACTTAGCTTCCCCTAGTGTCTAAAGTTAATTACATTGCTCTTCGCATTTGCAAGTGCACAATAGGCTTTTTCTTATCCTACTCTAGATTCCAAAGTTATATCCAATGTGTGATTCTATAGTGGGAGATGTGGCCTTTTGCTGAATCTTGAAGAACATAACACCCTTGTCTCATCCCTGGCCATGCTTCAGAATTACCTGGTATGATTTTTAAAAATACAGATGGAATTCTTCGCATTCCTCATTACAGACAGAGGAGTTCCTATGTGTTAAGTCAGAAATTGTAAAGAGCCTGAGATTTTACCCTGTTTGCAAGCTAACAAGTTAACCTACCATAGTTTCATATACATTCTCTGAGAGATAATTCATTACTCAGCAAAAACAGCAGCCACAGCAGCATCTTGCACAGATTTCCATGCTCAGCCACTGTGGGGTGATGGGAAGGCCAGGTGTCCCCTGTACATGCAGTGGGGTAGCACATAAAAAAAAACCCAAGTTGGGAGACTCTGCACTTATGAGGCTGCTAACACATCTGCCCACCCTTCCATCTGGACCGGGACATTACACACCTGGAATGTAAGCAAATGCTGGGAGGCGCAGAAGGTATCTCTAGTTTATTACCCTGAGATGTCTCTGGGGAGGTACATCTCTAAGTCCCTTTAAAGGAATACCTATCTCTAGGAATGTTTATCTAAACCAAAAAAGGTTTGCTATTCAAATATAAACTTTGCTCAGAAGGCCCAGGCCATGCAGGAACAGGAGGGATTCCTGGAGGATTGTTTTCCAACAGCAAATCAATAAGGGAAAAGACCGGCAACCCTATAGAAAAATGGGAAAGGGTTATAATCAGTTCACAGACAAGGAACTATAAATATATAAAAAGATACTCCATCTCAGAATATAAGAGATATAAATTAAAATTGCACTATGGTATCATTTCTGACTTATCAAATTGCAAAGATAAAACATTTTGCTATCCCTCTGTTGTGGATGCTACAGAGAAGCAAGCTCTCCCAGATAACACAGGTGGGGGGATATAAGTGGGCAACACTGTCATAAATGCACATAACCACTGCCCCAGTCCTTCCACTTCTGGGAATTTATCCTATACAGATAAACACTGTAAATGAACTGATTGTATAGAAAGCTATTCTTTGAAGCAAAAGATTGGAGATATGTGTTCATCATTGGAGGGCTGTTTGAATAAAGTATGGTTTGTCTTAACCCATTTGGGCTTATATAACAAAATATCATAGACTGGGTGGCTTAAAGAACAAACACTTATTTTATTTTTGTATTGATTGATTGACTTGTGGGGAAAGAGAGGAAGGGGGCATTCATTGGTTGATTCTCGTACGTGCCCTGACCGGGGATCAAAACCATAGCCTTGGTGTATTAGGACAGTGATGTTCCAACCAACTGGGCTACCTGGCCACAGCTAAGCAACAAACTTCTGTTCCTAGCAGTTCTAGAAGTTGGAAATTGAGATCAAGGTGTCAGCATGATTGGATTCTGATGAGGGATCCACTTGCTGGTTCACAGACAGCGGTCTTCTCACTGTGTCCTTATATGGTGGAAGGGGCCAGGGAGCTCTCTGGGGTCTCCTCTAAGGGCTCTAATCCCATTCATGAGTGTCCACCCTCATGACCTAATCACCTCCCCAAAGCCCACCTCTCATGCTATCACATTGGGTGTTAAGATTTCAACATATGAATTTTGAGGGGACACAAACATTTGGTCCATAACAGGTCTTGTGTATATTGAAACATTCTGTATATTGAAATATTACGCAGCCATAACAATGAAGAGCTCTTTATGTACTGCTGTAAAATAATCACCAAAATCTATTTTTATGTGAAAAAGCAAAGTGCAGAATAGAGTGTTTAGGGGAGAACAAGAAAAAGAAACTTTTTGCTAATCTATGCACAGGATGTCTGGACACATAAGGAAAGAAAATCTCTGGAAGGAAACAAAACACTCCAGAAAGGAGACATTTCACTATATGTCTTCTGTCATTTTGAATCACGTGTATGTATTACCTACTCATCAAATGAATTCAGTTTTTTAAATGCCAAGCCCCACATCACACCCACTGAATCAGAAAGTCTAGTATTTTAAAAGTCCCTTTGGGGATTCTGCTGCCTGTTGGGGGTTGAGGAACCACAATTGTAGCAGGGACCATGGGCAGGAAGTGAATTTATTAGATAAGTAAACAGCCAGCAAAGCTGGTTCCTGTTTGTAGTTGCTGCCCTCTTGCTAGAACAAAATATAAAGCTCCAGAGTGGGAATCTTAAAAGCCAACAAATGCTCCCAGGCAGTGCTCAGGGCCCTCAACCTACATCCCTCTTGGCCAACGTGTCCTGAACCCTGCAGTTCTCCAGGTGTGGCCTGGCCTCACTTTCCACGTGCTATAATGCAATAGTATTGAAATACACCCTAAACTTACTTTTTTTGGTAACAATACCACACAGGTGACTCTTATTGAGCTTCCTACCCACTAAACGAAGTCTTCTGTCATGACTGCTGCTGCAAGCCAGGTCTGTCCCTTCTGGACACTGGTGCAGCTGGGTCTGGGACTCACCCCCAGGAACTACGCTGTGACACCTTTTCTCACTGTGCACCAGGTGTTTCGGCCTCTGAATTGTGCTGTACATGTTTTCATTCTTAATTCTTTTTTCCTTTTTGAAGTTCCACTTTAAATCTGCTGAAACAAATGAAAGATGCTACCATTTTGCATCAATTTGGCAAACATAAGAAAAAAGTCATTATTTCAATTTCTGGAAGAAAGCATGTGGAATGAGTGACATTTGAAAAATCTGGGTTCTAATTAAAGCCCCAGCTGTGAGAACTTGGGAACTGTGGCATCTTAACTTCCCTAAGCTTCATCTGGAAAACAGACGCTAATGCATCCCTTGCTGGATGACTCAGTAAATGGAGGCTGTGCTAGGAGTCCCTTTACCATTGGAAATTCTTAAAATTCTGGTCTCTACTGCGAATCGGGCATTAAGTACAGAATGTCTGTTTGCATTCTCTGGCTTATGCGTAGCTCTGAGAATATGTTTCAAGAATCTCCTTAGCCCATGTGCATTACCTACTCCCTGGTTGCTGTCCTCAAACCCCACTTTCACTCAGAATCTCCTTGGCATCACACACGTAGTGGTTTGATGGACGGCTGGCAACAGGGGTCTATGGAGTAAACCCTGGATGTGGAGCCACAGGGTGCTGGCCCACACCCCCAAGGTCCCAGAGCCCTCATCCAAAATGAGATGATTGCACTGATCACCCCTAGTTTAATCTCTTGGTCCTTCCCATCTTCTATAGATGTATGTGTACTGAGCCTTTACGGCCTTTGGTTCTCTATTAAAACTCATTGGAGTCACTCTGAGATTTCTGTTCAGGACTAACAGGTGGTTAAGATGGGAGCCTAACACCTTCCTGTACCATGGGATCTTTTTCTCTCTGTGCCCACATTCTTTTTGTTTCCAAACACAGAACATTGAACATGCAGAGTTGCTTCCAGCCTCGAAAGCTGGTGCCCTTTTCCTTCGCCCATTTCTGGAAGAAATGCTGGAAAGGTGGATGAAAGACCCACCTGAGCCGTGGCGCCTGGCCTGGCCGCAGATGCCCGACCACAGGGCTTTCAACAGGCACCAGACTGGGAAGAGGCTGGACAACACGTGCCCAAGGCCTGGATGCAGAATGAACACCTCCGGGGTTGGATGATGCTAAAGACATCCTAGGCAACGATACTGACACCCCCTCCTCTCTGAGAATCTGAGATCTAGGCCGACCCAGACTTAGAGCGCTGCAGGAACGGGAATTTACGTACAGAGAAGAACCCTAACTGCAGGCAGGGCTCTCAGGCCCCGGCACGACTATTGTCAACAGGTTTTATGGAGTAAGTAACGTGGCCAAAACGGACAGAACTGGAATGTTTTCAGGCGTCCCCTCGCAGAGGCCAGAGGCTGTGTGACAGCATGAGATGACAGGTGAGGCCTTCCAGCCTTGAGACTGGATGGCCTCTCGTGATATGGTCGCCGTGTGTCGTTTCCCTTCTTTACGCTCCGGCCTTTTTTCTCTGCTCTGACTTCACTCTGCCCTGGCGTTCTCGGATCCTGCCTCCCTGCCATTGAGATTCTGGTTCTAAGTGAAGCTAAAAACTAGACCAACCTCACTTATCTCTATCATGGGCAGATTTTTTTTTTTTTTTAAATAGTCATTTTTAAATGGCAAAGATGACTCCAAACTTCAATGTGGCTGGGTTGAAATGTTTTGGAGTTGGGATATGTGGTAAATGAATTAACTGAGCAAAGGCTCCCGTGGCCTACCTGTATCCCTGCCCTTTGCAAGGTGGCTTTGTAGCTTTTTCCACGAACAGGTGAAATCTGTTGCCCTCCCCTCCACCACTATCCTGTGACTTGCTTTAAGCATGAGAATAAGGCAGAAGTGTCAGTGCGATATTCCAAATTTAGGGTTCAAGAGACCTGGAGCACATCTTTCCCGCTGGGAGCATTGCCTCGGCCAGGAGAGCAATCCTGGGCTAGCGGCTGTGGAAGACGGGAGACCAAGTGGAGAAGAGATGAGGCCTGGCAGCTGAGATCATCCTAGAGCAGCCAGCACCGGACCAGGGATTGAACCCAAAACCTGGGCATGTGCCCTGACCCGGAATCAAACCGGCGACTTTTCCGTGCACAAGACGATGCTCAGCCAACTGAGCCACACCAGTCAGGGCCTACGATGCTTCTTGAAAGTGATTTTCACCATAATCTGGACATCACACAGCTATCAGTGCCCTCGAGGAGGCCAGTTTATGTAAAAGGTGCCAGGAGGTAAGGCGCGACAGACAGCAGCCCACCTCAGTTTCTCTCTGTTTCATGACTTAATGTGAAGAGCCCACCCTGTTAGCATGTGGCTGCGTGTTGAGGGTCTGTGGGGAACACTGGGGAGCATTGTGAAAAGAGTACACAGAGAAGCTTCTGGGGTTAGGAAAAACCAGAATATTTTCCTCATATTTATATTATGTTTTATAGACTGAAATGCATTTTTACATAATTTATAGCATTTAACATGGGCTAAAAATCTCAAAAGAGGTTATTTGGCTGCCCTCACGGAGTAGTGAGCCTGGACCCCAGCAAAGTGGGAGACCTGCGTCATAATTTACCAGTCCTCAGGAAGATAATCTGCTCCATTAAAAGGACCTTTTTAAAAATAAATAAATAAATAAATAAATAATCAATTGTCTTTTTGCCCTGAGACTTTGTATTTGTGTGCCTTGGATGTTCTGCACTGTCGCCACAGGCTGGGTGTCGCTGTGCAAGGCAGCAAGGCCCGGGGGGGGGGGGGGGGGGGGGGGCGGATGCGGTTATGTAACAACACAGTGCTTTGTTAGGCAGGAAGCCCAAATCCTGTGACAGGAGACAATTCTGAGATATCCTAAATTAAAGAGACAAGAGTGGTTAATCAGTTAACAGCTGTGGGCCAAAAACCAACAAAAGATTACTTACATTCCCGAATGTGTGTTAAAACCTTGAATTAACTTCCAGGTGGCTATTTTCTCAACGATCAGGTGCCAACGCATCTTGCTTAAGCATAAGCTTTTCAGACTATTGCCAACAACCAGTCCAAAGAGCACACTTCTTCCTTGGGGGCTATGTACCTGTCCCAGATCTAGGCCTGCTTCAACATCTCCCACCCCCCTTTTTTTATAACCAGTGTAAATTCTCTCCAAACAACTTACGTGTTTCTTCCCCAAACTCATGGTATGAGAGAGTCCTGTTAATCCAGGACAGCAGACATGTTTGTCTTCTCCATCTAGCCCTGCTGCTGGTGGTTTAAACACACCCCGGGTCCCAGTTCTTTTTCTGGCTAACATGTGGCTCAATAAACTCTTTCTTTTAGAAAAGCTTCGGCCAATGAAGGTTTTTAACATGTCACCTACCCCATATGGGAGTTATTATTACACAGTGACATTTCCCTGCAGTGTCTTGTAACAATAGACTTTCCTTTTCCTTCTTAGATTTCTTTAAAACATTTCCCTTTTGTATAAATAACTTAAAAATTCTGAAAGTAGCTACGGCCTTCCAGGTTATGGCAGAAGGTTAGCATAAGAAGAAGAAACCTTCAATTTCCCCCCCATGATTTTGTTCTTCATTTATTTAATAGCAATTTGGACTTCGACCTGAATATAGTACACGGTTCCGGGAGGACTGCAGGAGTCTGCAATCAATAGGGCTGCCATTAAATTCCCATTTTAACCCTGCTTACCCTGGCTGCTCACACTCCTTCCCTATTTCCACTCCTTGGGCAGCAAACCACATGCTTCTTAACAGTCAACTTTTAATTAGCTCTCCCACTCTTTTCCCCAATAATCTAACCTACGCTGTCAGAGAAAAATCTTGCCTTGCATTGTTCTGACTCTAGTCCAGTGCTACCCAAGCTATCTGTGGTAGAGGCTGATTTTTTAAAAATTTCCAATCTGTTGTGGACTGGTAACTTTTGTGAAATACAATAAACATGATTACTAGAAAAGTGAATTAGAAAATCAAAAGGAAAACACTCCTGTGTGTCTCCTCTACTCTTAATCCTTTACTTCACTTCTGACGCTTCTGATCACCAAATGTTGTGTAGGTTTTCTACCCACCAAGCAATTCTCTGACACCAGTTGTGTGTCCTACAATTCAACGTAATTCCGACACCATCTACCTGGAGAGAGTGTCAGTTCCCACAGGTGGGGCGCTCAGTCCTACAAGACTGACCACCCCACTTCAGATGCCAGAAGCAAGCCCAGGTTACCTGTGCTTCTGGCCCACTGGCAGTAAAATCAGAGGTCCCCCCCCTCGGGTTTAATTTGCTAGAGTGGCTCAAAGACCTTGGGAAAACATGATGAGACAGGTTAATAAGAAAGGAGGAAAATTCCCAGTCAAGTGGAATAAGGAAACTGAGACAAATGGTTGAACAGAGGGCTGGGACTGCTGAGCAATCAACAGCCAGCTGATAAATCACAGGACCCTAGCCTCCCTAACCAAAGATACCTAGGAGCAGGTGGTTCAAATCTCCTTAGGGAAATAGGTAACAAAAACCAATTAGAGCCAGACTAATCCAAGATAAAGGCAAACTAACCAGAAAATGACCCCTGACCCCACTATACGCTTATTTTGATACATCAGCGTACTAAAAGGCACACCTGGCGATCTAATGCGTATTCTGTTGCGATCCTCCCCTGGGAACTCCCCTAAAATTCCCACCTACATAAAATAAATAAACCATCAGGACAAAGGATGCCAGCTGGCGCTTTTCTTTGAGCAGGCCCGCACCCCTGCCCCTAGGCCCGCACCCCTGCCCCTAGGCCCGCACCCCTGCCCTTAGGCCTGCACTTTGCTTTTTCCGTCCTAAGCTATGTAAGGCCCCGCGAGCACTGCACCCAGGGGAGCGATGGGCAGCGGCGCCTCATCTGGGTTTCCCTCCTCATCCTCCCCAAGGGCCCTTCCTTTGCCTCACTGTCACAAGCTTTAATAAAACTTACTCTCATTTTCACCTGGATTCATGTCTTGAAATTTTTCCTGCAGAAGTCAAGAACCTGAAGGTCACCTGCCACTCCAAAGGTCCCGGACTGTGCTGGGGCAGGGCCAATCCCCTTCGCAGAAGCAGTGCAGTGACAATTTTACTTCCTAGATTACCGGATTGTTATAAAAGGACAGGACTCTGTTAACAGCCAGATGGAAGAGATACAAGGCAAGGCGTGTGGGAAGGGGAGCTGAGCTTCCACGCCGTCTCTGGCGCGCCACCCTTCCAGCATGTCGATGGCATACTGACCTTTTGAATCCTCACCCTTTTGGGCTTTTTTGAGGCTTCACGAGATAGGCATGATTAATTGCATCATTGGCCATTGGTGACTGAACTCAATCTCTAGCCCTTCTCCTCTCCCCAGAGGTCTGGGGTGGTGGGCTTAAAGTTCCAGTCCTCTAGTCCTGTGTTTTTCTCCCCTCCCCCACCAGCTCCTGTCACAGGTAGCTTTGGAAAAGTCAGTTCATTAATATAAATGTAGGTGTGGTTGAAAGGGGCTTGTTATGCATTAAAGAAACACACAGTTCACCTTTATCTTCTGGAGCTATTTCAGGAGCTGTGAAAAACAGCCCCTAATGCTCTTAACACTTAGGAAAGAAATTACAAAGGTTTAAGGAGCTATGTGCTGGGTCCATGGATGAAGAACAAAATATGTATTTCTTATTATAAGCTACAATATTACAGGGGAAAAAAAACCAAAAACATACACAATGTAGTTTTAAACATTTTTTATTATTAGATTTTTAGGTTATTAGATTTTATTTTTATATTCAACAAATATAAAATTATTCTGTC
Organism: Miniopterus natalensis; assembly: GCF_054644295.1. Taxonomy (NCBI): domain Eukaryota; kingdom Metazoa; phylum Chordata; class Mammalia; order Chiroptera; family Miniopteridae; genus Miniopterus; species Miniopterus natalensis. The sequence continues at coordinate 73,960,745 of NC_142082.1, read as the reverse complement.
AAATGCCTTAAAAAGTTTTTAAACACTTACTCTCAATTCTGCCCCAGACTGTGGGCCACATATTGAGTAATTATGCTCTAGTCAGTACTGGCCTGAACTTTATCTAGTTTTGAATTCTGAACCTTACAACCCAATCATTCCACCCTCTTTTCAAAAACTGGCAAACTATTTGGCTTGACTTTCAAACCTGTACAAGTGTCCCCAATGTACTTTTATCAAATTTTATTGAGGTGTAATTTACATACAGCCAACTACATACATTTAAAGTGTATAAGAAAAACTAGGTCCCATAAAACCTAGATTTATCTTCAGAATATATGCAGGTGATGACCACTTCTCACTACCTTCAGAGCCAACACTGGGGCCAAGCTACTGTTATCTTTCCCCTGCCCTATCCATGGGCTAACTGCTTTGCCTTGTGTCATCTTCATTCTGCAGGCAGAGTGAGTCTTTAAAAATCTAAGTGCCATCATGTTACTTTTCTAGCACACCCTCCAACAACTCTGCACCTCACTGAGACTAGAATCCCCATGTCATACTCTGTCCTAGGAGGCCCCATGTGATCTGGCTCCTCTCCTGTGATTTCATCTCCAGCACCTTCCCTCTCGCTCACTCAGATCCAGTCGTCCCTCAAACATCCCCACACACTCCTGGCTTTCAGCTTGCTCTTCCCCAGATTTCCATGTCGCTTACACTCTTATGGTCTCAGCTCTTTTATTGTAGTCTATCGCTCCCATTTCAGCCTTTACAAGGGCTACTTTGAGGATAAGCAAGAGCAACAAAATTTGGTAAACAATGACCTCTTCCCGTTCTCCTGGCTCTTTGTAAACTTTGTAAAAGGTTTCCGCCCGTAAAAATTCCAGGGAGTAAATTCCAGGGAACAGTTAACCTAGAAAATTAATGAACGTTTATCTTAGCTTCTTGTCTGCCGCTTCGCTAGCCCCCCACCTGCCCCCTTAGCCAAACAGAATGTGGTTTTTGCCTTTATATTCTCCCTGCGAAGCCTGTTCAGGACTGTGAGTCTGTTTAAGGAAGGAGCCTCTCGTAGCTGCCGGCTTAATAAATTCCAAAGGCTCAATTCGGTCTCTGTGAATTAATCTCGCAAAACCTGGGTATAACACTATCAGAGAGGCCTTTCCTCACCAATCATCTAACCTAGTAACCCCATCACTCTCTATCCCTTATCCTGCTTGATGTAAACAAAACAAAGCTGAGGCTTTGGCTAAAAATAAATGATAAAGATTTTATCAAGGGTCTTAGGGTTTGCAACTATGAAAACATAGTAGGCAGAAGTGGTCAAAAAAGGAAGAAAAGTTAAGAGTCCTTATAGTAACAAACAATAAAAATGACCCCTGAATGTACAGTCTGAAGAGTCTTTATAGTAAAAAGTGCATTTTTGAGAATAATCAGTTCTGCATTCTTAGCCCAGGACAGTTATCAGTCAGATGTGGGACAGTGGGGATGATGGATGTCAGGTGGGGGGTGTGAGCAGAGCGGATCAAAGGGGTATCTGGAGGTTTGGTGTATATCTAGGCATTGATTCAGGACTGGAAAGTTTAAATCCCCAGTCTAGTTAAAACAGGAGTAGAATTGTTTCCGTCTGCCTTAATCTACTTAATTTTAGTAATTTAGCAGCTTGACTATAGTGAGTCCATTTCTTCACTCCATTCCTCAGATATTACCTCCAGATGTGTTATATATGTATGTGCTACTGTTTATCCCTGTCCTGTACTCGTTAGAATATAAGTCCCACAAAAACAGAGACATGGCCTTAGCGTCTAGAACACTCTCTGGTGGACACTTCATGGCGGGCACTTAATAAATATTTGCTGAATAAAGTACAAAACAAGAACTGAGATCTGAAAAGAATACGGGCTTATATTAACAAGAGTGGTGACCTTATGGAAAATTTACTTTGTCTAAAAAGACGAAATGCCAGGAAAGGCCTAAAATCCCTATTTCTGTATAACAGATGGGCTTAAGCTCCGCCCACCCCCAACTTTCTCCAGGAGTGAAGGGCCTCACTCGCCCACTGCGCCCGCCTCTAGGAGGCGCTCATTTCAACACATTTGTCTGGAAAACAACCTTAATTGTGACATTTAAAGGTATCTATCTGCGTGCTTTTTGGTGTAGTGTCTTCTGGGAACATTCAGTGAACACACGCAGACTGTGCGGAGTGGCCTGTGGTCTGTAAACCCGCCCCCAGCCCCTCGATCACCTTAGAGAAAATGCGAAGATCGCTGCTCGGACCCCCGCCCGCAGCCTGGGAGAGGAGGGTTTCCGTCCGCGACCGGCGCCCGCGCGCCGCCAGGGGGCGCCAGCGCCCCGTCTCCTCCCCGCCCGCCCGCCGCGGGGCCCCGCGCGGGCCGCCCCCGCCGGCCGCGGAGAGGAGCCGGCGCCCGCACACACCGGGCACCCCCGGGAGCGGAGGGGCTCGGCGCCGCCCCGCTGACAAGGTGGTTTCTTGGCCAAAGCGGGCGCTGGGCCTGCCCGGACGCCGGGGTGCGGCCCGCTGCCGGGGGCTCCGGGACGGCCGTCTGCCCCAGGCCACTGCCTTCAAGAAGGCAAGTGCTGCTCAGCGGGCGCCTCCGTCTTCCTGGCCTCGCCTGCGCCGCCTTTTCCCAGCAGAAGGTACCGAAACTTGTCACAGAAGAAAAAAAAGCACCTGATCAGCACGCCCATCTCCGCCCCCCATCCCCCCGTTACGGGACGACGACAAGCAGCAGCGCGCGCTCCCCAGGGCGCGGGGCCCCCGCGGCTGCAGCGACTGTATGAGCGGTAGCGGCGGACAGAGGACGCGGGTCCCTGCCCGAAGCCCCGGCGGACGCGCGGGCGCTCGAAGGGCCCCGCCTCCGGCCTCGCCCGCAGTCCCTGGGTGTCGGATGCCGCCCCAAGGGCGCGCCTGCGGCTTGGAGACGCGGAAGCGTCAATATATCCATTTTGGGAGCCGTTCAGGGAAAGAAGAGGGGAGAGGGCCAGGAGAAAACAACTATAAAGAGCATCTTTCTGGGATAGTGAAGTTTCCTTCCTAACCGGGGGACTGAACAGCCATTCTTAGAGCCTGTGGAGAAGAGCCCAGGCTTGGCGTGTTGCTTAGCAACATAAAGTGTTAATAAAACCATTAAGGTGAAAACTTACAATAAAAGAGGTGGTACAAAGCTCATTATTGAATGCTTGATGGCTAACTGGGGAGAGAAGTAGTCTTGCTTCCAAATAAATCTGCAGAAAGATACCAACCATTGCTTTCAGAATGAATGGAAATGGAGCCCTTGGTACAGTAAGTTCAGTCTGATTCTGCTACCAGTTCGGGCCTGGGCACTCGGAGATGGCCACAGTGATTAGCATGAGCTTATTACGAACTTATTCTTTCTGAAGATATTAAGTACCCACTGTGCAAAGCACAGAGCTGCCTTTATTTATATGAAGCTCTTCATACATACATCTGCTACCACCTTTTTGTACCTTGTTGTTTTGCCCTCTATTCCTGCCCTTCCCTACCCCAGAGAAAGGCAACGGCAGGGAAGGTGATGCCATGGGGGGGGGGGGGGGGGGAGCATGGGGAGGGTAACCAAACTGAGAGTTAATGCCTGAAATCTCGTCCTAGGTGGCTTCTGAAACTAGCAAACATGAAAATATAAAAGGAGTTGAGTCAGTCATGAATATGCTAGCTCTCAAGAAAAATTTAACAAACTTTGCAAGCACTTCTCCAAGACTTCCCAGGAGAATTAGGCTAGACAATGAGAGTTATGATTTTATTAAAATTTCTACAACCAATAACCACAACCTATTAGTTATATCACCAAGGTATAGATAAATGTGGGAAGAAATGGAAAATATCTGCAAATGCTTTAAAAAAAAGTATGGTGGTAAAGCTTTCCTTTTTGGAAATCATACTCCCAGCTGCTGTATCTATAGTATATGTATAGAAAAAGAACTTAAATTAAATATGGTCAAGTACTTAAAATGGTCCTGGTAATATTGGTTTGTAGTTCACTGGGAGGTCAGCAGAGGGTGCACAAGTTTGCTTCCTACAAAGCTCCAAGGTAAGCTGCCCTTCAAGACAGTGAGACTCAGCCAGTGGTTTCAACACTCGGAGGTCTCCTTCTGGAAGGTGGCGTGGAGACACGGGACCGACAACCTCCCTACCACCGGTATAAATTAGAAAGTGGCTGGGCTAATGCTCGTGTTGGATTAGAAAATCTTGTTTTCAGTTGTGATTTGCTGCTCCTTTTCTCTCTCAACTTGTCCACATCCAAGGGTTCTCACAGTGCTGGGACACAATGACAATCCCTGGAAAGGTGTAATTACAGCCTAAGGAATATACAGGTCTAAGTGGGGGGATGTGTACACCCACATAAGAGCACAATAAGTGAAATCAGCCCTACCTAATCACAGGAAGTTTGTCATATGTTCTACAAGTCACAAGCTCTGAATATACTCAAATTCCTTTTTATTTTCAAATACATATCTGAATCTCTTTCGCCTTGTTTACTGTGACTCACTGTATTATCTATTTCTGTGTTAGAAATAAGCCTCTAATTTAGTGGTTTAAAATAACAATCAACATTTATCTTGCAGTTTCTGTAGGTCAAGAATTCAAGCACCACTCAGCCAGGTGGTTTTAGCTTGGGGCCTCTATTATGAGCTTGCCATCAAAATGTCAGCTGAGTCTGCAATCATCTGAATGTCTGATTGGGCCAGAAGATTGACTTCCAAGCTGCTCACTCACGACTGTTGGTAGAAAGCCTCAATTCCTCGCCGTGCGGACCTCATCATAGGGCTGTTTGAGTGTCTCCACAATATGGCAGTTGGTTTTCTCCAGAGTGAGCCAACAGAAAGCAAGGTAGAAGCCACACTATCTTTGATGACCCAGCTTTGGAAGCCACACACCACCATTTCCTCAATATCCTAATGGTTACATAGGTCACCCCAATTCAATGCGGGAGGAGACTGACTACCCCAGGGTGTGAATACCAGGGGGTGGGGAATCTCAGGAGACCCTTTTGGAGGTTGGTTACCACTCACCTTTTTTCAAAATGCAAATTTAAACCTCCTTTCAAATGTACATTTTACCTTGTTTCATATTTTTCTTCCTGTTTTAAAAATGTATATTTGAGCCACTTTAAAAATGTATAGCAGAAGTTTATTTTCCTGTGAGTAAAGGCCTCCCTCTTCTGCAGATCAGAAAACAGTTTCTGAAGAGGTATGTGTTGGGATTTATGTCCTATCTTTAAAGTTGTCCACTTTCTGCCCTAGCTGGTGTGGCTCAGTTGGCTGGAGTATTGTCCTGTACACTGAGAAGCTGCGGGTTTGATTTCCAGTCAGGGCACACACCTGGGTTGTGGGTTCATTCCCCGGCTGGGGCACGTATGAAAAGCAACGAATTGATGTTTTTCCCTCTCCCTTCCTCAAAAAACACATCCTTGGGTGACGATTAAAAAAAAAAAAAGTAAAACTGTCTACTTTCTGATGGGGAATGTTTTTGTTTCTTTCTGCATGCAGAAATCACATTCTAGGACATGACAAGTTATATTAAACAATACAATTCAATGGAAGTCATTCAGGAATTACTGGTCACTTTGCTTCATAATTAACAATCCCAAGACTTTTTTGTGTGTGACCTGACACTAGCCATCCCTTGAAAGGTCACAGGAATGATTCTTATATTATCTTTTCACAAATGAGGGCTTCTAAGGCAGAGAGGTTTCAAGCAACCTCAGAATGGGAGAAAGGCTGGAAACTCAACACTTCTAACTCACAGTGACCTTGGATGACATTAAAAAGTTAAGAGAAGCCCTGGCTGGGAAGGTCAGCTGGTTAGAGCATCGTCCTGATACACCAAGGTTGCAGGTTTGATCCCTGGTCAGGGCACATACAAGAATCAGCCAATGAATACATAAATAAGTGGAACAACAAATTGATGTTTCTCTTTCTCCTTTCCTCTGTCTCTCTAAAATCAATTTTTTAAAAAAGTTAAAAGAGAAGGGCTGACAGTCATTCAGCAGAGAACTTCCACTTTTGCAAACAGCAGAGGCAGTGCCCAGGCATCAAATAGCTATGTCACCAATCTCAACACAGAATGGATGCTCCAACAATTACCAGGAGAGTTGCCCTTGGCTTCAGAAACACACCAGAGTACGATGTCCTTTGTAATGACCTTCAGTGGGAAAGGGCCTGAAAGGATAATGTCAAATTTCTTGACACAAAGAGAAGCTTAACAAACTTCCAGGGAATCCAGCTGTTTCTTTTGAGGATGAATGGAGGCTAAAAGCAAAGGCACTCTCTGAGCACTAAGGCTCCACAATTTCTATACAAGACCACTAACAAAGATCCTTCGGTGGAGAATGAGGGTGCGTTGGGGGTATGCCAAGTTCCACCAAATCTATCTGTTGACATAAGAAACATCCAAGCCTGTAAGAATTTTATGAGCTTATCTGAGCAAAACTGACAATCGCTGGGAAGCAAAATCTCAACAAACTGAGAAAATGCTCTGGAAAATGTCAGTTTTACCACTTATTTTATTTTCTTTTTTTCTAAGAAATAACCTGGGGGAGATAAGGGAGGCAGGGGCTGTGAGTGCAGCATAGCAACTGTGGCAGGGTCTAGTTTACAGGTAAAGCATAGCTTAGGGCGATCCCTGAGAGCCATAAAGGCTGAATGTATGGGAACTCCGCCCATTTCCTTCCCTTGGGAACAGCAAAACAGGTCTAGCTGCAAGACAGTGTTAAAATTAATGGTGCCAATGACTGGCCAAACCTCACCATTGCCCAATTTATACTGGGGCCAGGTCATGTTGCAAAAGATTAGCCTCCTTTTCTTTCTTTTTAAAAAAAATATAGTTTTATTTTTACCTTTTTAACAATATATTTTTATTGGTTTCAGAGAGAGGAAGGGAGAGGGGGAGATAGAAACGTCAATGATGAGGGAGTCATTGATCGGCTGCCCCCTGCTGGGGATTGAGCCGATACCCAGGCATGTGCCCTGACCTGGAATCTAACCACGCTCTCCTGGATCACAGGTCAATGCTCAACCGCTGAGCCACGCCGGCTGGGCTAAAAATATCTTCTTATTGATTTTAGAGAGAGGAAGAAAGAGGAATAGAGATAGAAACATCGATGTTTTATGAGAGAAACATTGATCGCTGCCTCTTGCACGCCCCCTACTGGGGATCGAGCCCAAAACTCAGGCATGTGCTCTAGCCCCGGATTGAACCATGACCTTCTGCTTCATCCGCCCAAGTTCAACCACTCAGCCCCACTGAACGGGCTAGCCTCCTCTTCTTGGGGGATTCAGGTCAAATTTCTCCCAGTTGGTGGGTATGTACCCCATTTGGGTATTCTGAAGCACTGTGAACTAGTTCCCCATCGAGAATGGCAAGAAGGACAATGCGAGTCATAGTACCATATGCTAGCGGCGGAAAAATGGCACCAGGTGTTAACCTTGGTTCAGCAGCCTCAGCTCCTGAGTTCTGGCTAAGAGAAGAATTCAGAACCAAGACTCAGGTTATAAGAGAAGTTTAATTAGAAAGTCACAGAGGTAGAAGTGAGCCATAGAAGAAATGGGCTCAGGAAACTAGTTAGGCAAAGAAAAGGCCCTTGGAGTTTAGGAGAAAGAGAAAGAAGGAAAACGTGCCCAGGGGAAGAGAGTGGGCAATGGTGTGGGCCTGCTCCATAAAGCAAGCTGCACTGGGTTTTCCATCTTGAGGGTGTTTATCTGGAGGTCTCAGGAGGATCCCGATAGAATATTCATCAGCTTTCCAGTTGTGTCCTTTCAGGGTCATGGTCTCTATGGATTGGTCAGTGCCAGAGAGGTGGGGGGTGGGTAAGGGGGTGTCATTAGTCAATGCAGCTGGTCCTGATTTCAACCATGGGGTCCCTTATCTGGTTTTGCTGCTTTTCTGGGCCTGGAGCTGAAACACAACTGACACCTCTATGTATTTGAACCTTGTCCTGCAGGCTTAATGCTTAAGGGCTATTTTCTGGCCCCCTTCTTCGTTGGCCCTCTAAGTGGGGGGGGGGGTCTAACTTACATGACTAGTGACATCCAAGAGGAGGAAATGTCAGGGGAGGATCGGAACTGCATGGTCAGCCATATGCTAGGGGAGGAAAGGTCACCCTTGGGTCTAGGTCCCAGCCCTTTTGCCCACTGCTAGTACCTGGGGCTTTCCACCCTGGTGACCTTCTGTACCTGGCCTATCGTCCTTGCTTCGCTCACGCCTGTTTAGATGTTGCTGGTGGAAGTGGGGTGCTTCCTGTGTCCTGAGAAAAGCATTTTCAGACACTCACAAGGGAGGATGAGGTCTGGTGGTAAGATTTATTTGGGAGAAAACAGACACGGGCCTCAGGTTTCCAACATCCCATCTCTGTCTGTCCCACCAGGGAAAAAGTCCAGTCTTGTCTTCATCAAGCCCAATACAAAGACCAGCGTCCAGGGAGGGATTCTCTGCCATATGAAAGCTCAGTCCAGTTCCGCTGTGCCCGGGCCAGCTGGTGCTGCTGTACCCAGTACCCAGGGCTGGCCTGGCGCCTGCTTGAGGCCTGTGTGCTGGCTGCGTGGAGAAAGCGGTGCAAGCACGTGGGGGCGAGTATGCATCACTGGGCAAGAGAGAAAGGCTTGCCTGTCAGGCTCGGGGTATGCTCTCTGAAGCTCGGGGCAGACCAGACAGCTTCTTCAGACTAACCCATCAGCCTTCCAGGCTTTCCCAGGCTTCTGACGGGGTCCCTTATCCAATCCAGCTCTTTTCCCAGGCTACACCGCCAGGCTGCCCTGGCCGCCACCTGGGCACCTGCGGCGCATGTGCCCACCTCCCCACTCTGGGCGAGTAGACTCAGAGGCTGGGAAGGGGTCCTTCCTCCCTATACAGGGCAGGGAGGGGTGTTAACCCCCTTTCTGGGCCAAGGCTGTGATCCCCTGGGGTGTGTGAAGCTGTAGCTTCCTGGTTAGGCAGGCTACGCTCCCTGGTTGATTCTACTTAATAATGTCTGATTCCCTTTGCTCCCTTTATTAATATCTAACTATGTACACTAACACAACTGCCTACCACATAGCTACCTCTCTGAAGCATAGCATGACATTACACGGTACTTTTCTCTTTAAAAAATTGGATAAACTCTCTGGGAAAAATTAGGGCAGTAAGAATGTGTGATCCCCCAAATTTAGATCCTCCACATGCTGGCATTTCAGATCCCCAGGACCAGGGCCAGGTTCCCACCTGCTCGCGGTAAAGCCAAGTCTGCCAGCTGACAAGCCCTGCCCACGCACAGAGGGCTCCTCATCAAGTATCAGCTCCCTCACTTAGAAAACACGAATAGGTAAGAATCTTCAAGGCAATCTTCAGCACAAGAGAGAAAGACCAAGATGAAGAACCAGAGAACAGACACAATTCAGAGGCAAGAGAGAGGGGTAACAACAAACAACAACAAAACCTCTAATTAGTAGAGAACGAAATTCACAAAGGTAGAGCGACTATAAAAGACGAACATGATGCCATGAAACAAAAATCAAAGGACAGAGCTTTCGGAGATGAAAAACTTTTAATTACATTTCTTAATTGAGGGGGATGGGGGCAAGGGGAAAAAAGGGGGAGGCAGAGCATCTGTAATACTCTCAACAATAAAGATAAAAAAATAAAAAAATAAAAATCAGGGCTGCTAAGGAAAAAAAAACTTAATTGAAGGAAAATAATTGGAAAATGAAGATGTGGAAGTCTTTCAGAACAAATTTTTATTTACTTACTTTAAAAATTGCTTTTAGAGAGAGGAAGGGAGAGAGAGAGAGAAAAAAAGAACATTGATTGGTTTCCTCTCGCATGTGCCTCGACTGTGGATTGAACCCGAAACCTTCATATGTGCCCTGACCAGGAATCTAACCCACCACCTTTTGGTGTATGGGACGACGCTCCAACCAACTGAGCCACACTGGCCAGAGCGAGAACAAATTATTTTTAAAAATATTTTTATTCATTTTTAGAGAGAGAGGGAGAAAGAGGAACACCCAAGTGAGAGCAGAACATCAATTGCTGCCTCCTTCATGCCCCTCACCAGGGAGTGAGCCCACAACCTGGGCATGTGCCCTGTCCAGGAATGGAACCAGCAAGCCTTTGGTGCACGGGATGATACCTAGCCCACTGAGCCATGCTGGCCAGCGCAGAACAGAACAAATTTTTTAAAAGGCAAAGGAGGGAGTTGAGAGAAAAGATTAGATAGTTAAAGAATCGATCTAGGAACCAACTTCTGACTAATAGTAGTTACAAAAAGGGAGAACCGAGAAAATGGAAATTATAAAATAAACATAACAAATAAAGATTTCTTTTCATCTTCAAAAGAAATGCAATATTGAGTGTCCAGCCTATTATATGTAAGAAGACCCATGCTAGGATACATGCATCTTAGTATGGGTCACATTTAGTGAAATGTCAGAACACTAAAGAAAAATAAAAAGCTCCAAGGAAGCCCTGGCTGGTGTGGTTCAGCTGGTTGAGTGTCATCCCCTGCACTGGGAGGTTGCCAGTCTGATTCCCAGGGAGGGTACATGCCTGGGTTACAGGCTTGATGCCCAGTAGGGGGCATACAGGAGGCAGTCAATCAGTGTTTCAATGTTTCACTCTCACATTGTTTCTGTTTTTCTCTCTTTTCCTTCCTCTGTCTAAAATAACAAATCAATAAAAAATAAAATAATAATATTAGTCCCATGTATCGGTATTCTTCTAGGCACTATTGCTCTATTAAATCATTTAATCCTTACAACAGCCCTATGAGTGGGTATTATCATTCCTATTTCACAGACAAGAAAACTGAGGTGGTCACAGCCAGTAGATAGTAGTAGAGCCAGGGCTGAAACTCAGGCATTCTAGTTCTAGAGCCTGCGCTCTTTTTAGAGCCTTCTCCAGCAATTTTGGATGGTTAAACAAAATGGCTCAATGCCTTAGTATTTCTGAAGAAAATGACTTCAACATGGAATTCTATGCCCAGCCAAATTATCAATGAAGTATGAGGGAGAATAAAAACATTTTCAGACATTTCACACTGAGAACACTTCTATATATCCTTCTTAGGAAGTAATTTGAGAATGTAATCCCTAAAAATGAGGGAGAAAACAAACAAAAGATAATAATAGAAGTTCCAGGATGAGAGATGTGCAATTCAGTTTGGAGAAAGATGTCTAAAGGTTCTGGATGAGAAAGAGGAAACCGATGGAATTATTTGGCATTGTTGAGAACTTAAAAAAACTTGAACGTATGGTAAACATACAGAAAGGGGAAAAGGCAATTTTAAACTCCGGGAAAACAAAAGCTATAAAAGAATGTCATGGTCTAGATAAAAAGAGGTTGAAAAGGAGGATGGCTGTCATTTTGTTAAGCCCTACTATGTGCTACAAGTATTAGCTCATTTTATCCCCAGACAATGCTACTAGATGCAAATATCACTATTATGCAGACAAGTTTAGAGAGGTAGGTAACTGGCTTTGGGTCACACAGCTGTATAAGAAGCAGAGCTGAGAATCAGACACCAGATGTTAACCTCTATGAAAAGACTTAACCACCCCATGGATGATTTTTTTCTGCCTCTCTAATACTTTCCCAATTTTCTACAAGGGACAGGCATTCTTCATTGGCAGGGTTGGAGAATCAAATTAAAAATTAAACAAATTGCCCTGGCCGGGTGGCTCAGTTGGTTGGAGCATTGTCCAGCACACCAAAAGGTGGCGGGTTTGATTGCCGGTCAGGGCACACACCTAAGTGGTGGGTTCAATACCTGGTTGGGGTGCGTACGGGAGGCAGCTGTTTTCTCACATCCATGTCTGTCTGTCCCTCTCTCCCCCTTCCTCTCTCTAAAATTAATGAAAGATATCCTTAGGTGAGAATTAAATGAAAAAAATTTAAATTACATCCTGGCAAATTCCTATAGGAAGGTTCTAGGTGGGAAGTTTCTCCATGCAGCTGCGCATAGGGACTAGCCTGATGCTGGGGAGGGGCCAGAGACCCGTGGGAAGGTGGGGGCTGGGGCTGGGGAGACAATGGAGCATAGTAGTAGAAGTTGGGGACAGACAGGGAAGAAAAAAAGCTCTGAGGACCCAGATACAAACACAAGGACCATAGAAGGGTGAAGGGAGAAAGGAAGGGGCTCTGTCCAGGCCCTGAGTCCAGCTTGATGTGGGATCGTGGCCAGTGGCTGCTCACTGATGCCTAACTCAGACCCTCTGCCCCAGGCTGCCCACTGCCTGCTGGCTGGATTCCTTCCGTTCAGGGACTGAAGGGCAGGCACCTGGAAAGGACTCATCTCCCTCTGTAAGGCCCATTTCCTCCAACAGAGGGAAGAACTAACCTTCTACAAGAGCTGCTCGGCACGAGTACCACAGCTAGATCAGATTAATTTTTTAACCTGCCCAAGACTCCCTCAGCCAGGAAACAGCAGGCCCCAATTCCCCAAACCGAATTAAGGGAGACAAAGGTTTGCTCTTCCCAGAAGCCCATCCAGAGCGCTCTGGGGCTGAGGTGGGTAAGTGTGTGCCCATGACTCCTGTGTAGTTTTGGCACGTTAGTGTGAAGCGGGGAAGTCATCCTAGGGGGCATATTTCAGAAGGGGATATGGGGGGATGTTTTCACACTATTTCCACCATGCCTAGGCTTTCTGAATCTCTCAATAAAAATATCGTCGTCAGCAGCATCTACCACCACCACCATCTATCTGATGATTTCAGTTCACTGCCAAACTCTTCCAATCTCACTCTTCTGGCCCATCTCTCCCAGTTCCCAGAACTGTCACCTCCATGTCACTGACTCCAGATCTCTAGTTCCACATCTTGAACTTTTGTGCTGACTGCAGTTCAGACTTGTCGAATTCAAATGGAATTTGTCAGTGATTTTCTATATTAATCCATAGTAAATAAATAAAAACCCATCATCAGCATTTCACTTTGGACCTTCATTCCCCATATGTTACTGATTATCTTTTTCTTCAGAACATCTTAGTTCTCAACTTTGTTACTTATCACTTTATTCACTTAAGAAGTATTCATTAAATGTCTTGTGTGTCAAACACTGTGCTAGAATGGTCAAACACTAATTCCAAATTCTAATTTGGTAGGTGGTCACATTTCAGTGGGAGGCAATATACATGTGGCCTTCATACATGGCAGCATGGTGTCTCCCCCTTCACCTACCCCTCTTACACCCCTGCTGACGGCCAGGCCAGGCAGTCTGAGCTTCCAGAGCAGTTCCAATCACACAAAGTCTCCCCTAGGGTGTATGAATCCTAACAGTGCCACCACTGCCTAATTCTCACATCTCCCTATAACCTGTTACTCTAGCACCATTTTTTGAAGAGGGGAATTTAAAGTATCACCAAGAATTCTCACTAGTCCCCTTGATCGTGTTTGCTAGCAGGGTGACACCACCAAGGAGGAAGACAGGGCTCTAAAAGCATGGAGATTTTAGACAATGTAGAGGGCATACTAACACTAGTCCGGTAGGTTTTGTAAGCTCAGTACTTGTATTAAACCAGTCTCAGAATGTGTTCTGGAGAGCATGGCTTAGTTCCTTACTGGCAAGCCTTCAATACATTATAACACTGTAGAATGAGTGTGCTCAGAGAAATGGGCCTATAAACTCCACCACTGCACTTTTATCCCTTATATTAGGTCCATGGGGGCAGACTGTTTTTGCTTAAGCCAGTTTGAATTTCTGTAATTTGCAACTCAAAGGGCCCACACCAATAAAATAACACTTGCATATTATTTTACAGATTTAATGTACTGTTTTATTCTTACAATAAACAACGTAAGGTAGGCACTTTAGTAGTAGCGTTTATAAGGAAGAAGAAATGAAAATGCAGAGAAACAGAGGCTGTCCCCAGACAGCTAAAATGTGAGCCAGCATTCCTGCCCTAGAACCTTGCTCTTTTACTCAAACTCCCTTCACCTGTACAGGAAGTTTTAAGTGATCTCAATTTTTCTGAGTGGGCGTGGTTCACCTTGTTTGTACATGATAAACTGAAGTAGTTAGGAGTTATGTTTTCAATAGTCATTAACTTGAATATTTCCACAGCCTAACTTCTTTAAGTCTTTCTTTCAAATTCTGGAATGGGCCTGAGCTAAACATTTTGTGAGACTCCCAACTTCCCTTTACACAAGTAGTCAAAAGCCTCCAGGTAACTGCTAACTTCTCAGCCCAGCACAGCCTCCCTCCCTCCTTTCCTTCTTCCTTCCCCACTCTAGAGGAATGAGCTGTTTCTTCATCTATTAACATCTCTCTGTAGCCAAGTGAGGGGACTGTGCCAGGTGCCAGGAAAACTAAATGAAGCGCCTGCAGGTCTGACTGATGGGGCTTCTAAATTTCCTTTGTCAGGTCCTGGAAAAAGACACTTAGAAAACAGTCCCCAGGCTGATCCCACTACTTGCTCTCCACTGTATAATGCTGTTTTCACCATCTCCAGCTCCAGGTCAGTGTGTTTTCAGCCCGCATACTGGAATTGCTATTCACACCAATTTAAATTAACTTGGCAAGTCCGTCTTCATGAGCTGCGGCATTACCACCCTCTCCAAGCCCAAAAGTAGATCCTGTGTAGGTGTAGTCTCTACTTTGATAAATAACAAAGCTGTGCACTCATTGCAGCTGAGGATGGGAGGCAGCAAATTGTTTGCAAAATAAGATTTAGTCATCATTAAAAAAAAAAGACCTGGAACAGTCCTCAGAGCAAGCTGGTCTAAGGTATAAGAAAACAACTGTTACACCAAAAAAATGTGCCCTCTTATCCAGTGAGGTGAGTGTCTAACCAGTTCAATGTCTACTTCTTGTATCACAAAAGCAAACAAGGCAAAAACCCAGTAAGAACTCTGAGCATCACATGCCCTTCTAATTTTCACCCTGTGTACCCCAAAGCGAGGACTTGCGGTACGATTCAAAGTGCCTGCCTTCCAAGGAGTGACCATGAAGAAGCGTTTTCTCCATCTATTCTTCATGTTCTTATTGTCTCAAATGTAGAAGTCAAACCTTGAAGGGAAAGGAAATTGGAGTAGACCCTAAGAATGGAGACCTAAAATCCCAGATGACAGGGCTGGTATTTTCAGGGTAAGTTTATGCTCACAGGGTGAAAAGTACTCCCTCCTCTCAGTTTACATTGGGACACTCACCCTAATGAGGAACCTAATCAGGAACTGACGGGGGGGATCCAGGACTGGCTATGTGGAAGTGGACAGAACTGGCTTGCCGGCTCTGGTGGCCCTTGGGTGGGTGGGCTGAAGGGGGTGGGGGTGGGGAGGGGAGAAAGACCTGGTCTTGGGGCACCTGCACCCACAGGGTTCTAAACCAGTTAGCAAGGGCTTTAGGACCAGCCAATATTTACATTTGTTTTATGCCAAACTGGAGTTACTATTTGGTCTGTTTGATTACAACAATGGCCATTAGCCAATATTGGATTTCCTAGGTCCTAAATTTTTCATCCCTGTTAATGGCTTTTAGCCATTTCCTGTGAAATAGCCAGAAATAAAAGATGTGAAATGCAAGTTACCTTTATCATTAGTGACAGTAGCTCTAGAAAGAACGTCAACAATAAACATTTATTAAATGTGTACTATGTGGCAGGAGCTGAGCCACTTTACACACTCTTCTCACAGCACCCTCCCAGTCCCAGCTGGGGATAAATATTCACATCTTTGGGCTTCAGATGAGGGCAGGGACTCCTCACAAGGAGTCCAGGTCACACTGTTAACATGGATTCATTCTGAGTTCTCAGTGCAGGCTATGGGGTGTGATATGTAAAAGGAACATACCACCGTGTTTTCCAGAAAAGCCTGAAAATTTCCTACAGGCTGTTCATGGCCAGAAAAACACACCCACTCTTTATTAGTTTCTGGTTGAAAATTTGGTAAGTGCAATTGTTTCCAGATCTGGCTGATCATCAGAAGTAACTGTGGAGCTTTATAAAAATATAGAGGTAGGGCCCCCTCGCAAGGGATATGTTTCCGTTCTGTCAGGTAGTGCCTAGCAGTCTGCACTTTACCACCCCACCCACATGGTTCTGAGAACCAGACAGGCCGAGAACCCCGAGGCTAGAGAGGGCGCTGGCTGGGAGTGCGCGCACCATCCTGCTCCGCACGAGCAGGCGGCGCGGTGTGAACGGTTTACCTTTTCTGCGCCTGTAGAATAGGGACAGAAATCACTATAAAGTTCTCTGAGATGCCAGAAGTGCTTTTTCAGTACACATTAGCAAAGCGTAAGTTTTAATACATCACCTCAACCTTGTTAGAACTGGGAATCAAATACTTTTATATTGTTGCCGATAATATGTGTATAATGGTAGATTACTGTTGCTTTTACTGCAATTTAGTCTCTCTCATCTTATTATGCACCCAACACATGAGTCCTTTATATGATGAACTTGTATATAAGCATGTTACTCTTTTCTTCCACTGGTTGAGCATTCTCTGTTCTTCTGTATCTACCTGGGAATCACTAGAGGACCTTTTCCTCATAGTTTTTACTATTTCCTTGAAATTCACTGGTGAACCTTTTCCCAGTACTTTTTTTAAAATGTTTTTATTGATTTTTTTATTGAGAGAGGAAGGGAGAGGGATAGAGAGACAGAAACATAGATGAGAGAAACATTGATCGGCTGCCTCCTGCATGCTCCCTGTTGGGGATCAAGTCCACAACCCAGGCATGTGCTCTGACCAGGAAATGAACTAGTGAACTCTTGGTTCCTGGGTAAATGCTCAACCACTGAGACACACGGGCTGGGTCCCAGTACTCTTACTATCTCTTTAGTTGTGTGTCTCTAGGCACAGACTCTTAACTAGAGAGGAATACAATGGAACGATGCCCTGATGGTTAACAAAATGTGATTTAAGAATATTTATATTCCCAGATATGCATTTCTGAGTAACTGGCTCAGTTGGAGGGTGCTGTGGTCACTTTCTGGAATGCTCCTTAGACCTAAGCCCTTCCTTGGGAACCACTTCTGCCCCCTACAGCTATAGCACCACTGGAGGGGGCCTCTGTGGCCATAGGTGCTTTTCTCCACTGGTCAGATTAGGGGTAGACACCTGACCTAAAACAGAAAGCAAACAGATTCTTCTGGGAAATCTGTAGATGAAATCCAGAATTAGTCAGCTGTGGGAAGCTGAGCTGAAAAGTGATACAAAATTGAAGGCAGAGCTGGCACCATTTCAAGGCAAAGCAAAGTGCATGCTGAAGTTATGGGGGAACACGAACCTTGCAGAGCAAGGGAAGCCAATCTGCAGAGAACAATAAGAAGCAGGTGCACAGAGGCAGGCCAATGACAAGGATCAAGCCGTCCCTGAGAGAGGCAGGGAGCAGGGGCCAGAACCTGCGAAGGCTGTCCTTCCTGCCTCTGAGCCAACCAGAGTGGATTTCTCCTTCTTACAACTGAAAACCTTGAGTAGGATGGAGCTGGGTAGAGATTGGGTGATAGACAAATATTTCTGGGTGCACATAAGAGTGTGTGGAAGCAGGTGGGAGCGCAGCAGGGGGCAGGTGATGTTATGGAGTCAAGTAGTGAATGTTTTTTTCTGGAATACACATGCCTGTCTAGTGCCTGCCATCCTGCCCACAGTGGGATGCTGATGCGTATGACTCAGCGTGAGTTGTAG